>NC_092131.1:19340794-19643824 GCF_043159975.1 Macaca nemestrina | reverse complement strand
TTGTAAATCTTTCCATATATCTCAGCACAAGAAAAACCTTCTTCAAAAAGAAGTGCTTTGATATCCTCAGATAAAAGGCACCTCTGATACTAAGGAGTAGCGCTGCTTTTCAGAAAAGATTCTATTATTCCCAAAGTGTCTCTATACACATTCTACCTAATGAACACATTTTTTACGTCTGAAAAGTACATAACCTTAAGCTGCTCATGAGAGCCTTTCTGGAAAGAAATTTGACAAGGCTTTAAAAAGGTCATTTCCTTTGACAGAGCAAACCCTTGGTAATCTTTCCAAGGAAACAACCAGAGATGAAGACCACACTTCACAACGTAACACTATGGTGTTACACTATTACAAAAGTAGAAACAGCTTAAACTTCCAGCAATATGTAATTATAGTGTGAATAGTGGATCCAATAGAAACCATCAAATAATACGCTTTTCAAAGAACTTTAGTAATATGCAAAAATGTCTGCAATATTATGTTGCAAATTTTATGATCGCAAGGAAATAGGCCAATATTTGTGTATTTCACAATTAATGAAAACACAGCTCCTCAGCTCTCATGGTTCCTCTTTCCTGACTCCTAACTAGTGGAAAATTGCTCAGGAAGAACTGGAAGAATTGCTGGGCTCTGAGTGTTCTTATAAACCTTGTGACCACATGCAACAAATGAATTTACCACTAAGTAATTGGAAAAACAATTATTTCTGCACCTCATTATTCTTACTTACATTGTATTAAGGGTTTCTTTGGAATTCTCTAACTGTATGACTCTATCAAGATCCTCTACTCTGGAGTTAAAATTTAGCCAGGGAAATGGTGTTCAACTTACAATGCATTATTTTTCAATTAAAAGAAAGAAAGAGTGAGAGAGAAAACCGTGTTTTCTAAATTAAATAGAACAAGGACCCTATCTCTTGTGTTAACACTGTACCTTGATACTGAAGTGGACTTTGCATTTTACTTTTGGTTTTGATGCATATT
Organism: Macaca nemestrina; assembly: GCF_043159975.1. Taxonomy (NCBI): domain Eukaryota; kingdom Metazoa; phylum Chordata; class Mammalia; order Primates; family Cercopithecidae; genus Macaca; species Macaca nemestrina. The sequence continues at coordinate 19,642,841 of NC_092131.1, read as the reverse complement.
TGTTTTGCAGTAGTTTCCTGTTCAGCATCCACCTTCCTTCTGATTTTTGGGAAAGACCCCTTTCCTGTGCATAATTGGTATGACACAGTGTCCTGCCTCCCACCACAGAGGAAACAGCCTCCTAGGCAGCCAGGATGTGTGCACATGAACAAATAGGATGGTTCTGCCTAAGACTTTAAATCAAGAGTCCATGGCTCAAAGATGATGGCAGATGGCAGCTGCAGCAGCCAGCAGGCTCAGTCACTAGCTGTGGAGGTCAGAGGATATTCACTGGCCCTGCATGAGCTCTGATCCAAAGTGTGTATTGGGATGTTCTCAGTTGCAGGTAATAGAAAGCTCAATGCACAGTTGCTTAAACAATGAAAGAAAATATGTTGACCCCAGTAAATAGAAGGAGGTTTAACATTTATTTCTTAACACTTTCTGGGTAGCTCTATCCAGAGCTCAAATGATGTAAGCGAGACCCCATTAACCACTCCTCTTTTTCACTCTGCTTCTTTAGTGCTTGAAGAATTCTAGGCAGAACAACCTAAGGGGAAAAAAAATGACTGGCAGTGCCTTAGGCCTGTCTCTTTCCAGACTTACCTTTAGTAAGAAAGGGAGGTCATTTCCTCCAAAGCTCCAGCAAAAGCCCCTAATCCAAATCATATGTCCATCTTTGAACTAATAATTGTGGCCAAGCACTGGATTTCTTAGTCTAGACAAGGTGATTGTTCACCTGAGGCCTGGGGACCAAGCGTGGGGAAGGGAATCACTGGGGATATGACAACGAGGACATGGGTGAGTAAGTGTATGGAAGCCAGGCAACAGAATCCAAGGGCTAAGAGCCATTTGCTCAAACTCAAAGATTCCAGTGTAAGTACACACACAAAAAAGGGCAAAAACTGTTGCATATCAAACATTCTTCATTAGGCAGATAGAGCCACCATTCCTCAGTCGCATAATATTGTGTGGATCAATAAACATAGCTGTTCAATAAACTGAGTTCCTGGATTCCTAACAAGATAACACAATAAACACCATTAATGCGCCTTCCAATGTAGCTATAGTGTTTTTCAATGCAGCAGACAGATCATTCATTTAGCCATGTCCTAAAACAAGAAAATTAGGAGTTTCCTTCAATATACACTAATGTCTCATGAATCCAATACTGGGTACCAGAGAGCGTTTTCCAAAATGTACTTCTTGAAGTGGCCCAGACTTTCTCAATTTTAATTGGTTTACAATAAATCCTCCTACAATGCATGACGCTTTTCCTCAGGTTAACAATCTGCTGAACACAATGAAATCTGACATTGTTCTTCTTAGATCTACTACAGCAATGCCCTCTGGTGTTGTTCAGGTTTCTAATGCTTTTCCCCTTATACCAAATGATGTCAGGCCACCCAGCTTCCTTTGTTGGATGCTGTGAGTCTGTGGATTAAGCTGACTCAACCTGGCCTAGAGTGCCAGAGAAGGCTTCTAAGTCCCAGACCCACTGTGTCATGGGCATTTGAATACTTTTAATAGCTAACATCAATATATTTGCAGATTTGCAAGTGTAAACCTAGCATGTCATATAATTAGAGTAAGAGCCTTTCTAAATAAGAATGGCAATTTTCCTTCATCCAAAATGTTCTTGTTGCATATAACTTTCTGGATTTCACCTAGAAACAACCTAGGTCGTGAAGGCTAGATCTTAAAACCAAGGCAAAATCCTGTGCCTCTAAACCAACCGTTAGCCTCTGAAATTTTTGCCTGTACGAAGTTGATTGTCAAAACCGTGCCTTAGAGGAAAGAACCTCTCAAAAGGCACAGCTGGGCCTCAAAGAGCAGTAAGTCAGGGAGTTCCTCCTGGAGAGTATAAACAAGTTTTAACGAAGGAATTTCCCCCAGCAGGAGGGCGGGGGAGCCTCTCAATGCCTGTCCATCATTGCTGTGGACCAGTAACTGCTGGGTGTCTCTCCTCCTTCTGAATGAAGATTTTTATTGCAGTGCTACTTCACAATCGTATGTGGGCAGAAAACCCTCAAACTCATTTTCAGCAGAGCTGGAAAAAGGATATAATCCAGACATTCCAGCATATGTGTAAGAACTACCAAAAGAAGCAGAGATTGGACGGAAGCCATATGAACAAAAAATAAAGAGAAGAAGCTCGGAAAATGATGACAGGGCCCTAAAGTGGTAAATTTCAGAAAGTATCAGAAAATATCCAAGTATAAAGGTGAGGACCTCACTCTGAACTTCAAAAGAGAGGTCCCTGTTTTTACCAAGTATGAAACATAAGATAAAGAGGGATAGCAGCAGAAGCCACCCTGAACTTGATCTGGTTCAGAAAACAGGAGAGGTAGGACAGAAATAATACAGATGGACCCTATTTGCAGGAAACACTCTGTCACAGAAATGAAGAGAGTTAGGATGTCCTATCTGAAAGGTGGTATCCTGACTCACACTGCTCTCCTCTCCCCGACTCCATGAAATCATTTGGCAGAAAGCTGGTCCAGGAATATCCAATTTGCTTGGGGCCAGGTATTTTAAAAAGAAGTTGACCCAACATAAATATAAAACTTCCATAAGAAAAAAATGTGAAAAGAGTAACAAAACTTACCAATGGATGGAGATGCTCACCAGAAAAATGTTTCCAAAATCAGACAAAAATTGTGACCAAGTATGAAATAATTATCTCTAAGAATCTTCACAGGGAAGCCAAAAAGCAGAAATTCAAGAAATCCGTGGAAAATTGAACAAGTGAAAATGAAATGTGAGCTATGAAATTCAGGAAAGAAACAGGAAAAGGAAAAAATTCCCTACTGATCACAAAAAAAAAACAAAAAATAAAATTGGAAGGAGTACAGGGCAGCATAGGTATTGTGGAAAACATACAAACAAAAGGAATAGGGAGAATAAAATAAACAAAATGAAAACTAAATTTTAAGAGTTAAAAAGTAGAAGAGAAATGAGAGACATAGAAGATGAGCAAAGAAGTTACAATATATATATAGCTGTAATCGTCCAAAAAACAAAACCAAAACCACACAGCAAATAAAATGTTTAAAGATGTCAATCAAGAAAACTTTACCACAATAAAACAGTCAAAACCTAGTAATGTTATCAGACGAAAGATAGAGAAATAATATTTGAAGTCACTGAACAAAAGGATGAAGCCACCTATAAAAGTGGAAAAAAATAGGCTGGCATCAGGTATCCCCCAACAGCTGCATGAAAACTGGGAAACAGAAGAGCAACACCGGTAAGACCAGTTAAAAAGAAAATGTGAAGTCAGGCATGGTGGCTCACACATGTAATCCTAGCACTCTGGGAGGCCAAGGCAGGAGGATCCTTTGAAGCCAGGAGTCTGAGACCAGTCTGGGCAACACAGCAAGACCTGGCTTCTACAAAATATTTTTAAAATTAGCTAGCCCTGGTGGTATATGCCACTTAGAAGGCTGAAGCAGAACAATCACTTGGCCCAGGAGTTGGAGACTGCAGTGAGCTATGTTTGCACCAGTGCACTCCAGCCTGGACAACAGAGCAAGACCCAGTCTCAAAAAAAAAAAAAAAAAGGAAAAGAAAATATGAGTCAACAAAATGGATTTCATTTTGTTTCAACTATCCTTCAAATGTTAAGCTACAACTGTGAACAATGCAAGATCTCACAGAATATTGCTCCCCTGAGCCATTCTTATGGCAACTACTTGAAGATCACTTTCAGCCAAGTAAGTGATCATGAGATAAACCACAGCAAAAGGAATAGAGATAAACATTAGTGATATCTAACTATAGAGCTATGACTAAAACAAATGCAAATATCAGGATAACAAATTAAAATGTAAATTACATACCCTGAGGTTATACAGGCATACCTCAGAGACATTGTGAGTTAGGCTTCAGACCACCATGATAAAGTGAATCACACAATTTTTTTTGTTTCCCAAAGCATATAAAAGTTATGTTTACATTCTACTATAGTCTATTAAGCGTTCAATAGCATTAGGTCTAAAAAAGCAATAGATGTGCCTTAACTTGAAAATACTTTATTGCCAAAAATTCTAATAATAATCTGAGTTTTCAACAAGTCATAACGTTTTTGCTGGCGGAGGGTCTTCCTTTGATGTTGATGACTACTGACTGATCAGGATGGTGACTGTTGAAGTCTGGGGCGGCTGTGACAATTTCTTGAAATAAGACAACAAAGAAGTTGGCTGCATTCATTGATTCTTCCGTTCACAATTTCTCTGTAACATGCAATGCTGTTTGATAGCATTTTACCCACAGTAGAATTTTTTTCAAATTGGAATCAATCCTCTCAAACCTTGCCACTGCTTTATCAACTAAGTTGACATAATACTCTAAATTCTCTGTTGTCATTTCAACAATGTTCACAGTATCTTTACCAGGCAGGAGCAGATTCCATCTCAAGAAATCACTTTCTTTGTTCATCCATAAGAATAAGCTCCTAATTCATTCAAGTTTTATCATGAGATACAGCATTTCAGTCACATCTTCAGGCTCTGCTTCTAATTCCAACACATCAGCAGTGGCTTCCTCTAGTGAAGTCTTGAACCTCTCAAAGTCCTCCATGAGGCTTGGAGTTTCTTCCAAACTCTTGTTAAGGTTGATATTTTGACCTCTTCCAATTCATCACAAATGTTCTTAATGGCATCTACAATGATGACTCCTTTCCAGAAGATGTTCAATTTACTTTGCTCAGAGCCATCAGAGGAATCATTACGTATGGCAGCTACAGCCTTATGAAATGTATTTCTTAAACAATAAGAGTTCAAAGTCAAAATTACTCCACCCATGGGCTAAAGAATGGATGTGGTGTTAGCAAGCATGAAAACAACATTTATCTCCTTGCACATTTCCATCAGAGCTCTTGGGTGGCTAGGTGCATTGTCAGTGAACAGTACTATTTTGAAAGGAATCTTTCTTCTGAGCAGTGGATCTCAACAGTGAGGTTAAACTCTTCAGTAAACCATGCTGTAAACAGATGTGCCATCATCTAGGCTTTGAAGTTCCATTTATAGAAGGCAGGCAGAATAGACTTAGCATAATCCTTAAGGGCCTTAGGATTTTCTGGATAGTAAATGAGCACTGGCTTCAACATAAAGTCACCAGCTGCATTAGCCCCTAGCAAGAGAATCAGCCTATCATTTGAAGCTTTGAAGCCAGGCATTGACTTCTCTTCTGTAGCTATCAAAGTCCTAGATGGCACCTTGTAATATAAGGCTGTTTTGTCTATAATGAAAATCTGTTGTTTAGTATATCCACTTTCTTAGCTAGACTTTCTGGATAACTTGCTGTAGCTTCTCCATTAGCACTTGCCACTTTATCCTGCACTTTTATGTTATCAAAAGGCTTTCTTCCCTTAAATGTCATAAGCCAACCTCTGCTAGCTTCAAACTTTCTTCTGAAGCCGCCTTACCTCTCTTAGCCTTCATAGAATTGAAAAGAGCCCTCTTGCTCTGATTTAGATTTTGGCTTAAGGGAATGTTGTGGCTGGTTTGATCTTCTATCCAGACCACTACAATTTTCTCCATATCAGCAATAAAGCTGGTTCACTTTCTTATCATTAGTGTGCTCACTCACTGGAGGAGCACTTTTAATTTCTTTCAGGAATTTTTACTGGCCAGGAACAGCAGCTCATGCCTGTAATCCCAGCACTTTGGGAGGCCAAGGCGGGTGGATCGCTTGAGCCCAGGAGTTCAAGACCAGCCTCGGCAACGTAGTGAAACCCCATCTCTAGAAAAAATGTTTAAAAAAATAACCAGGAATGGTGATGCACACTAGTAGTCTGAGCTATTTAGGGGGCTGAGGTGGGAGGATCCCTTGAGCCCAGGAATCAAGGCTGCAGTGAACCATGATCGCACCACTGCACTCCTGGGTGGGTGACGCAGAGAGATCTTCTCTCAAAACAAAAAAACACACAGAATTTCCTTTACACTCACAACTTTGTTAACTGTTTGGCAGAAGAGACCTAGCTGCTGGCCTGTTTCAGAGTTCAATGTGCCTTCCTCACCAAGCTTAATTATTTCTAGATTTACATTTAAAATGAGAGACATGCGACTGACTCTTCTTTTCACTAGAACACTGAGAGGCCACTGCGGGTTATTAGTTGGCCAAATTTCAATACCGTTGTGCCTCAGGGATCTGGGATGCCTGAATGGCCAGCTGCTGGAACAGTCAGAACATACAGCATTCATTGATTAAGTTCACCATCTTCAAAGGGCATGGTTTGTGGCACCCCAAAACAATGACAATTGTCACATCAAAGATCACTGACCACAGATCTCCTTAACAGATATAATAAAAAATGAAACAGGTTGAAACTATTGTGAAAATTACCAAAATGTGACAGAGACACAGAATGGAGCACACGATGTTGGAAAAATGGCACCAATAGACTTGTTCAATGTGGGATTGCCACACGGCTTAAATTTGTTAAAAAAAAAAAAAAAGTAAAAAAAAAAAACTCAGCATCTTAAAACACAATAAAGCAAGGCACAATAAAGTGAGATACAACTTATATAGAATGATACCATGAATAAGAGTGGATAGTGGAAGAGGGAAAGGAAGTTGAGATGCTAAGTTCACTGACTGCCTTATATGTAATAGCTGAGTGCCAAGAGTTATCATTTAAAGCTGGCAAATCATATAAGAGAAACATAAGCATGTTTAATCATTTAAAAGATGATGTCCACCAAAACTTTGTGTTGGAAAAAGAAAGAAAAGAGTTATCATCACCCATTATGGGGATCAAATACATGCTGGTTAACAAATAGAACACTAAGATTATTATATGCCATTATACTTATAAAGTTAACCCCTAGGCCAGGTGTGGTGGCTCACCTGGGAGGCCAAGGCAGGCAGATCACCTGAGGTCAGGAGTTCGAGACCAGCCTGACCAACGTGGTGAAACCCCATCTCTACTCAAAGATACAAAATTAGCCAGGCATGGTGGTGGGCACCTGTAATCCTAGTTACATGGGAGGCTGAGGCAAGAGAATCGCTTGAATCCGGGAGGCGGAGGTTGCAGTGAGCTGAGACTGCACCACTGCACTCCAGCCTGGGTGACAAGAGTGAAATTCTGTCTCAATAAATAAATAAATAAATATAAATAAATAAATACAGTTAACCCCAAGACAAAAATACGAAACTCTCCAAGTGTCAGAAAAAAAAGATACACAAAAAATAAGACAAAAACTGATACAGGAAAGAGGTCATTGCAGTTCACTCTATGATCAGCTGCAGAAAGCATTTATCTAGTCAAAATCATGCAGATGTTTCACTTCTATCTAATTAAATATTGGGAAGACAGGAGGACAGGAAAAGAGCCCTTCTGTGGTGGGGCAGGCAGGAAGAAGGAACTAACTCCTCATCTTCCACAATACAAAGTCAAAAAAAAAAAAAAATCCCCAAAACTGAAAATTCCAGAAGTACAAGCAAGATATTTAAAGACATGGGGATGAATGTTCAAATCAACAATCAAAACAGATGAAAGTGACGGTCTCTGGGAAGGTAAGAAAAGGTGAGAGGGTCAGAATGTTACTGTTTTTTATAACAAATTTTGTAGAACATTTTGGTCCCTTACTATACAGCTTTAATAAGAAGTACAATTTTTAAAATGGAAGTTGAGCTCAAATGAGTAATCTGAATTCAACCAACCAACTCATATTTTCCATTCTAACCTTTTCATTAGGTTCGCTAGCCTTTCATTCTGGAAAAAGAGATACTTCATTCTGCTTTGGCTTTTGTTGAAAGCCAGCACAATGACTGCATTAATTTAAATGACAGTGTTTCGTAAGCCTCCTCTGAACCTCAAACTATAGTTTATGCTATGAGGACAAAACACTGACTAAGCACCCTTACTCAAGATGATCTGCAGAGAAAGAGATATTAGCAAACGAATGGGTACCTATGGTGGTGATGACAGTTCCAGCAAAGAAAAAGGCACTGCCGAGGTCCCAGTGGCTGCTGTTGTTGGAGGAGTTTCCTATTGGACTGACTCCCGCATTGTCAGCATCAAGGGCATGCTGCAAAGAAAGGGGAAAAGCATAAGACTCAGTTTAAAAGTTGTTCTTTTAGTTTTTGTTTTTTTTTTTTTAAAAGAAAAAGAAAGAAAGAAAGGTTCCAATACATTATTCCCCTGCTCAAGAACCTGCAATGATCTAGAAAGAACTGGTTAAGTGGATGAGGGTACCATCCCAAAGCAAAATGCTGTGCACCCAGTTGTGAAAATTAGAAAATTAGTGTTAAGTCAGGGGGAAACACTAGGATATAGAATATGGTGACATTTATAGAAAGCTTGCAGGCATGGAGTGGCCCAGATTATGAAAAATGCATACAAGTTGCTGCGCATATACACACACAAAAATGTCTAGAAGAATGTTCACCCAAAGTGGACATTTCTGCAAGGCAGGATTTTGGTTGCTTTTACACTCTTCTCTGTCTTGTAAGAATGTTTTACCTTGAGCTTGTTTCCACAGGGCAGGAGTTAAGAGCCATCCTGGCTGTGGCCGTTATTAACTTCAGAACTTTGGGCAAGTTGTTTGAACCTCTCTAAGCCTAGTTCCCTCATTTGCAAACTAGAGATAAAACCTTCCCCACAGGGTTGTTGTGAGGATTAAATGAGATGGTCCAAGTAACATCCTTAGCCCAATGTCTGGCTCCCAGTTAGGGTTTAACAAACAGTAACCAATTTCATGATTGTCATTCCACTCTCACCCACCCCCACACCACACACACACATCTCTCTTTTTCAAAATAAGCTACAATGACTCCTCAATGATTACTGAATTTGGGATTCCGTACACCTTAAAATTTCCAACAAACTGGCCACAATGATGACCCATTTTCATCTCACACTGCTATAAATTCCCTACTCTGGCAGACACTCCATGACATGTTCCCTGTACTTATGTACCTGTGCCCTCCCACAAACAGTGCCCATCCTTCTGGGTCTAATTCAAGCCCTGTTTCTTCCAGGAGACTTAGTCTATGCATCACTGCTTCACAGTTGCCCCCTTCCCTGAGTTCATACTTCGGCAACAATTAAAGATACTGCTTAAAATCCCTCCCTAGCCTCATCACGAGCAGGAGAAGGTGAAAAACTCCTCAGCAGTTCTTCCTGAGCTGGCCCCTGCCACCCTCTTTCAAGCCAGGAGAAAAGGTAGGACGTGCTGTCATGGCAGCCCAAACACACGCTGTTCACACGGGTGAGCTGGGATATAAAAGCGACAGGTGGAAGCCTTGGAGAGGAGGTGACAGACACAGGAGCTACTTCTAGAACAACAAACAGACATTCTGTTCCTTGGGCAAACCTGGAATAACCCTATGTAAGGAGAGCAAGACAGAAATATTGAAATGTAATTACATTTATCCTAAGTAATGCCCATTAAGTTTTGTTAAAACAGGCATATAGTGGTTGTCACAAATCAGATTACAACTGGAAAAGTCAATCATCATTACATTTTGCCTTCTTTCATCTGAGTTATTTCACTCTGGACAAGGGATCAACAACCTTTTCCATAAAGGGTCTGATAGTAAATATTTTAGCCCTAGTGGGCCACATAGGGTCTCTGTTGTATATTTTTCTTTCTTTTAAATAATCTTTTAAATATGCAAAAACCATTTTCAGCTCAGGGGTTGTACAAAAAGAGGCTGCGAGCTAGATTTGGCAGACTCATAGACAGTTGACTGGACGATACAGGGGAAAAAAAGCACCTTCTGTCAAGTGCTGACTCTATTCTTCTCTCCCTCTAAGAGAACACGGAATATTATGCAAGGCCGCAGCCGGCCACTGTTTCTAGCAAACCCTGGCACCCTAGAATTTAAAATCTGGTTGCATGGGATGTGTACAGACTGTCTTTGCATAAATCAGCCTAATTGACAATGGTCACATAATCATCGGAGGTATGTTCTGCTCTGCTCTAGAGGGGAGACAGATGGTGGGTCCTTTCCACTGATAGCATCTCCATTTTCACTGTGCCATATGAGTACCATCAGACCAAGCCACCGAGCCTTCACTAGTGTTTATATCTTCATTATCTACTCAGCTCTGATGGGAATAATACCGCAGGGAGGGCTCTAGGTGTCAGTCACTTAGGTTGCCTCAAATCATACCATCAGTACCTAATATTTACAACTCCTATCAAGCTGTGAAGCGAGGTTAGGCTCACTCAAGTCTCACAGTGCTGAGAATTGCACATAAATGTCATAAGCAAACCCAGCACTGCAAACAAAAATACAGATTTGCATGAAAGACAACGGGGACGATGATTTGTTTCATCAAAAAATCTGAAGAATCCTTTTCAAGTTTCATTTTTCTTGAATTACACAATTTATAAATATTTAGTGTTTACCTATGTAACCCTTAAGGAAAGCGTTTATCAGCTGAAAGGAAAAGGGAACTAACAGTTGTTAAGTGCCTGCCCTTCGCCAGGTGCATTGGAAGTGTCATTATGTTTTATCCTTTCTACAACTTGTGTGTCATTCCATTCTATCCTTTCCATAACTTGCAAGAAAGTAGTATGATCCCCCACCTTAGAGATGGGGAAACAGGCTCAGGAAACTTAATTAACTTGTCCTAGGTCACCCAGTCAGGAAGTGAAGAGGCCAGGATTCAACCCTGTCTGGCCCAAAGCAGATGGTTTTGCCTTTCCTCTACCTTTGGTACCCAGAATGCATGCCGCCTCCCCAACTCCCATCTTCACCTCCAGACATATGAGGAAGAAGGACAGCCATTGTCCAAGAATTTAGGCAGAAGAGACCTTACAAGGGATCATTTCTAATTAGACAGCTTCCTTGAACATGCAAATGGAGACACCAAACTTCATTTGGCTGTCGAAGCTGATTAGAGATGAGTCACTCTGCGTTAAAATAAAATTAAAGAATAAATTAATTAAAGTGGGATAAGGTTGATTTTTATGCCCTAAGAGGGAGGGATCAGAGAAAACAGAAAAGCCCTGAGAAAGGAGGACAAGAAGAAATAAGGCGACAAAAAGGGGTGTCAACAGACAGGTGGGAAATTCAGGCTCCATAGTGGCAATGCCCAGGTCTTTGAAGAGCAACTCCATCTAGTATCCAATTCAGCTGGGTTCTATCTGTGATGTCAATTCCTCTCTCCCTGCCAAATCTTCAGTAAAATGGGCAATGCACCAAAATGCCTTGGGGAAGCAGTTTTGTGGAAATTATACATAAGGGTTGTTATGGGCAAAGTAGGGCCACTGATGATCTGAACTAACTCCTTGAGAGCAAGACTCAATGAAAAGGAGAAAAATAAGCTCTCCTACGAGTCACCAAACTTTTGATAAGGCTTTAGAAAGCCCCAATGCTGAGAATGAGGTTTGATTTTCTATCTGGATCTTATGGCTCTGAAAAATTCTGGCAAACAACCAGAATTCAAGTGAATCAGCAAACTCGGGTTATAACTGACTGTTACCACTTGAATTGGCAACATCATTTTTAACTCAATAATAATAATTCTAATGGAGTGTATAGTTTTAATTTTTATTAATTTTCAAAGTATTTTCTAATGATCTTAATTGTTTGAGCTCAAGTAAAACATTTTAAAATTAAATGCATTTGCTTTTAAGATTTTTCTCTGCATTTAGGCTGCAGAAGTGAATGGAGGGCAGCCCGTTAGGAATGTACGAGCACACAGATGATGAAATGGCACGACTGAGCTCTGTACAGTTTAGCTCAAAAAATGTTACAGGGTAGAGGTTCAACGAATGTTACGCAATAATTTCAGACTCAATGAGCATCATTTGTTCACTTACAACTTCAACCATTATCAAGTTCAGCGAGATCTTATGAGGATCAAAAAATTCACAGAGATAGATAATTCAATAGAGGTAGACAGATAATTAGATGGGGGGGATACTGTAGATAAGAGGGTATTACTTTACATTTTAATTCCATTCCTCCTTGAATTTCCTTTTTAGCCTCTAAGCTGGCATTTCCAGCACCCACTCAGCTACCGAGTAAATGGCCCAGGAGTGAATGTTTTAAGTCAACAATAAATAAATGAACAAACTAAATGAATAAATTTGGGTATATTATCTTCCCAGAGGTGTGAGAGGAAAACATTTTACTTCTTTCTAAAATTAGACAAACACAACAGCAACTCAACAACAACACCAAAATAATAATGATTTGTTTCTTTTAAAAAGAGGTGGAGAGCTGACTGGAAAGAGGGCAAGATCTAAAAGATTCTATATCCCTCTTTCTCCCTTGTCCTCCCCACCCCCACACCATGCATTAGGACTATCTGACAGGCAGAAAAGAGAAATGGCAACCTCTCACAAAGTGAGGCGGATCTGTAGCTGATGTGCTTAGAAAGAGAGGAGGAGGAGGTAACTGGACCCCTCACAGGACCCCCCACCACATTTCCCCCACCAGTTTCCTCCCATCAGGCAACGCCAGCTACATGAATCACTGCTCCAGACAGCGTGTGATACCATCATGAGTGTTAGTGCTGCACTGGGATGAATGATGACCCACAGGGGACCACTAACTGTCTGTGGCTTTTCTCCTATGATCTGTGCACTCGGTGAGATCATCTGTTTCTCTGTGTCCTTATGTGCCACCAAAAAGAAAGACAAACAAAGGTGCAGCAGTAATCTCTTGGCTTGTCTCAGACTGGCTGAAGAATACAACAGATTCGTGCCTTATGCATGGATGCTAATAGCTGGGTAACCAGTTGATCTATTGTCCAAAGCAGGGAACTTGCAAATAAAAAGGTAGCTCTGTTAACAACTACGCTGGGACCACGGGACGGGTGCAACCCAGGATGTATGGTCATTTTACTAACAGATTGTTTGTCTCTTGAGAAAGGACTTCATCTTACAATGGTGGCTGTGGCCACAATGTTCTTACTCCCTAAATGGCACAGTCAGCAAATGGATTATGAATTGGAGATTTAGCCAGGGATTGAGGCAGGGTGAGGGCATGAGTGTGGAAAGTGGCTCCTAAAGTGTATTAAAAGTGAGCCTATTCCAGCCATTAGCAGTTGGAAGGAAAGCCACAACCCCTGTGAGAAAGGCAATTGGCAGACCACATTCATTACTACTCATAAATACCCCTAATGATTCAAAACCCAGCAGCAGGTCAGCAACATCTCTCCACCTCCTCGCACATTTGTGACGGAAGAGCCTCGGGTTTGAAGAGGAAAGACAATATTTAATTTGCTTGCCACAATTACTTTTTCTTTCACCTGCTTCAGAAGTATTTCACATATAAGTGAATCTTCTGTGGCTGGGGGAAGGGCAGCTTTACATCCAAGGGCGAGGTGAGTTCATATTTCAAACATCTATGGGAGGGTCTCAGAGAGGATTTCTGGGGCCACACCCAGCGAGGCACTTTTGTGGCTGATTCAGAGATGTCTTAGATTCAGTACAGAGAGGGAGACGGTGGAAGCACCTCATACATCACTCTTGCAACAGGGAAAGTTCTTGGATAAAGTAGTAACCGTTCAGCCTTGCAAGTTGTTCAGCTTCTCTGAACCTTGGTTTCCTCATCTATAAAATGAGGGACTAATACCTTCCATGCAAGGTTGTTGTCAGAGTTGTTTAAAAATGAACACAAGACATCAGGCACTGTGCCTTGTCATTTCTTATTCAGGAGTATTAGTAATAGGAACCCTTTCGGAGCACTTCCTAGAGTACAGATTAACTCAGCCCTGGTGAGGGCCTAGTACAGTGGGCAACACTGCTGCCCCCAGGGGACTCATGACACTGAGAATGGTAAAGTGCTGCGTGTATAGTACACATCTGATGCGCAGCAAAGCTAGCAAACAATGCTCTTAGAATTGTCAACAGGAAGTTCACCATCCTAAACTCTGCATAGGCACTTCTCTCCACCTCGAGTTCTTTTCTTTCTCCATCTCAGACGCACAGCTTCCCACCTCTGGGAAGGGCAGGGTGGCTCACACTCAGTCTGGGGCACCCCACTATCTGCAATAAGACGAAGGGAAGAGAATGCAGGCTGACGCACGTGTGCCTTTACCTCCCACCCAGACAGACAGCCAACATGGCAGTCAGGCCTAAGCTGACCTGAGTGGACACACCACGATCGAGCGGCCTTCCTAACTGCCACACCACTTCAGAGTCCCTCATAAAAAGCAGACCAGACCATAAAAAGGCAAAGAAAGAGGCACCTGAAGTGCTGTGGTGGATATCACAATGACGTGTATTTTCCTACTGCCCTAAGTAGGAAAATACACCTACTGCAAATATTATTTTGGAGTATATTAGAAAAATATTGGCCAAATATTTCCTACTGCAAATATTAGCCTTTCCTCAGGTCCTCAGGGAGCCAGGCAGTAAGTTTTCATCAGAACTTTACAGCCTGGTTATAAATCTAAAGTGAAGGCCACGGGCAGAAAGGACAGGGCAAGTGGGAGAGTCTGTTGGGAGCAGAGGAGAGAGAAACCCAGGGTGGGCTAGCATGCTTGCTCATGGCATATGGTCTTAGACACACTAGCTTTCCTTGCTACCACCAGTTACTCCCTTACAATGGGGATTTCTGAGACTCAATTCATTAGCATCTAGGGTATTCACTAATGACTAATCTATCTAAATATTATCTTACGAGACCAGGCCATATTTGGGGGCACTCTTTCACCTTCCAAATTGTGCCTTATGATGGAGAATGCATTTCCTCTGTCTCTCTCTGACTATATGGAAGGAAGAAATAAGATAAATTTTAAACCATAAGGAAAGTATCAAGTCCACTAAGGAATCAGGGATAGATGTGTATACTTTGATATGATCAATAAACTTTCAGACCAACAAGCTGTCACTCTTTCATCTCAGTTTGGACTCACGCTCTACAGGCTGAATAACAAATTTGCCAACTGATGTTGAAAAATTGCCCTGGTCCTGAGGAGTGTGTTTGATATATGCCTTGCTCTCTCTGCACTTGAGATCATTCCCATTAAAAGTGGGTCTATCCAATTTCTATTAAAAAAACAAACAAACTGTACTAGACTACAAAAGCAGCTACAGGAATTCTGATTCATTACACGGTGCACTAAATGGAAGGTTACTATTCCTTCCATTGTCATTGCATTGAACAGAGCCTGAAATTTAATATTTATATGATCAATAACATCATGAAAAAGAGAAGATTCTGCTATCTTGTTTTTATTGTAGCTGTTTACTTAGGGCTTTTTGTTGCTTTTGAGTCATTAATATTAATCACAAATTAAGATTTCATTTCCAGCTGGGCATAGTGGCTCACGCCAGTAATCCCCATACTTTGGGAGGCTGAGACAGGAGGATTGCTTGAGCCCAGAAGTTCAAGGCCAGCCTGGGCAACATGGCAAAATCCCATCTCTACAAAAAATACAAAAGTTAGCCAAGTATGGTGGTGCGTGCCTGAAGTCCCAGCCACTCAGGAGGCTCAGGTGGGAGGATCGTTTGAGCCCAGGAGGCAGAGGCTACAGTAAGCCACGATCGTGCTACTGTACTCCAGCCCCCACAGAACAAGACTGCCCTCTACAGAACAAGATTCCGTACCAAAAAAAAAAAAAAAAATCATTCTCTGTGCCTCTTTAAGAATGAGTCACCAAATCTCCTGTGAGCATAGTTTGATAGGGGGAGAAACAAGGAAGTGGAGACAACGCTAGAAACTTCAGGGAAAGTTCTAGAATACTCCTAAAATTAATCACAGCTGCCAGCACTTGCAATGTGCCAGACTCTGCCTTCTTATCCTAATTAGTCCTCACAAAATCCTGTAATCACTGATTCTATTACTAGTCCCATTTTACAAGTGAGACTGCAGAAAAACAGAAGTAACTTGTCCACGGTTATAGTAGTTAGGAAGTGTCAGAGCTAAGGCTGGTTAAAAGTCCTCTCTTTTAACTCTAGCCTTCTACCTTCCACAAATAGTGCTCTGTTCAGCTTCTAAACATTTTTCTAAAGCTCATCTGTCATGTCACCTTCTTCCAACTAAAAACAAAGGACAGCATAGAGAAGTCATCATTTGTATTTCTTATCTCCATTTGTAAAAAAACAAAAGATTAAACACTCACTTACTCAGTAAAGCTAAGCTGCACCAGCAGGCTTTTCATCTCTTCTGCCCATTTCCAAAGAGAAGGAAGGAAAAATAAATGTTCCCAATATAATTGTAGACCTGAATGATAATCCATGGACATTGGTTTTAGATCGAAAAGGGATCCAGCCTCAACACCTTATGTTAAGACACAAAGCCCTGTCACTCTAAAGGACAACCAGGAAGTAATCATGACTCTCTGCAGTTGACTCACAGGTCAATGAAGATCCTCTTGGGGGTCCCATAAGTTGAGTCAGAGACTCCTGCTCTGTCCTGACTAAGGACCTGAGTGATTCCTTGTCTTCTAGAACCAGTCATACTGGGCTGTAACTATCCACTAGAGTAGAGCATCATGGCTAAAAAGCATGGATTCTAGAGCCAGACTGCCTTGGCTGGATCACAGTTCCACCTCTCACTTCAGCTTGGGCAAATTATTTAACTTCTCTGCTCCTCTGTTGCTTACCCCACTTCATAGGATCACTGTAATATTTAAATGAGTTACTACACATAAAGCATTTAGAGCAGTTCCTGTCCACAGTAAGCACTATGCCAGAATTAGCTAGTGATATAATTAATACTGAACTTCAAGCTCCTTGAGGACAGGGTGGCAGCATCTTGCATTTTTATTATTTTTTAATCACTAGAGCCAAACACAGCACCTGCTTCATGATAGGTACTAAGTAAGTATTAGTTATATAAATGAATACATTTTATTGTGATAAGTAATAAGAGCAATTGTAGGAACCAGATACCATCAGAATCTCATTATTCCATAATGTATACAGCAACCCTCTAAACGAGAACAAACCATGCACATTTGTATAAAAATGCAGTCACAGGAGCATTCACTTCTGGGTTTTGGTTTTATTTTTATGGGAGTTTTTTTAGAACTTTGAATTCTCATTTGCAAATTCATTTTCCAGTGGCATGCCAATTTCCATTACCTCTTTAATTTCTGGCTTAAAAGCTTTAGATCTCCTTCACTGAACAGTGATGAAATCAATAACCCCAGGGATAGAAACAGTAATAATAATGACTCGGAGGCCTGTAGACACAGGCTGGAGGCTGCAGGCCTGATCTTGCACACACTGACGCATCTTTTGTGTGACTGCTTTGCTGGTGAAAGGGCAGCTCTTACTGAATTCAAAGCAACAACCAAAAGGAGTCACTTCAACTCAGAGTTGTGCCCCTGGGCTCAAAGAACCCGAATCTGCATTCTCCAGAGCTCACCTGCTGCCTGAGCTGCTACCTAAACTTCCTGGACAAAAGGCTGCTTGAAATAGGGGATGGCCCAGGGCCGACAAAGGCTGCTCTGGATCTGCACTCTGAAGTCGCAACAAGTATTTCCATGAACATCTCAGGTGCTGTGCTTTCCAACACACTGCTTTCCTAAAACTTCTTATGTCCCTAAATATGGAAATATGTAAAGTTTTGATGGCTATAGATACCAAGAGAATCTGCTCATGCATAAAGATGACAAAAAGGTGAGTTTTTGTCTTAGCTGGGTGTGGTGGCATGCACTTGTAGTCCCAGCTTCTCAGGAGGCTGAAACGGGAGAATCACTTGAATCCAGGAGGTGGATCCAGAGAAGTACTATTGACAACCAGACCAAAAAGAAAGGACTTGTTTAACGTAGTAATAAAAGAATTTTTTGCTTTCCTTCTGTGAAGGTTCTAAATGAAGGTCTCTTGATCTTCAAAACAGATACAAAGGCTGGGCACAGTGGCCTATGCCTGTAATCCCAGCACTTTGGGAGCCCGAGGCGGGCAGATCACAAGGTCAAGAGTTCGAGAGCAGCCAAGCCAATATCGTAAACTCCATCTCTACTAAAAATACAAAAATTAGCTGGGTGTGGTAGTGCATGCCTGTAGTCCTAGCTACTAGGGAGGCTGAGGCAGAAGAATTGCTTGAACCTGGGAGGTGGAGGATGCAGTGAGCCAAGATCACGCCAAGGCACTCCAGCCCGGGAGACAGAACAAGACTCTGTCTAAAAATAAAAAAATAAAAAAATAAAACCAGATACAAAAACCACCATTCCTTCATTCCTCAACCCTTTAGCATCTTCTATTGGCCAGCCACTGTGCCAGGCAGAAGGGATATAGTGATAAAAGACACAGATTCAACTTCAAAGAGCTCACAGTCATGGGAAGGGGACAGAGAAAAGCGAAGGTCACCCAAGAGAGTCTAGCGAGTGTAGGACAACTAGCGAGTGTAGGGCAAATGGGGCCAAGCAGGACATGACCCAACATAAAGGGCCCATAAAGGTTTTCTGCAAGAGTTGAGTTTTGGCACCACTGAGGACAATTCAGTTCAGAAGTCCAGAGCAAAACACTTAGCAGAGTGCCACAGTTGTCGCTCCATTTAGTTGAGTCATTGAATTAACGAATGAATAACATAAAACCCTTTGGTAAACCCATATGAAGGACCAAAATGGCAATGTACTGATTGACCAGATCCTATCACTCTGCTGCTGAAAACATAACTGTAAGCTTCACAGTACTCTTAAGATAAAATTCAAAATCAACCCCTGCGTGGTTTGACTCCTGCCTGTCTCCAGCCAAATTGCTTTCTAAGTTCCCTTTGCTAAATGCCCTTTGGCCACATTTGCTCACTTCTCTCAAGTCTTCAGCCATGGCATGTTGCTTCCTCCCATCCAGGGCCTTGACTCAGCCCCCTCTGCCTGGAATCCTTGTCATATTAAATCAGTTCTCCTCTTCGGGTATCCCATAGCTCTAGCTCCCTCTCCTTTGCAACTTTCATCTGGCTTTCAGTTGCAATTATTTGTGTAAGAACATGCATAAGGTTTGGTTCTCCCACTGTCTATAAGTAGGGTCACCATATATTTTATCTTTCTTTTTTTTTTATTATTATACTTTAAGTTCTAGGGTACATGTGCACAATGTGCAGGTTTGTTACATATGTATACTTGTGCCATGTTGGTGTGCTGCACCCATCAACTCGTCAGCACCCATCAACTCGTCATTTACATCAGGTATAACTCCTAATGCCATCCCTCCCCCCTCCCCACTCCCCATAATAGGCCCCAGTGTGTGATGTTCCCCTTCCAGAGTCCAAGTGATTTCATTGTTCAATTCCCACCTATGAGTGAGAACATCCGGTGTTTGGTTTTCTGTTCTTGCGATAGTTTGCTGAGAATGATGGTTTCCAGCTGCATCCATGTCCCTACAAAGGACATGAACTCATCCTTTTTTATGGCTGCATAGTATTCCATGGTGTATATGTGCCACATTTTCTTAATCCAGTCTGTCACTGATGGACATTTGGGTTGATTCCAAGACTTTGCTATTGTGAATAGTGCCGCAATAAACATACGTGTGCATGTGTCTTTATAGCAGCATGATTTATAATCCCATATTTTATCTTTCAAACCAAGACATTTTGTTTTTAATATAGACGGGATTTTGCCATGTTGCCCAGGCTGGTCTCAAACTCCTGAGCTCAAGAGTCTGCCTGCCTCAGCCTCCAAAAATGCTAGGATTATAGACATGAGCCACCATGCCCAGCCCCAGGACACTTTTGAGAGGGAAAGGGGCACTATTAACAATTACTCCAGAACCACAAAACCTGGAACATTTGGTTCTCCTAGCTATAAGCTCCAAGAAGGCAGAGACCATGTCTGTCTTTTATTCGCCATTATTACATCCCCGCATCTAGCACAGTAGGCAATCAAGTTTGTTGAATGAAAGAATAAATGAGCGAGTGAACAAATGAGTAAGTGAGTGAGCAAGTGAGTGACTCGGGTCTTGGCAGGAGGGCAGAACCACGGTCTTGGCAGGAGAGCAGAACCACGGTCTTGGGAAATGTTTATGGGTCATGCAAATTACCCAACATCTCCTTGGGTATGGAGAGGACATTTTGGCAGTTCATAATCTCTTGCCCTCTCATCTGAGGAATAGCAGCTTTGTTTGCCATGACAACATCAAAGGTTCACACCCAGGACCACAGCACGGTGCCCACTCCTCACATGCCACTGCCCACATCTTAGACTAAATCCTTCTCCACTAAAGCATGGTGGAGTCAGGCCCAAGGAGCACAGCCAATAAAATGAGTCAGTAAGCCAGAGGCCAACAGTCTGGCACCCTAGCCTCATCATGGAGGCTCTCTGTATGTCAGAAAGCTTACAAATACAGGGAGAGGACAGGAGACAGAGCTCTGTGTTAGAAGGCAAGCACTAACTGTCACAAAGGAGCCTTCTCATCATGTCATCCAAGTGGGTTTTCCCTTCATCAAGACGAATTTGTCTTGATTCATTTATGTACTCTCTAAGCCCACTGTGTCAAGCCAAGGAGAGTATGATTAAGAGAGCGTGGCCTCTGGGGTCAGAGAGATCTAACTAGACTCAAGTCCTACTTTGGTCACTAGCTAGCTACAAGAACTTTGCACTCTGTAAAATGGGGCAGCAACAGTGGCCACCTCTTGGTGCAATGGCGAGAGGCAAATGAAGCTAAGTAATATAAGTAATATATGTAAACTCTCTAGCACCAGCTCGCACAGAATCAGTGCCTAATAAATGATGCTAACTGGAAAGAGTCAGGGGAGGGGGGGATAGGGAAGGATTTGTTAAAGGGGACATAATTACAGCAAGATAACAGGAATAAATTCTAGTGTTCTATATGCAGGATGACTACAGTTAACAACAATCTAGTATAAAGTTTCAAATAGCTAGAAGGAGGATATTGAAGATTCCCAACACAAAGAAATGATAAATGTTTGAGATGATGAATATGCTAATTACCCTGATCTGATCACCATACATTGTAGGTATGGAAACATCACTATGTACCTCATAAATACATACAATTATTATATGTTATTTTTTAATTTTTTTAATGAAAAAAATAATAAATGGTGCCAAATAATACGCATCAAACACAGTCTAAGGCCTAAATACTGAGCAAAGTATCTGAGGCTCTATTTGGAAAGCATTAAAAAAAAAAAGTCCTGAGCACGCACGGTGGCTCACGCCTATAATCCCAACACTTTGGGAGGCTGAGGCAGGCAGATCACCTGAGGTCAGGAGTTTGAGACCAGCCTGGCCAACCTGGTGAAACCCTGTCTCTACTAAAAATACAAAAATTAGCTGGGGTGGTGAAGCAGGCCGGTAATCCCAGCTACTCGGGAGGCTGAGGCAGGAGAATCACTTGAATCCGGGAGGCGGAGGTTGCAGTGAGCTGAGATCTCACCACTGCTCTCCAGTCTGGGCAATAGAGTGAGACGCCATCTTGGGGGCGGAAGCGGGGAATCCCAGAGAGGTCATAAAGCGAAAACCAATGGTCAAGTTCCTGTTCTCCAACTTAAAGAGTCACTGGAGCAGTCGGAGAGAGAGAGAGAGAGAAAACCGATGGGAAGAGACCCCCCTAAAAGGCTCATGCTCCAAGCAGTTCCAGACCTAGCGCCAGCCAAGCAGATGAAAGCCCCGGGACTTTCTTCAGAGAAACTATCACGAACAGACGGTGTCAGTTTCGTGTTGGAGAGACCCCTCTCCCTGGAGGCAAGGACTGAAGTGAGCCAAGGAAGAAGCCAGCCTTCCAGGGAGTGAAATAACCTCCTCACTCTGAAGGGATTAGACCAACCTGCTCCCAGAAACATTCTCCAGAGAGAGAGGAATAGACCCCTGTCGTTTGCTTTACGGCAAGGCACTTAGAATGAAAAATCCCATGTCCTTCCCGATGGGCGCCTCATCCAACCCTAAACCCACTCCTGTGAAATGCTACTCCCTTCAGCGAGGCTATGGCCAGAAGAAATGGCAGCCATGAGACCACTCGAGCTCCTCTGAAGACACTCAAGATCTTAAAACATCTGGGATTGTTTCATACCCTGAAAAAAGACTGCTGCACATCATCATCCCTGCAAACCGAAGCATTCATTCTTCACTTCCCCGTCAGTCAGTGAGGGCTCCTCACGATTTTATTCTTTGAGGATCACAAAAGATGAATGTTTTGTGGCTTTCTCCAAGACTAGTCAGTACAGAAGCTTCTAGGACAATTGCACTGGGAACGGGGAGATAAGCAATTGTGGCATGTGAGGATGTCAAAGATAAAGGCTTTCTTGGGACAGAGTGACCGCCAAATCAAATTCATGGAAACCTCAACTTCAAAACTACATTTAATTTACTTTATTCTACTGCCAAAGAAATGCGAGTACTCCAGGTACAATTATCTTTTGTCTACTCAGTTCGCTTGAGAGAAGACAGACAGATGGGGGAAGGAAATAGCGTTTCCTAAATGCCAGTGACATGCCAGCCACTCTGCTAGGTTCACTCACTCCCCACAATCATCCGAATGAGGACTGTGATCCCTTTAATATGAGGAGGAGCCTTAGGTTTAGTGTCGTTAAGGGACCAAGTCTATCTGATGTAATGTCCATGATCATTCCCTTTCTAACGCACCCTTTCTTTGAAAATACAATATTCCCCATGTGGAGTGCCATAGCACCATGCCAGACAACCCAGTTTTCTTGAATCACGTTTCCTTCTCCCTCCAGCCTTTTCCTTGGAGTAAAAGCTTTACGAAGAGGTCTACATGTCAGTGAGGGGATACTCACCATTGATGCAAGTGAGCAATATGGCACAAGGGTTCCGTTGTGTGGGCTCTGGAGTCTGGCTTCCTGGGGCTCAAATCCCAGTTTAATCGCTTATTGGCTGTCTGGACTTGGACAAGTTATTTAACTTCTTGGGATTTATTTGCTCATCCATAAAATGAGATGATGATGATAGAACCTACTTTGGACTGAGCATGGTGGCTCAAACCTGTAATATCAGCACTTTGGGAGGCCGAGGTGGGAGGATTGCTTGAGGCCAGGAGTTTCAGACCAGCCTGAGCAACACAGTGAGACCCTGTCTCTACCAAAAAAAAAAAAAATTAAAAATTAGCTGGGTCTGGTGGTATCCACCTGTAGTCCCACAAACAGACAGTGTCCATCTCACGGTGGAGAGGCCTCTGACGACTTCAGTAACTTGCTGGAGGCAGGGACTGAAGTGAGGCAGGGAAGAAGCCAGCCTTCCAAGGAGCAAGATAACCTGCTCACTCTGAGGTGATTGGACCAACCTGCCCTCAGAAACATTCTGAGGAGGCTGAGGCAGAAGAACTGCTTGAGCCTAGGTGTTCGAGGATACAGTGAACCATGATTGCACCACTGCACTCCAGTGTGGATGACAGAGAAAGACCCTGTTTTTAAAAAAAGGAATAAAAACAGTACCTACTTTGTAGGCTTCTTGCAAGAGTTAAATGAGCTAGAGGATTCAAGCACTTAGAACAGAGTCTAGAGGAAAGTAAACAATCAGTAAGTGGTAGCTCTATTTTATTATTACACCAGCTCTGTAGGAAGTTTCCCAGTTACAATCGCCTGCACACTCCCTCACATCTCAGAGGTAAGATTCTAGAGATGGATGCATCTTTTGTGTCCTCTATGAGCTGAACTGCTGAGCCCCAGCTCGGGTTAAGCAGCTTGCCCTAGGACATCAAACTCAGTCCTAGTGGAATTGGGATTAGCGTCATTGTCTTTGTTCAGAAGCATCCTTATTAAAGGGGCCTGGCCCTTCCCCTAGAAGATCCACACACCTCATTAGGGTTTAATCACAGTCAGGCATTGGGGATTTAAGCCCTTTCACTCGGTCACACCTTGGAATCAATGGTCACTCCACTGGTCAGGTGACCTGCTCCTTTGAGGCTGCCTGAGCCCACTGGGTCCCTCAGATTCTCTGAAACTGTGTCTCAAACCAATCAGAGAAGCAGGGGGAACAGAGATCAGTGGAGCCGGCCCTAGTGTCTACTTAATAAATGTGAGACTTAGAGTCTCCGGTAAGGCTAAGGATAAAGATGACATTCTAGATGCCCACAGTAAACCCTCTCAATGGAATAGAAACTTGCTGTGCTGAAGCCAGCTCCAGCCACAAAGACAGAGCATCATGGTGTAGGCAGCCCAGCCCAGCCCTCAGGGAGCGACTTCTGTGATGGACACTCTGCACTTGAACAATAGAAATAAAATTTGTCTATTGGAAAATGTAGGGTTTGAAGCCCAAGGGGCATTTCAGACACCTTCTTCTCTTTTCCCTCAGCAGAACTCAACAATGCTCATCATTTAAGAGTTTTCTGGTTTCTTTTTTTCTTCCTTCCCTAGCAAATAAGCAGCAGCAATAACAAGAGCTCAAAGTTACTGAGCTGCTTTTGTTCAATCCTCAGAGCACCCTAACAGGTAGACACTATGATCAGAATCTCCATTTCACAGAAAAGCAGTGGAGGCCAGGGGCGACTGTGATATTTGCCCAAGTCACACAGCTCATTAAGTGGTATAGCATTTAATGCGGGGAGATTAACTCCAGGGTCTTGGGGGCTACAGGCCATGCAGGGATATGAAGCACATAGCAGGCACCCCAGAAATCTTCGCTGAATGAGGTTTGAGTAATTTTCAAGTTTTCTTTGTCAACTCTTTTAAATATAGCCTTTTCTCTATCTCTCAGCATCTCTCACCTGTGATGTTACAACATTCTAACTGGTCTTCCTTCCTCTAATTTCTCCTTCTTCCAACCCAACTTCCTCATTGCTAAAAGGTTTTTTCGTCAGCCAATTTCCACCTTCCAATCCTCGCTTAAAGCTTTCAGTGACTCGACATTCCACAGCATAAAGGTCCTCTAGGCACCTCCTCAGTCCAGCTCCCACGAACCCCTTCCCAGTGTCATTTCCACGTGCTGTCATACTTCTCAGTTCAAGCCATTCTAACCACCTGCAATGCCTCAAATCTGGCACTGATTAGTATAACATTCTTGTCACCACAAACTTGTTAGCATTTTCCCATGGGCCACATGCCAGCCATCGGGATACCCTCCAACCATGGCCTACCCAATGAATCCCTCCCAGATTTTGTGTTTCTGTTCCAATGCATGGTGGTTCAGCTCCTGGAATATGTGGTCAGACTGCCTGGCAGTAAACCCTGGATCCTCCATTTCTAACCAGGTGACCTTAATCCATCATTTCAGCTCCTGCTGCCTCACTTCCTCATCTGTATGTGGGCACCAAAGACTATCCTCATAGAATAGCTGTGGGGACTGAAGGAGATAAATAACCACAAAATATCCTCTGAGCTCTATTTGCCTCACTAGGGCTCCATTTTTTTTTGACATCTGTCAGATAGCTCTATTCCAACAGATTTTAATTATTGGCTTACATGCCTCTTCCTCCAGTGCTTCTCAACCTATTAGCATGTTGAACTGGATAATTCTTTGTGGGAGGGGGGTCTATGCTGTGCACTGTAGGGTGTCTAGCAGCAACCCTGGCCTCTACCCACTAGATGTCTATAGCACCTCCCCAGCTGTAACCACCAAAAATGTCTCCAGACATTGCCAAATGCCCCCTAGAGGCAAACATCCCCTCCCCAGTGGCCCCACCCCAGCCCATTAAGAACCACTGCTTGAAACTCTGAGCTCCCTGAATAATACTAAGAACAGTAGCAGCAATAGAAGCAGCAGTAATAATCCTTTTGTGAGCACTTACCATGTGCCAAGCACAGTTCAAAGCCTTTCTCATGAATTACTGCATTTAATCCTCTCAACACCCTGAGGCCACATTCTATATTCTATTGTGAAGAAACAAGAGGTGAGTCACTTGCTCAAGGTGTGTCTTCTTTTTTTTTTTTCTTTTTTTCTTTTTTTCTGAGACAGAGTCTCACTCTGTTGCTGAGGCTGGAGTGCAATGGTGCGATCTCAGCTCACTGTAACCTCCGCCTCCTGGGTTCAAGTGATTCTCCTGCCTCAGCCTCCTGAGTAGCTGGGATTACAGGCACTTGCCACCATGCCCGGCTAATTTTTGTATTTTTAGTAGAGACAGGGTTTCACCATGTTGGTCAGGCTGGTCTCAAACTCCTGACCTCGTGATCCGCTCGCCTCGGCCTCCTACAGTGGTGGGATTACAGGCATGAGCCATAGCACCCGGCCATGTCTTCTTTCTCTCCCCAACACCCGGCATGTTACCTGATACAGCAGGAGTTCAGCAGCAATTCTGAGAACGAGTGAATGGATGGATGGATGAATGAATGACTAAATGAATGGATGAGAATGTCCCCTTCATAAGAGCAACCCATCTTTCTTCACCTTTAGGGACAGTGGCCCACCACTGTCCTGTGGAGTCCGACGGTACCCCATAAAGTGGTCTTACTTGTCAGAAAATCCCTCCCCACTATGACTCTAAGAGCTACGGCTCTTCTAGGCTATGCAGGCATTTTGAGGGCATCGTGCTGTTCTGGGTACTCTATTTTGGTTATTAATAATATGAAGTACACATTCCAGCTTGGCTTTATGAGGGGTTCACTCAATCCAGCCAAGAGACATGACAAAATAAATCCTTTCCATCTACTTTCTACCCACCGGTCACTCCTTTCAGACTTGGGTGAGATACAATAGTACTTACTATCTTTCCAGCTTAAAACACAGCACACTGAAAACCCTTCTAGATGTGAAGAGAGACTATTTTTAAATACTGTGTTTCTTGTGATCACTATTTACAGTGCTGCTCAGAGGCATAAAGTGTGAGAAAGCTCCCTGGTCTGTAAGAATGGACACTTTCATCCTTGTGAAGGTATCAGTGAACTGAAGGGCAAAACGTAATGATTTGGTGCAATGATTTGACACAGATTCCGCAGTTAAACCTGCTTAACTTATATTGTGAGAAAAACTGTAGATAAACACAAGGATGAGTCTTTAAGTCATAATAGATGGAAATCTAAAAGCATCCCAGATCCACGACTGATGCTCAATGTGTATAGGGAGAAGAAACAGAAATGATTCCTGTTAGGCAGCCAGGAACTCTAATGATTTATTTATTGAGACAAGGTCTCACTCTGTTTCCCAGGCTGGAGTACTATGGCACAATCATGGCTTACTGCAGCCTCGACTTGCCGGGCTCAGGTGATCCTCCCACCTCAGCCTCCCAAGTAGCTGGGACTACAGGCATGTGCAACCACACCCATCTAATTTTTGTACTTTTTTGTACAAAACGGTTTTGCCACATTGTACAGGCTGGCCTCGAACTCCTGGACTCAAGCAATCCATCCGCCTTGGCCTCCCAAACTGCTGGGATTACCAGCATGAGCCACCACACCTGGCCATCTAATACTTTTTGACTACTAAAATTCTGGAAAGTGTTGGATATGGTTTAGATTTATGTCCCTGCCCTAATCTCATGTTGAATTGTAATCCCCAATGTTGGAGGAGGGGCATGGTGGGGGCAGATTTCCCCCTTGCTGTTCTTGTGATGGTGAGTGAGTTCTCATGAGATCTGTTTGTTTGGTTGTTTGTTTTTGTTTTTGTTTTTGTTTTTGTTTTGAGACAGAGTCATGCTCTGTCGCCTAGGCTGAAGTGCAGTGGTGTGATCTCGGCTCACTGCAACCTCCGCCTCCAGGGTTCAAGAGATTCTCCTGTCTCAGCCTCCCTAGTAGCTGGGACCACAGGCGCACACCACCACGCCTGGCTAATTTTTGTATTTTTAGAAGAGATGGGGTTTCACCATGTTGGCCAGGCTTGTCTTGAACTCCTGACCTCAGGTGATCTGCCCACCTTGGCCTCCCAAAGTGCTGGGATTACAGGTGTGAGTCACTGCTCCAGGCCAAGATACGGGTGTTTAAAAGTGTGTAGCATCCCTTTACTCTCTCTTCCTCCTGCTCCAGCCATATAGGACATGCCTGCTTCCCCTTCTTCTTCTGCCATGATTTTAAGTTTCCTGAAGCTTCCCAAGCCATGCTTCCTATACAGCCTGTGGAACTGTGCATCAATTAAACCTCTTTTCTTTATAAATTGCTCAGTCTCAGGTGGTTCTTTATAGTGAGAATGGACTAATACAGCATTCAACATAAAGCACATGTTTAAAAGAGACTGGAGCCTATTATAAACCAAGACCTCCTTAAAGGGCCTGTAGACTATTTAGATGAGAGAGTGTACAGTCAGTCCAACCTTGCTTTGACTGCCAGCTCTACCACTTCAGTGGTTGGAAAGTTCCTCTTTAAGGAAACTGATGTCTCCTCCCCTGTAAAATGGGAATCATGATATAAACTTAAGAGTGTTGTTGATAAGATTAAATGAGATAATGGGTATATGATGCCCAGCTCATAACAGGTGCCTAATAAAGAGTAGCTTTTTAAATTGTTATAAAATTATCTTAAATGCACACACATGTGTGTATGTGCAAACACATTCACACAAACACACACATGCACACACCTATCTCATTTCACAGAGAAATCTTTGAGGTCAAAACAGGGCACAAGTCTTAATGGCAGCATCAGAATTAGGACCTCCACGGTCCCCGATCCTGTCCTTCATTCAGGTCTCTGAGCTCTCTCATAAAGAAGAGGGTTAAAGAATGGGAAATCCAGAAATGTTGAACTAATCAACAAATGCATGGATAAGCTCACATAGGTTGTGACATCACCAGTGTTCTACAATTTACTTTGATATCTTGCTCTAAAAACATTTATCTATTGGGCAATAATTAGAGGCAAAGCAAAGCATAGGTCACACATGGAGGTAAAGATAAGACAATGCATTCCTTTTCTTCAAGATCTT
Organism: Macaca nemestrina; assembly: GCF_043159975.1. Taxonomy (NCBI): domain Eukaryota; kingdom Metazoa; phylum Chordata; class Mammalia; order Primates; family Cercopithecidae; genus Macaca; species Macaca nemestrina. The sequence continues at coordinate 19,614,232 of NC_092131.1, read as the reverse complement.
ACGGCCTAAAGAAGGAAAACTCACGCACGATACTAGATTCACTTCAGATCACCTATCAGGTTATTATTACATGTCTTACAACTAATTAAAAAGGATCCTACCCCATATCACAACAATGTGTATAAGTGTAATTATACTCCTACTTAAAACTACTCCAGAATTGTTTCTTCCATTCTCTATAGCATGCTAGGCTTTAAATCTGGCACTGATTAGTACAAAAATCTCATCACTGCAAATGTGGTAGCATTTTCCCATGAAAGAAAAAAAGGGATGGGCGTGGTGACTCACACCTGTAATCCCAGCACTTTAGGAGGCCAAGGCAGGCAGATCACTTGAGCCTAGGAATTCAAGACCAGCCTGGGCAACATAGTAAAATCCTGTCTCTGCAAACAAAATACAAAAATTAGCCAGGCATGGTGGCACATGCCTGTAGTCCCAGCTACTCGGGAGACTGAGGCGGAAGGATCAGTTGAGACCTCGATCAGGAAGTTGAACCTGCAATGGGCCATGATCACACCACTGCACTCCAGCGTAAGTGACAGAATGAGACCCTGTCTCAAAAAAGAAAAAGAAAACAAAAGACAAAGCCATTCGGAGAACTGACTCCCTATGCAACAGTTCTATGAAATGCTACCCTTGGATTTTTAACATTTTATTTTTTTGAGAAGAATTATAGGGCATAGTTATGAAATCATATTTACTCCCAGGAAGGGAAGAATTTGTATTTCTACTTATTTAAGAGTCAAGTCATTATTAAAACTAACTGACAAGAATATGATTGCTATGAAGGTGCTAGATCATAAGTAGCATCAGAATTCCCCTACTCTGTTGGTATGGTAGGAAATAAATAAATACTAAAACAGCGCAGACTGGTGAATCCTACACTATCTTGGATTGTTGCAGCCACTAGAATTTAATGTGCATCATCCCAGAGCCAGAAGGAATGGTAAAAACTGTCTTTTCCATCCCTCCACCTTCCAAACTTTAGAGCCCCCAGAAAGATGAGACTCTCCCTCACATTAACCCACTCTTTGTAGTTCAGCAGGGTGTCTGGGATAGAAAGTGCAACTTCAGCCTCAGAGGCAGCCTTCCTCCTTCAAGTCCAAGATGAAGCCCTCCAACAGGTCTCTCCACCATTTCCCTTTCGTCCTCATGGGAACTGCTTTTCTCTTTGGCTTCCCGGACTTCTCAACCGTCCTGATCCAGTCCCTCGCACCGCAGCCCTCTAGATGACTCTCTGGCTTTCCTATAGCTCCTCACTGCCACAGGCCACCCCTGTGAAGCCCATACCCGTTGCCCAGAAGTGTTGCCTTGCTTCTTTAGGCTGCAGTTCAAGTTCTCTGCTTCCATTTTCCTATGAATCTTTTTTCCTTAATATCCAGGGTACATAAAGGCCTTAGTACAGTGCCTGATACACAGTAAGTATTCAAAAACAGCAAACCTGATGATTACTACTACTGTGATCCATATTATTTCATCCCCATAAATCCACTATAACAGCTGTCTCAGGCCACTGACAGCCTCTTCACCCACACACCTGGTGGCCTCTTCTCTACCTCATCTTCATGGACCTTGGACAGGTTAATATATCCCTGCTTATTCTAAATCTGCATATTTAAAATTCTTTCCTTCTTTGGGTTCTATCCCAGCATTCCACAGAGAGTTCAGAACCAAGGAGTTAATCAGCACACACAGGTGGGCTTGAACTTGAAAATCCAAAGTCCATTGTCCTGCTGCCACCTCTGACCACTCATCCAAGACAAGATGCAGAACACAGACCCTCCTTCCCCCACACTGTCACATGCCTCACTATCGCTTCTTGGAGGTCTCAGCTCACATGTCACCTCCCCGGAGAGAACTTCCATGACCACCAGGAGCCTCTCAACTGAAAGCAAGACTTGAGACCCAGAAGATAAAACCAACACTGCCATCCACCCCACCAGTTGGTCTAAGGTCGACTCACCCCCTGCTCACCTGGATCAATGTCTCCAGCTCCTGGGGACTCACACAGACATGATCCCGCAGGAATTCTGCCTTCTCCAAGGCAATGGTATTCTTCTGGCTGCTCTCAAAGGGCTGCTCCAATGCCCGGAAGACAAGACCGCCAGTGACGAGGTAGACCACCACAACCACAAAGATGGCAACCACCGTCTTCCACTTCATGACGGTCTGCAAGCCCCCCTGGGAGGTGCCTTCCATCCTGGCTACCACTGTGGCTCGGGAGGAAATGGACAGGCGCGGAGTTGGAGTTGGAGCCGGAGCCGGGGGTTGCCCGTTAGTGGCACTCTTGGGCTGGCACACCGGTGCTGCTGCGGGAACGGCCACTGAGGAGTCAGGGTGGGGGATAAAGAAGAAGAGAGTTTGTTTATAAACAAATACAAAACATGTCAGAAACAAAGCACCGATGTCTTCTTTGAGCCAGCTTTCAAATGTGAGGATGGAACACTGGGTCACCAAGCCTGCGGTTAGGAAATGTGATCAGTTGCTAGGTACCCATTTGAGTTCTAAAAGATAAGCACCAGGAGTCCCAGTTAAAAAAATAATAATAAAGTATAAACTGAGTTAGAAATGCTTACATTTTTCTACAAGGGTCCAAATTGAAAGCTGTCTCTCTGTCATTTGTAATTCACCTCCTCCCTTAGCTTCCTTGTTGAAACAATGTGTAAGAAACACAACAAATCACCAGATTTAAAAACAAACATGTTGTTGAACTTGGAGAGGAAGTAAATAGGAGAGGGCTACCCAACTACTCTATCTAAGTACCAAGGGGTGGTGATACCAAGAGCAGAGAAGAGATGAACGTCTAGAGACTTAAAAAGTCCTCTTGTCACAAAACAAAGGAAAAAAGGATGAGCTTGTTATATCTTAATAGAAGATGTGACTTAGGCATAATCACTCCTGATCTACTAGTAATATAATTTTTCTTCTATTGTTTTCCAATAAGATGTCATTGGAAAGAAAATGTTTCCTGGTTTTTGAAACACATAGAATTCTCTAAGGTCCCTGTTCTCGGTAGGGTAATTTCATTACTTTGGAAATAAATAGGGTCAGCTGGAGGCTTTTCTGCGATGGCAGGAAGTTTGGGGTTGTGACGCACACGCAATGCTATCAGGCGTCACAGAAATGTCTCGTGCAACAATGAACGGCCATCGTACTTCGGTGTTTTTCTCCCTTTATTATTCCAATTCTTATTATAGTCTCTGTCATGGTGCAGGCTGGCTGTTGTGTAAAGAAGGTATTAGGAGATGATAAACCTAATTACCTAAGTGGGGTAAAGAGCTCCACTCCAGCGGGGAGTTGAACTGATCAATCACTGTTGGAAAAGTCAAAACGCAGGCCATGTTACTCCCTGTTCAAACCACCTGGCTGTAAGGGTGGTGGCTTAGAAGAATCTAAGTTTGTAAACATCTGCCTCTCCTCCTAGGCCCTCGGAATCAGTTTCTCTCTTTGGAAACCGAGCTGAACGTCCGTCTTTTATGGCGTATGATCCAATCCAATAAAATCACTCCATGTTAAATTTCCCTCGGATTTACACAAACGCAAAATTGTCTGGAATCTTGATTGAAAGAGCTATACGTTAGAATCAACAACCTGGGCATTATGCTCTTGCTAACCTTTCCCCAAAGACGCTGCATTCACTTTCCCCCTTGCTCCTGTTGATGCTGAGGTGAGCCTTGCCTTGGGTGGCTTTCTTTTACCACTGCCCACATCTCCCATTCATTCTGCCTCCTCACTGTATTTCATCCCTTGGGCCTTCCCCCACCCCTGTGGCCAGCAGCCTCATCCTGCCCACCATCACATCTTGCCTGGACCAGCCCAGCAGCCTCCCAAGGGGCCTCCCTGCTTACATGTGTATCTCGTTTCTGACCCAGAAATCTCAGATTAAATATCACTTCCGGGAGCACCTTCTCTCTTCCTGCCTTGGAAGCAGGTAGAATAATGGCCCACAAAGAGGTCCACATCCTAATCCCCAAGACATAGATGGATGTTATCTTACATGGCAAAAGGGACTTTGCAGATGTGATTAAGAATGTTGAGATGGGGGATGACCTTGGATTACATGGTTGGGCTCAATATAATGACAAGAGTTCTTATAAGAAGGAAGCAGGAGGTCACGAGAGAGAGGGGATATGAGGACAGAAGCACAGGTTGGAGTGATGCAGCCTTGAGTCCAGAAATGTGGTCCTTCTAGAAGCTGGAAAAGGCAAGGGAAGGATCCTCCCCTAGAGCCTCCTGAAGGAACCTGTACTGCTTACCCTTTGATTTTGGCCAAGTGAGGCTGATTTTGAACTTCTGACTTCCAGAACCATACAATCATAAATTAGTGTTGCTTTAAGCCACTATATGTGTGGCAATTTGCTGTGGAAGCCCCAGGAAACTAATCTTCCCTCCATTAGTTCAGGTGTCCTGATATGGTTTGGCTGTGTCCCCACCCAAATCTCACCTTAAATTGTATTCCCATAATCCCTACATGTTGGGGGAGTGACCCAGTGGGCGGTAATTGAAGCATGGGGGCAGGCTTTTCCCTGTGCTGTTCTCATGATAGTGAATAAGTCTCATAAGATCTGATGGTTTTATAAAGGTGAGTTCCCTTGCACATGCTCTCTTGCCTGCTGCCATGTAAGATGTGACTTTGCTCCTCATTTGCCCTCCACCATGATTGTGAGGCTTCCCCAGCCATATGAACTGTGAGTCCATTAAACCTCTTTCCTTTATAAATTACCCAGTCTTGGGTATGTCTTTATTATCAGCAGGAGAACACACTAATACTTCTCCCTTGCCCAGCACTCACTGTGCTGTGCTGCTCATAGAGCCTGTACCCTTGTCCAGCACTCCCATTAGACAGAAAGCTCCATGAGGGCAGGCACCCTGTCTACCCCTCACCTCTACATCCCTAGTGTTTTGCACAGTGCCTAGCACATGGTGCGTAGACAATCAATGATGGTGGAATAAGTGAATGAAGGGTGGAAGGAATGCTGGCACATCCAAACCACACAGACAACGTGGATGAGCAGCGTCAAATGGCAAACAGTTTGGCACTCCAGCAATACTGAAAGCAGGTCCTCAAACACAGCAGTGCTCCGTTCACACCTCCACACCTTTGCAGGTGTTGTCCTCTCAGCCAGTTACCCCTTCCCCACCCTCATCTGCCTGGAAAACTCCCATCCTCTTCAGTCTCAGCCAAAAGCCACCTCCTCTATGAAGTCGTCCTGGGCTCTTCCAGGCAGGCTCAGCGTGCCGGTCTTCCCCACTAGCCTACCGGCTTCTTGGAGTCAGAAAGTTCATCTTTTAATCATTGGATCTCAATTTCTTGGCATAGTGCCTGGCATAGAGCAAATGTTGTTTTCTGGTGGTGGTGATAATTCCTTCACACAAAAGCCCCATCGGAATCACCAGCACTCTCAAAAACAAACATTCATGCGGCCGGAGGTGGTGGCTCACGCCTATAATCCCAGCACTTCGGGAGGCCGAGGAGGGCGGATCACGAGGTCAGGAGATCAAGACCATCCTGGCTAACACGGTGAAACCCTGTTTCTACTAAAAATACAAAAAATTAGCTGGGCGTGGTGGCGGGCGCCTGTAGTCCCAGCTACTCAGAAGCTGAGGCAGGAGAATGGCGTGAACCTGGGAGGCGGAGCTTGCAGTGAGCTCAGTGCCACTGCACTCCAGCCTGGGCGACAAGTAAGACTCTGTCTCAAAAACAAACAAACAAACAAATAAATAAATACATTTATTTAATGCTGAATGGGCACAAAGGGGTGTGGTATGGTTGGGATAAGGCACAGTCCCTCCCAGCCTCAGGGGCTTGCCAGTCAGCTTAAGGAATGTGCTCCACAGCACCAGGTAACCAACATTAGCTGAAAGCTACATCAGCCGATATGCAATGGCATAAGCATGGAGGTGAGTGGAGGCTGGTCTCCTCCACTGGCCTGCATCATGGATGCTTCCCAAGCTTCTAGCACCCCTGAAGCTGGGCAGAATTGGGGTTGAGAAAGGTCTCTTCAGGCCAGGTCCTGGTGCCAGTTTGCTAAAAGACTGTTCATGAGGGCAGAGTCTGAACAGAATCCACCCATTCCTGAGCTTCCAAAACATCAGAGCAAAAACCAGAGTTTTAGTCCCAAACTCATCAGTGACTGCATGACCTCGAAACCGTCACCTCGTTTCTCTGTTTGCTTACTGTGACATGTGAATAATAGCAATCACCATTTTTTCTAAACATCCACAGGGTTCTCAGGAAAGCAAATGGTCTACTGGCTGGAGTATATTTGTAGATATCAAGAATACAGGCAGAGATCTCAGAATATTACAAAACCTTTTGTGCATTTCACTAAAGATCGAGTTGGTTGTTTTGGCAAAGAAGACTGCACATCTCAATGGCTAGAAATGGATCTGGATTGTGCTTAAGTTGGATAAATTTTTTTCTTTTCCTTCCTATTGTTTTTTTTTTTTTGAGATGGAGTCTTGCTCTGTCACCCAGGCTGGAGTGCAGTGGTGGCATGATCTCGGCTCATTGCAACCTCCACCTCCCAGGTTCAAGCTACTCTCGTGCCTCAGCCTCTCAAGTAGCTGGGACTACAGGTGTGCACCACCATGCCCAGCTGATTTTTGTATTTTTAGTAGAGACGGGGTTTCATCATGCTGGCCAGGCTGATCTTGAACTCCTGACCTCAAGTGATCTGCCTGCCTCAGCCTCCCAAAGTGCTGGGATTACAGATGTGAGCCACTGTACCCAGCCAAGTTGGATACATTTTTAAATGGTATTTTCATTAATCCATTTCTTCTCCTTAGAAGCCACAGTTGTTCTCACCCTAATACAAAGTTGCCTTGTGACCTGGAATGAACCACTGGAGGTCTCTGTGCCTGGAACCAACAAAGAAGCAAACTTGGCCAGATGGTGATGAGGATGGTGGTGCTGATGGTGGTGAAGTTGACAGGAGCCCTGATGACCTACTGGGCACTTACTCATGCTGTCACTCTGACAAACATTCCGCTTCCATCACTGCATTCGGTCCTCACTACAAGGAATTATCACATTGCATGAGTCCAGCTAGGTCCCCCCAGAAGCAGATGCCAAGAAGGGATTAAATGTGCATGAATTTGATTAGGGGGAATGCATGTGTGAGAGAAAATGAGAGGGAGCTGGGGAGGCTAGAGCAGCCACTAGATTCTATGTAAGTCTGACCCCTGGAAAAAGAAGCAAAGAAGGAAGGAGGAGGTAAGCATCCTCCAGCCTAAGGAAGTTTAGCAAGCCCATCAAGGAGTTCTCGAGCTGAAGTCAGCTGTCTGAGGAGTCCTGCGTCTCCCAGAAACAATCCTACCATGGTATCCTTGCTGAGCACAGACACTGGCTGGCAGGAGACTGGAACAATGTACCCGCGGTGCAAGCCCAGCCGTGGACTTCAGGGCAGCAGCCAGGGCCCTGATCACCAACACTCCCTCCAGTTAGAGGCCTGTAGGTGCATGTTCATGCCCAACACAGCCCCACTTCACAGACAAAGAAACTGAGACCCAGACAGGTTCAATGGCTAAGTCAAGGTTAAGCGGCCCAAAAGAGAGAAGCCAGATTAAGAAGGGAATCATCTGACTTCGAAGTCAGTTCTGCAGAGTGCAGGAACAGGAAGAGGAAACACAGCAATTCCAGGGGGAAAGGGCCCTTTTATCCCAAAAAATAGGAATGACATTTGTTTCAAATAGGCATAAAAATGTTTTCCAGTCTACGAGATTGACTACTTCAGTTTCTGAATGGCGGTGGAGCTCTTTCCTTCACAACGTATCAATAATGAATGGAACTATAAAGTAATGGCCTATCACACTTCACAGCTCCAACAGAAGACTACTGGGCAGCAAAAGTGCCGCCAAGAAGTGATGAGAAAGGAAATGTTGAAAGATAACATCCTTTCTGCTAGTTTTCATTTTAAAATGTTTCCTCGAGAATATCTGCCTGGCTGGGCGCAGTGGCTCATGCCTGTAATCTCAGCACTTTGGGACGCTGGGAGTTCGAGACCAACCTGGCCAACAGGGTGAAGCCCCGGCTCTACTAAAAATACAAAAATTAGCCAGGCATGGTGATGTGCACCTGTAGTCCCAGCTACTTGGGAGGCTGAGGCAGAAGAATCACTTGAACCAGGAAGGTGGAGGTTGCAGTGAACCAAGATCGTGCCATTGCACTCCAGCCTGGGTGACAAGAGTGAAATTCTGTCTCAAAAAAAAAAAAAAAAAAAAAGAATATCGGCACATATTTCATTTTCATCTAAATGTGGGTTATACGGAAGGGCACATGTGGAAATCGGCTTTTTCATGGTTGAACAAGCTCTTAATAAGTTTACATTACTCAGGCTTTCTTAGGCCCCACAGATATTACTGCACCATCCATTCATTTGTTCAATCAACAAACAACTGAGTTTGCCTGGCACTGCGTTTGGCACTGGAGCTACATAAATTAATAAGACACATCCTGCCTTCAGAGTTAATGGAAGAATTAACAAAGATCTTACACATGCATGAAGCTGTTTTTGTTTTGCTTTCTTTTTTTTGAGACAGAGTCTTGCTCTGTCACTCAGGCTGCAGTGCAGTGGCACAATTATAGCTCACTGTAACCTCAAACTCCTGGGCTCGAGCTATCCTCCCACCTCAGCCTCCCCAGTAGCTAGGACCACGGATATATGCCACCATGCCTAGCTACTTTTTTAATATTTTGTAGAGATGGGGTCTCACTACATTGTCCAGGCTGGTCTCAAACTCCTGTCCTCAAGAGACCTGCTGGCATCAACCTCCTAAAGTGCTGGGATTACAAGTGTGAGTCACTGCACCCAGTCAGTGAACCTGTTTTTATCTTCACCAAACCTTCTGTACAAGGCAATGATCATTATCTGCCCCCACTGACAGATGAGGAAACTACGGGCCAGAGAAGTGACACTGAGCAACCTATGACAAGCTAACAAGCAGCGGCATCCTTGAATCCGTCTTCAGACACCTAACCCGAGTGCCTCCACTCCTCCACGTCACCTGAAACAAATGGCATTCCAAGGGTTCAGAGTCTCTTGGAAACCTGAAATGCAGCTGCCTCAGTGCCATTGTCACACAGCAGCATGACTCTGCCTACTGACCCAGGCAAAGTGCGACTGTGACTGCAGACTCCCTGGCGAGAGGAAAAGGACACCCTCCTTTCACCTGCCGCTGCCCCAAAGCCGACCTCCCAGCCCTGCTCCAGGTCTGGAATCATTCCAGGGCCACCTGCACTGATGGCTCAGAGCTTCTGAAGAGTCCCAGGTTACAGCTCAGCCTGGAGAGGCATAGGCAGCCTTCAGGCTGCTGGGGAGGGAGGGTGTTAGGAAGAGGGCAGGAAAGATGAGCAGTGCAGGATTCCACCTCGGGTGCTCCACCCACACCGGCCTCCAGCTGTCCAGCAGCTGTTACAGCAGAGTCTTTCCTGCCTCTGATTCCAGATACCCCAATAACCAAATCACGTTTTCCCTGTTTCCACGGGACAGCCCTACCTTAAAGGCGATCAAGCTGATCCCAGTAAGAATGGCAGTAACACTAAGTCTGTATGCACCAAGTGAGCAAGGCATGGTCCCAAAACGCCACCCGAGGAGAAGCTCTCCCTTTGGGTGAAGCATTGCTCCCTGCTCTCTTCGAAACGTCAGGCTGCACTTCCAGATGGAAGAGATCAAGCTGTGATGAAATGACTGAGACCCTATGGAGCCACGAGAAGAGGAAACAAGGCAGCCTGGGGGGAAGAGGGAGCTAGAACTGCCTGCCACCTCATCTCACATCTGTTCTTTCCTGTCCCCTTAGTCCAGACCCCCATCTTCTCTCACCTGAATCATTGTGACAGCCTTCAGTCCTGTCCCCCTTAAATCCGTCCTCCACATCCCAGCCGCGTACACGGCGTGTTGCTCTCTCAGGTGTCAATGTGATCACCCGGACCCCTGCTAACGATCCTCTGAAGGTACCACCAAGATTCAGAGCAAAGTGCAGGCTCCATGCCCTGCTCCCCGACTCTCCATTCCAGGACCTGGCTCCTGCCTATCTCCCGGCCTCACCCACTGCCACGCCCCCACAAGCAACCTTTGCCCCAACAAAACCCAGCAGCACCCAGACCTGCTCACACCTGTCCCGGAGAAACAGGTCTTGATTCCCAGATTATTTTCACCTCTTGACTCTTTTTTTTTCGGTCAATTCCTTCACAAACGTCAAAACCCACCTCACATGCCCCCACCTCCAAGCTGACTGCTCATCCCCCAACATTATATTATAAGATGCCCTTCCTTCGTGTCTCAATGCTAAGTTTAGTAGAGAACCTACAACTAGGAGACCCCCGGTTACAGTTTGTTCCATTCCTGAATTTGCTCATTCATCCATTCTTCCATTTGCTTTGGGCCAGCATTTATGATATCAAGTTCACACACCTGCCCAACAAAAACTTTGACTGCAGAGTTAATCCTGCATATGGAAGCACCCCTGGCACTATTGTGGTTTTTTCCCCAAGCAGAAATCCAGAGTCGAGGTTTTAAAGTTCTCAAAAAGCAAACAGTCCAAGGCGAGTTCTTCATGGTTTGTACAAGTGCTAGAGTGGACAGACAGGAGACAGGGCAGTATTCTACTTCACTGGGCTCCAAACATTCAGTTTTGGCCTTTCTTGTTCTCTTCATGAAGAGCTACAAGCCTCTCTTTCACTCAGGGGTACAAAATACTTGTTAGATTTTAAAAATTCTGTTGAACGGCATGAGTCACACTTGGTGAGTCCCCTCTTTGGTGGAAGACAGGCAGAATTTACCCTGAGTCTGCCTTCCTAGGGTCCCTCTGACTGGGGCCAAACTGCATAAACTGGGATTTGAGGACCCAAAAGACTAAAGGGCTTTTCTTTCACTCCACAAGCTGGGGAGAGAACAAGGGGTTCACATGAGACTTAAAGGAGCAGTGACTTCCTTCTCTGGACTTGTAAGCTCGACAGTTTCCTCTGATCTTTCCCCAAATCTCTTCTTGTATTTATAAACCAAAGGCGCGGAAAAAAAAAAGTCAGAAGCCTCTCCACCAGCAGACAGGGCCCAGAGAATAAGGTTATCAGGGTTAGAGGAAGAAGGGGGAAGGTTGGACTTCAACAGTCACCCAGCTTATCCCCACCATAGGTTTACCTTCCAAGATGGCCCCACCCTCACAGGAAACACTGGGCAGGGCTCCTAAAAGACAGTCCTCTCTCCAAGCCTCCTTCCTCCTCCCTGGAAAGGGACAGAAGCAGGAGCACTATTGGGAAGATTTAACATAAAATGTAGGGCATGTTGCTCAATGCCTTGTTCAAAGCAAGTCCTCAATCAACGTGAACTGTCCATATTATTAGGAGGTGAAGAAAATGATGTGATCTATGCAAGCAAATGCAACAAAGTATGCAGATGCTGTGCTTGACAGAGGTGGGGGGGACAGAAAGACATGAAGAGGGAGTGTCAATGCCACCGAAGAGGAGACGAGAATGCAAAGACAAGGTGCCTACTGGTGTGGAAAGGGCATTAGGTGTCTGCGAGAGGGCAGAGGAGGTGGAGAGGAAGGCAGAACAGCAAGAGGGGGCAACAGATACAAAGACACTCAGCCACGAATCAGCCTGGGGCATTTGGGAAATTACACCAGGTCTGCGTGTCAGGACTAGAGGGTGTGAAGATGGCTACACCAAAATAAAGCTGCAAAGACAAGCAGAGGAGAGAGTGTGGCTCTTGTTGGTCTTATTAATGAACATGGGAAGCCATCAAGGTTAACACAGGGAAAAGAGCCATGGGGTAAGGCCTGGGTTTAGCAAGCTGACTCTGGCAGCAGTGCGTAAAAGACATGGAGGAAGTGAGAGATAGTCTGTGGGGGGTGTGGGTAGGAGTTTACTGGAATGTATTATGAGGCCTCAACTCAGGCAGCAGCAGAGGAGGAGTCAGAGACAAGGGGTGTTAAGGAAGTAAAATGTGCAGGGCCTAGTGATGGATGCAAAGGAAGAAGGGAGGCGTCTGGGATGACTCTTAGAAGCTTATAAGAGTATCGTGCTCTCCAAGACAGAAAATGCAGGAGAGTTAGGTTTGCAGCTCTTGTAGCCCATGCAGGTGGAACTACCCAGTTAACATGAGGCATAAGGGACCAGAACTCAGGGGACTAATCTAGCTGAATCCCTGGATTTAAGAGTGATGAGTATGTAAGTGGTACTGAAGCCACAGGACTGGATGAAGTGGTCCGGAGGGAGATGTAAAATGAGAAGAGAGTAAAAGATGATGCTCAAGGGAGCAACATTTAAGGGACAGCAAATGGAGGGGGATGCATGACAGAGAAAGAAAAACTAGAGAGGAAAAGGGGAGAACCGGGCTGGGCGTCAGCATCAGAGATGGCAGATCTTATCCCAGTCTCTGTCTCCAGCATCATTCACAAGGCCTCACTCACAGGTAGTCTCAGTGTGTGCCTGATGACTTCAGTACTATACCAGAGCAGCATTCTGCTGTTTTTTACCACTTTCTCTCTCTTGCTGCCAGGAAACCCTGCTCAGCAGCATCCCTGTTCCAGAACTTCTGAGCATTTTTGGTTGCTCCTAGTAGCAGGTGGGATGTCTTTATTGTTCCGATAAAATGAACTCTCACCCTCCGACCCACGGCACAAATTGCCCAGGACCAGAGCTATTCCTTGTGTGTGCTGAGCTGCTCAGAGCAGCCCAGGCATATCCCACTGGACCACCATCTTTTGGGATTACAGCTGCCTACCTCATGATTCTCCCAATAGACTCTGACTCCGCCATGTTGCGAGATGGACTCCTTTATCCTGCCTCCACGATCAAGGCCCTAAAGATGCACACAGCCACAGCTGGGGGTCCTTGTGTCTTCTTCCAAAATGCTTCCTGAATATCATATTCTGTCTCTTGCCCTAAGTTTTTTCCTCCACAATTTAAATTAACTAGCGCGCTTTATACAGGAAAGAACTTTTTCCTCCTCTTGGGATTAAAAATAATACAAGCAGTCATAATTCTCAAAATATCTCCTTTCCCTGGGGCCAAGGGTTTTAAATCCTATTGTCAGCACCATTCCTTCCAGATGTCTTTCCCAAGTGTCTTGTCAAAAGCAGTTATCTCTCCTCACCGGCTCCTGGAGGGGTCTCCTCATCCCCCCACCCCACCCCAGGCTCCACTCAGCAGCCAGGTGAGCCTTCTGAAATTCCCAGCGTGCACCTGTTAAAACCGCACAAGCACCACCATGGTTCTTTCCCTGGCCTCCAGTGTCCCGTGTGCTCAGGGCTCATCTCACTTCTCCAGCCCTCCCCTCTTCCTCCACACACTCTTCTCCCGCTCCAGCAAACTCCTTCAGTATCTGCAGTCACAAGCAAACAGATCATAAGTAGTTATACTGTGGATCTACAGATCCTCAGTAGAAAGCAAAACTGAAAAATATTTTTTGACCTATTAGAAAGATCCTTTCCAGACCAGCCTGCCAACATGCCGAAACCCCGTCTCTACTAAAAATACAAAAATTAGCCAGGTATGGTGGTGCACACTGTAATCCCAGCCACTCTGGGGCTAAGGCAGGAGAACTGGGAGGTGGAGGTTGCAGTGAGTCAACATTGCACCACTGCACTTTAGCCTGGGTGACAGATTGAGACTCTATCTTAAAAAAAAAAAAAAAAATTGATCTTATGGCTCAAGTCCATAACATGTCCTATTGTGTAATTCCCTAACTTTAGGAAATCTGTTCACTGTGTCCCACCCAATAATGGTGATAACAAGTAGCTAGAGGTACTTCGATTAATTCCATATTTATCAGGCCATAAAATACATGGAAGTGACAATGGTTTAGAATGACGAAAAGGCAGGGCATCTACAAACTTGATGTGTCATTGATTTGTTTACTCAACCAATGCATGCCCACTGTGGGCCAGGAGTACTACCAATCTCCACACCCCACATCCAGACTGCCTCCACCGGGTCTGAAGGGACCAATTCTGGGAAGTGTGAGTGAGGCCAGTGAGGTCACTTGATGGAGCTTTGATCTTTGATCTCTCCTCTGCTCTCAGCCTCCTCCCCTCTGATCCATCCTTCCCCTCACCCCTACCACGAACCATTCCAGAGATGCCTCAGGGGCCCCTGCTGAATATCTGAAGACTCCCGCATGTCCCCAGTCTCTTCAGGGTCCCTTCCTGCGCCTTTTCTCCTGATACCTGGGCTTTCCCTGAGGACACTGTGTTCTGAGTGTGACTCTGGGATAGGGGCTGTTCAGTCTCCCTCACTCACAACATCAGGGTCACACTGTCCTGGAAAACCAATACCCCACATTCTTGTGTCAAACCCGCAGTTCCTTTGAGAGCCCAGCCCTCTGGCTCCTCCACTTCCCACTCTTCCCCATGGCCATCAGTGGTAGACCTGGCTGCTCCCTCGGTTTCCCGCAGCCTTCTCTCTGGGTCCTGTTTCCCTCCTAAGTGACTTCAGCATCCCACACACAACCCAGTCAAGACCCAAGCCTCCCATTTCCTTGAATTTATCACCATTGCCATCATCTCCATTCCATCTCAACCACTGACTCAGGTATCCCAGAAGCAGATCCTGGATGAGAATTTGTTTGTGAGTTATTTATTTAAGAGATGCTTCCAGAGAAACCATGAGGGAGTGGGTGATACAAACTACTAGGATGGCCAGGCGCAGTGGTTCATGCTTGTCATCCCAGCACTTTGTGAGACCGAGGCAGGGGATCACCTGAGATCAGGAGTTTGAGACCAGCATGGCCAACATGGTGAAATCCCAGTTCTACTAAAAATACAAAAAAAAAAAAAAAAAAAAAAAAAAAAAAGCCAGGCACAGTGGTGCATGCTTGTAATCCCAACTACTTGGGAGACTGAGGCTGGAGAATGGCTTTAACCTAGGAGGTGGAGGTTGGAGTGAGCTGAGATTGTGCCACTGCACTCCAGCCTGGGTGACAGAGGGAGACTCCATCCTCCATCTCCAAAAAAACAAAAAAAAAAAAACCTCCTAGAAACATCCTGAAAATAGGCTCCAGTAGACCAAGGAGAGTTCTCTGAAAAAGGCTGTAGGTACAGGCCAGAAAGAGAGAAGCCCCAAGAAGCTAGAGGACAGGTGCACAGAACAAAACAGATCTGGGTGACCTTGGCACAGCTCCAACAGCTCCACTACAGCTGAGTCTCCCTATGGCCACACCGTAAGCCTTATTATCACAAAAACTGTCTCAGAAATACTCAGAAATAGTTGAAGCTATGACTACTATGGTCTGAATTTTTGTGTCCCCCAAAATTCACGCACTGAAACCTAACCCCCAATGTGATGGGATTAGGAGGTGGGGCTTTTGGGGGTGATTAGACGGTGAGGGCTGAGCCCTCATGAATTGGATTCATGCCCTTATAAAAGAGAACCCAGAGAGATCTCTTGGTCCTTCCACCAAGTGAGGACACAGAAGCAAGACAGCTGTCTGTCAACCAGGCAGCAGATCCTTACCAGACACTGAGTCTGCCTTGATATCTTGATCTTCCCAGCCTCCAGAACCATGAGAAATAAATTTCTGTTGTGCAAAAGCTACTCACTCTATGGTATTTCATTATAGCGGCCCTAAGGCACACTAAGACATTGACTAGAGCATCCTCTCTTTCCAGCTTGCTACCCTCATTGCTCCCACATCATGCCCTGCCTCTACTTTCTCCTGTCATCCTACCCTCCCTGTGTTCTCTTTCTCTTCTCCACCCGGCTTGGATCCCATATTCAACACTGCTCTTTAGCTAATAGACTCAACTTCCTCCTCTTTTGTCTTTTCCTGGAGCTACCTGGAAATATCCCTGTATAATATTCCTTCTCTCTGCTCAGAGTCACAAGCTGCTGGACACTGCTACAGAAACCACGCAGCCTCACGGGTCGCTATCACTCTCAGTCCACCACTTCCTTCTTCAAATGGCCCTTGATGCCCCATGGTAGCCCTGCCCTCTTTCTCTGCTCAGCAACAGGTGTCATGATAAATGTCATGAAGACATCCGGGGTACCTCCCTGTAAACGAACCTGAGATCGTATACAGAAATCCTACTCTACAAGATAGATGTGTACTTTGCAAAAGGCTTTTCCACTGAAAGCATTTAAACAGCACAGTCTGTGTGCATCAAAAGTGAGGTATCATATGTATATTTTTTAAACCATTTCTGTAGAATGAGGTGTGCCCTCACTGTTGCCTTTCCCCAGGTCACTTACATGGAGGCTCCACACCCCAACACACTGTGCTTTGCAAGCAGCCTCAGCCATCTCCATTTGTCAATGTAGCTGCTCAGTGCTCTTGGTTCATTTCAAAGTCACCACAACCTCCTACACAAAACTTAAATGGGAAAAAAAAAAAAAAACATTTGGCTGGTTCTTCCTTCACTGTGCCTACTAAGTCAAAAAAAAAAATAAACAAGATCCATCAAAGGGAGAAAACAGTTTCTACAAAATACCCTACCAAACAGCTTTGCATTTCAGCATCACCCTCTGAGTAATTTCCTCTGAAGTGGTTCCTCTAATGCATATCAGTGCTGCTGACATCAGCAACATTTCTGTGATTTACTGCAAATGTGTCTATCAGAGGCTGGGAGTGGGCGCAGGTTAGAGGAAGAGAGAAATCTAAAAGGGAAAAGGATACCCACATTATTCCTCATGGGGCTAGGGAGACAGCAATGTAGAAAACCTACAAATCCATTCACCTGAAGACTGGGAAGTGTTTTTGAAATATTCATAACTCTGATTAGTGAAGTCTTCAAGGAATCAACAGACTTACTTAAAAATTGGGGAAGTCGATTCTCTTCAATAAAACAGCTCAGTGTCTTCCCAGTAACACCCAGGTTTGGGAAATAAAATGTGGCCAAAGGAAGGCAAGAGTCAGTGCTGCCAGAGAAATCTACAGCTGAATCAACATTCTGAGGAATTTTCCATGCCAAAGAGCTACTGAGCATAGGCTGAACCTGCCAGCTAGACCAACACCTCACTCCACTCCCCAAAATACCTTTTCTCATTAGCAATTTCTCCTGCTAGAGGGTAAGTTCCTCCAGATGCCCCTTGAAGCTGGACCTTTTCATCTCTAAATTTTCCATGGTCCCTATCCCAGTGCACAGTGTATAAAAAGAGTTCAATTAATGTTCATGGCATGAATTCAACAAAGGTTTGCTGAGGGCCTATTGTGCTTCAGGCACCGGGGCACCAAGGTAATGAGCAGAATCCCTGCTGTCCAGGAATGGATGAATTGGGTGTGGGCAAGAGCCGGCAGTACCTTCACCTCCACCCCTATGGAATTCAGAAGAGGCCCAGCACTCAGGGGCTAGAGAAGGCACCCAAAATCTCAGAGAGCAAACAGACCCTTACATGGATCATATAGAAGTCTGCCAAGCTGCTATCCTGGTACAGAAGTTGGCTACAGCATCATTTTCAAGGATTAATCCCGTCTTCCCCATATGAGAAGTGTCCCTTCATCCTAGACCCTCGGAACCAAATCTGTTACCAAAGCAGAGTCTCTATGTGATGGGTTAGTCACAATTAAGCAGTCCCTGTAAACATATTTCCATGCAAGGAACTCCCCAGTTATAAAATCACGGGATGCTATTCAAAAATCTAAGACAAATTGGATATTGAATGCTGGCACACAGTAGAGTTCCCTAAATTAATGTGGAATGAAGGTACCACATGCAAGCTTGCCATGTGAGTGAATGCTAAGGGTTGATGCAAGATCTTCGTAAACAGCAAAGCTTGCAGGAAAACACAAGAGAAAAACCATTTTCCTAGATAGTTCAATCTAACCTTTGGGTTCAGGTGTCAGTCAAGGAACAGAATCTTCAGCCAAGGAACAGAATTTAATTCATTAATGTACTTTGGATTCAACCCATACTTAATTGCTTGGAAATTGCCTCTGAAGAGGTCACTGGAAACAGTTTTGTGGTTATGTTTCCTCCACCTCACAGAAAGGAGGAGAAACAAAGGCATAAAAACTGACATAACCGATTAAAGTAGCAGATGATCAGCCTGGCTGTCTTGGAATTTGTGGGCATGTCTGAGAGTTCTCTGCCATTAGGAGATTTTTAATGGCCCCTCAGAAACCAGTTGCACTTGGACTGCCATGAGAGGTGCCAAACTCACAGGCACATGGAGTAAGTACTTGATTTCAAAAGCACGCCCAAAAGTGCCACACCACTCAATTCATTGAGAACCTCCCATGAGGCCCATTCCGTGGTGTTCCCTAAGTTGTACCACAAGTACCGGGGTAGTTTGTTTCTTTCCATTCAGTTATCAACAGCTGCTAATTTTCTCCACAGCACATAATGCAGTTTCTATCAAACCAGCATTTGATGAGGTCCTACTGTGGCCCAGCATCCTATGCTCTAAGGGAATTTAATAGAAGCATTAACCATCACCAGAAATAATTTCATTCGAGGTCAGATTTTCTTATTGACCCTTGTGGCTAAACCCAGAAACAGATTGCATGGTAGCTTCTACGTGGTAGTTTAGTTAAGGGAGAATTGCCAGATTTGTGTGTGTGTGTGTGTGTGTGTGTGTGTTACTATGCACATAACATAAAATTCCCTATTCTAGCCATTTTAAAGGGTGCAATTCAATGTGGGCTGCCAGATTCAGGAAACAAAAATACAGGACACCAAATGAAATCTGAATTGCAGATAAACAACAGCAACAAAAATTTTTAAAGGGTAAGTATATCCCATGTAATATTTGGGATATACTTATACTTTTTAAAAAAGTTTTCTGAAATTCAAATTTAACTGGATATCTGGTATTTTATCTGCCAGCTCTAAGGTAAGGGACAGGAGGAGCACAACCATCACCCACCCAACATAATTAGCCAAAAACGTAGTGAAGTACTAAACTGGGTGATATGATTTAGCTGTGTCACCACCCAAATCTCAACTTGAACCGTATCTCCCAGAATTCCCACGTGTTGTGGGAGGGACCCGGGGGAGGTAACTGAATCATGGGGGCCAATCTTTCCCATTATATTCTCATGATAGCGAATAAGTTTCAAGAGATCTGATGGGTTTATCAGGGGTTTCCGCTTTTGCTTCTTCCTCATTTTCTCTCGCTGCTGCCACGTAAGAAGTGCCTGTCACCTTCCACCATGATCCTGAGGCCTCCCCAGCCATGCGGAACTGTAAGTCCAATGAAACCTCTCCTTCCCAGTCTGAGGTATGTCTTTATCAGCAGCGTGAAAATGGACGAATACACTGGGTGATATCCATCCTAAAACTGCATAAAATCTACTGGGCTTCCTCTCCTGTCACTCCACTGAAAGTGCTCTGCTAATGATCTCTGCTACCTACTCAGGGGACACCGTCACGGCCACGCATCACTTGTCCTCTCAGCAACATTCTGCACAGGAGACCTTGCTCCTTCTTAAAAAGCTCCCTGCTTACAGCCTCTGTAAGGCTTTCCTCCACCTTCTCTCATTGGGTCTTTTTAAATTACACCCTCAAGGCTTTCCTCCACCCTCTCTCGTTGGGTCTTTTTAAATCCACTCTGCAGATCCGTCTTCTTCTGCCTAAACACTGGACTTTCATGGGTTATTTCCTGGACCCCTTTTGTTCTACATCCTCTCCCTGTGTAATCCCTACCCACTTGCAGATGGCTCCCGGGTCTGTACACCCAGACCTAAAATGTCCTCAGAACTCTAGCTTCTCATACCCAATTGCCTACTATTCAGTTTCATTTGGATACCTCAGGTGTATCTCATGCTTCGTAAGTGAAAATTGCACTTGATAGTTGACCCAACCAAAAAGGAAGTCTCACCTCCCAGAATGATAGTAATGTTCACCCAATCTGTTCAAGCCAAATAGGCAGGATCCTGAGAGGCAGCCTTACTTTCTGTTCTCTTGTCCTGTCCCTCCCCAATAGTTCTCTCATTTCTACCTCCAAAATAGACCTGGAAACAATCCACTTCCCTCTGCCTCCCTGGTCCTCTATCCAGGCTACCTGCTCCCTACTAGGCTCCAGCCATAGCCTTCTCTCAGGTCTCCCCACTTTCCACTCTCACTCAATCCCATCCATTTCCACAGAGCAGTCAGAAAAATCTTTTTGAAACATAAATCCTCTCACACTCCTCCTTGCTCAAACTTTTCAGTGCCTCTCACTGTTGTATCTAGAATAAAATGCAAGCCCTTATCATGGCTTCCAAGGTCTGACAGTAGAGCCTCTGTCTCCTCTCTAATTTCATCCACAACATGCCCCTTTTCCCTCTGGACTCCAGTTTCCATTCATTTTCCACTTGGTTTCCACTGTTTCTTTCTGCCTGGAAGGCCTCTCCCCGATTCTTCCATGGCTGGCTCCTTCCCATTCTTTGGGTCTCAGTTTAAATGTCACCGTATCAGAGAGGTATTTTCTGACTACTCTAAGTAGACTAGGATAGTTCATTTTATGTGACAACTTGACTATGTCACAGTATGCCTAGATATTTGGTCAAACATTATTCTGGGTATTGCTGTGAGGGTGCTTTTTGATGGGATTCATATTTAAGCCAGCAGAGTGAGTAAAACAGATTTCTCCCATGACATGGGTGGTCCACATCCTATTGGAGGCCTGAATAGGACAAAAAGGCTGACCTTCCCCTAAGTAAGAAAGAATTCTTTCTGCCTTTGGACCTGAACTGAAACATCAGCTTTTCATGGGAATTACACCATTGGCTTTCCTAGTTCTCAAGCTTTCAGACTTGCACTGGAATGAAACTATCAGCTCTCCTGGGTCACCAGCTTGCTGACTCACCTGCAGATCTTGGGACCTGTCCATAATTGTCTGAGTCAACTTCTTAAAATAAATCTCTCTCTCTCTCTCTCTCTCTCTCTCTCTCTCTCTCTCTGTATGTGTGTGTGTATATATATATGTGTGTGTGTGTGTGTGTGTGTGTGTAATATATTATATATATAATATATTATACATAATACATATACACACACACAGATGTACATATATACATATATATATCTCATATATATATATGCAAGATACATCTGTGTGTGTATGTGTGTGTGTGTATCCTACTGGTTCTGTTTCTCTAGAGTACCCCCACTAACACATAGGTCCTCCCCATTATTCTCTGTTACAGCAAGTATCATGATTGTAGTGATATTATTTGCATCTTTACTGTTGATGAACCATCATCCCCAACACCTTACCCCCTAGACTATCAACTCCCTGAGGGCAGAAACCCTGCTCATTTGGTTCACTCTTATATACCCAGTACCTAGCATGGCACCCGGCATTGGTGGGCATTTAATAAATACTTTGAATGCATGAATGAAACCAAAGAAGAAGACATTTGCTGTACAGTAATTATACTGTATGAAAAAACTAATAGTATAGTTATTTACTTAGAAGGAATCATAGATATCAACCAGTCAACCACCTCAACCAGAGGTTGTAAGTAACTTGCCCAAGGCAAATGCTGGAACCAGGATATAAGCTCAGCATCCATCCTGCTCTAAAATCCATGCTCTAATAAGACATCCTGCCACCTTCAAGTTCTGTTACAAGAAGTTCTCTGGAAGAGAAGCTTAGGTCATGATTTTGTATTAATTTACAAAATTTAACTTGAGTTTCTCAATTTGATACTAACAGTCCTTCAATAATCCCAAATTTCAATATTTGGCATTCAGGACTGTATTTAGTTCAGTAGGAGCAGAGAGAAGATAGCCATGCCATACCTCAAAGCCCAAAGATGAGGCTTGGAAGACACCTACTTTTAGAGAATATCCTGGAACAAATCAGCAAACTAAGCCAATTAGCTACTGGCATGAAGGGAACTACATCTATCCCCGTGGTCCTCCATTTAAGCACAATTGCACACTGTCTCAAACCAGCTACTTTTTTATTACTAGGAACCCTCCAAAGATTGCAGAAGAAATGCCCTAAGCTAAAAGCAATGGAGGTACAGAAAGGCACTACCTTGAAAATTACAGCATGTAATACCTTCTTTCTTAGTACCTTGAGGCTTGATATCAAGCTCTCCCATGCTTAAAAATCAACAGAGGCTGAAATCCGCCACCTCTTGAGAGTACTTCTGCATAGACAATTCCAGAACACACCATTACAGTTGCACAGTGCACAACCTGTGCAGACGAATGTGGTACCCCTTCCTCTTAAAGTCTGCTTCAGCTCTATGTCAAACTTGTGGTCTCTCTGCAATTTAGACATGAGCCAGAAATGTCCTTTCACCAGAAAATTCACATTTCTTTTCATCACAAGTAAACAACTGCTGTATGCATCTACTAAGCTCCACTGCCTACTAAAAAAGAGAGTGATAATCACACTTTAAGGTGTTTTTTTTCTTTTTCTTTTAATCACTTTCCACCATGAAAAGTTGATGTGGAAAAGGAAAACTGGGAACAAAGATCACGATAGGATCACTCTTTCCGGGACACATTTATGTATAAAATCAGTCAAGAAAACCCAAAAGGTATAAGATCTAAATCAAACCGAACTTTTAAAAAGTGGAATAAACTCGTTCTCTTTTTTATTTGGCTTTTAGTTTTATGGATTTGTGCTTACATGGGCACTTTGAAGGTTATCTTCCACAGGAGATGGTAATACAGATTTGCCGGTAGGGAAGACTTTTAGTGACTGAGACCTCGAGCCTGAAGTTAAAATAATGACCCCACTACTGCTTACAGGCCAAATCTTTAAACTAAAAATATCCAGCAGCAGTGCAGAATATGTCAGAGGTGTGCAAACTTTTAAAAAAGGTTTTTAAAAGTTTAAATTTTAATTAGAAATTCAATTGAATTAAACAAAATTCAAACTTTAAGCAGAAAATGTAAACACAGATATAAAATTCCATTTGAAGGAAGGGTTTTATTCTAAAAGTCTAAACACCTTTTGGTGTTCCATACTGCTCTTGGATATTGTGTGCTATATGTTACAAATATGGTAAATATGTATTAAGTATTACATTATACTATGTATCATATATTAGGTATAATACAATATAATTTACCTCAACATGCTACTTGGTTGGACTTTGGAGTAAGGGCTTAGAGTCATATGAGCTTTGCCTCTTCTCAATCCCTGTATCAGATCCCAAGACTTTCTTGCGACCCAAGATTCAAGGGACACAATTTGAAACCTCAAGTCTAGAGGAAGGAACACCAACAAGAAAATCCAGAACCTGGATTCTAGTTCCAGCTTTGTACTAACTAGCCCTGTCACACTCAGCATGCACCTGGGGACTGGGAGACCCTGGGTACGGATGCCAGCCTGCATGACTGCATCAGTCAGGGCTCTCTAGAAAGACAGAACCAATAGGATAGATGTATATATGAAAGGGAGTTCATTAAGGAGAATTGACTCACACGATCACAGGTGTCCCACAATAGGCCATCTGCAAGCTGAGAAGCAAAGAAGCCAGTCCAAGTCCCAAAACTTCAAAAGTAGGGAAGCCGACAGTGCAGCCTTCAGTCTGTGGCCAAAGGCCTGAGAGCCCCTGGCAAACCACTGGTGTAAGTCCAAGAGTCCAAAAGCTAAAGAACTTGGAATCTGATGTTGGAGGGCAGGAAGTATCCAGCATGGGAGAAAGATGAAAGCCGGAAGACTCAGCGAGTCTGCTCATTCCACCTTCTTCTACCTGCCTTTTTTAACCATGCTGGCCAGTGAGGGGATGGTGCCCACTCAGATTAAGGGTGGGTCTGCCTCTCCCAGTCCACTGGCTCAGATGTTCATCTCCCCTACAACACCCTCACAGACACACCCAGAAACAATGCTTTGCATCCTTCAATCCAATCAAGTTGACAATATTAACCATCACAATGACAACCTCTCTACTGTTCACTCTCTCATCTATAAAATGGGTACGATAAAGTAACTGTTTCACTGTATTGTGCAAATTAAATACATAATACTCATAGGGTGCTTAGAATATTGAATGTCTCTAGTAAGCACTTAATAATTGGTAGTTGTATAGCTGGGCGAGGTGGCAGGCGCCTGTAGTCCCAGCTACTCCGGAGGCTGAGGCAGGAGAATGGCGTAAACCCGGGAGGTGGAGCTTGCAGTGAGATGAGATCCGGCCACTGCACTCCAGCCTGGGCGACAGAGCCAGACCCCATCCCAAAAAAAAAAAAAAAAAAAAAAAAAACTTGGTAGTTGTAATGAATAAAATCTACAAAATGGAACATGTGTTCCTAACATTAAATGCAATGCTAACTAAATAAGTTTGCATTAAACTCAGTTTGTGTCTTGTTTTGAATAGTGTTTGTTTGTTTGTTTGTTTGTTTTTGAGGTGGAGTCTCACTCTGTCACCCAGGCTGGAGTGCAGTGGCTCGATCTCAGCTCACTGCAACCTCTGCCTCCCGGATTCAAGCAATTCTCATGCCTCAGCCTCCCAAGTATCTGGGATTACAGGCGTGCACCACCACGCCCGGCTAATTTTTGTATTTTTAGTAGAGATGGGGTTTCGCCATGTTGGCCAGGGTAGTCTAGAACTCCTGACCTCAAGTGATCCGCCCACATTGGCCTCCCAAAGTGCTGGGATTACAGGCATGAGCCACTGCACCTGGCCTGAATAAGTTTTATTTTAACTATCATTAGGGGTTGTGAGTGGCCTCTGTCTCTCCAGAGACTAGTTAACTGAAAGCCACTTGTATTTGTCTTCACCTTTTAGCATGCCAGCTTCTTGCGGCATCTCAATATGCCCCCACAGCTATTAGCACAGGATCTTACACAGAGTCAAGATTCAATCCGTGCCCATTAAATGAACGAAAGCTTAGCTGTTCTAAGGAGTCAATCTTCGAATTTTAATACAACTTACGTTAAGATTACTCGGGTTCTTTAATAAATAAAAGAGATCCTGATTTTAGAGCATGTCCAAATTTAGATGTATACTGGATCCTTCAAGCCAGACAGCCTCATAAGTGGCCCATAGGTTAAGCCTCCTTGAAGACTGTATTTACCAAAACTAGCCACAACAATCTCTCTTATCCCATATACTCCTTACTATGTAACTTTAATATTCCCCATGAGAACATAGAACCTATGTTCCCTCTCCTTGAATCTGGACAGGCTTGTGACTAAAGCAGAAGTGACACTATGTGACCTCCAAAGCTAAATAATGAAAGGCCACACCGCTTCTGCCTGGTTCTTTTGGGATGCTCACTCTTGGGATCCAGCTGCCATGCTGTGAGGAAGCTCAAGCTAACCCATGTGGAGAAATACAGTGATCACATACAGATGTTCCAGCCAACAGCCACGCCGAGATCTCAGCCAAGAGCCAGAATCAACCACCAGCCACATGAGCCAACATACCTCCAATTGATTTCAGCCCCCATCCCGTAACCCCCACAAACACCTGTAGATTTCCCAGGTGAGACTCATCTTCCCAGATGAGGCCCCAGACATCGCAGAATAGAGACAAGCCATCCCCTCTGTGTCCTGCATGAATCCCTGAAGCACATAATCTATCTGAACATAATAAAATGCTTGTTTTATGCCAATAAGTTGGGATGGCTATGCAGCAATAGGAACAGAAACAGGCTTTCATCTATAGCGTGATAGAGGAATTCCTCAAAAAATGGAAACATGGCAAAAACCAGGACAGAACCCAAGCGTCCTACACGCTGACTAATACACAAGTTAAAACAAGATTCTAAAGTAACACTCTTGTTATAACACATTGTATTAGTCTGTTTTCACACTGCTGATAAAGACATACCTGAGATTGGGTAATTGATTTATGAAGAAAAAGAGGCTTAATGGACTCACAGTCCCATGTGGCTGGGAAGTCCTCACAATTATGGCAGAAGGTGAAAGGCACGTCTTACTTGGCAGTAGGCAAGACAGAATGAGAGTCAGGTGAAAGGGAAAATCCCTTATAAAACCATCAGATCTCATGAGACTTATTCACTACCCCGAGAACAGTATGGGGAAACTGCCCACATGATTCAGTTATTTCCCACCAGGTCCTTCCCACAACATGTGAAAATTATGGGAGCTACAATCCAAAATGAGATTTGGATGAGAACATAGCCAAACCTCTTCACATACCCTACTCTTCCATCTACCGAGCTGCACCCTATGGAGAAAATGTAATAGTAACATGAAAATTGTTCATTTATTGTTTATTACACAATAGGCACTATTCCAAGTGCTTTACATGCATTAACTCATTTAAATGTCAAAATAACTTTATGAGCAAGGTATTATTATTACTCCATTTTACAGATGAGCCAACGAGCACAGAACATGCCACTAAGAAGAGGCAGGGCCAGGACTTGAACCTAGCAATCTGGCTCCAGAGTGCATAATCTGGCACAGGATACTAGATGCTTCTCAAGCCTTACACCCTGTGAAAAATAATACATGTGAAGCAGCTAGTATAGTGTTTGGCAATGTTTCCTTCCTTCCCCAGCATTGATGCTACCATCAATTATCATCAATTAGATTGCCACAAGTTCTTTTTTTATTATTTCCATAGGTTTTGGGGGAAGAGGTAGTGTTTGGTTACATGACTAAGTTCTTTAGTGGGGACTTGTGAAATTTTGGTGCACCCATCACCCGAGCAGTGTACACTGTATCCAATTTGCTGTCTTTTATCCCTCATCCCCTCCCACCCTTTTCCCCAAGTCCCCAAAGTCCAATGTATCATCCATATGCCTTTGCATCCTCATAGCTTAGCTCCCACTTATAAGTGAGAATACACGATGTTTCGTTTTTCCATTCCTGAGTTACTTCACTTAGAATAATGGTCTCCAATTCCATCCAGGTTGCGGCAAATGCCATCATTTCATTCCTTTTTATGGCTGAATAGTATTCCATGGTGGGTGTGTGTGTGTATCACAATTTCTTTATCCACTCGTTGATTGATGGGCATTTGGGCTGGTTCCATATTTTTGCAATTGTGAATTGTGTTGCTAGAAACATGCATGTGTGAGCATCTTTTTCGTATAATGACTTCTTTTCCTCTGGGTATGCACCTAGGAGTGAGATTGATGGATCAAATGGTAGGTCTACTTTTAGTTCTTTAAGGAATCTTCACACTGTTTTCCACAGTGGTTGTACTAGTTTACATTTCCACCAGCAGTGTAGAAGTGTTCCCTTTTCACCGCATCCCTGCCAACATCTATTATTTTTTGATTTTTTGATTATGGCCATTCTTGCAGGGGTAAGGCAGTATCACTTTGTGGTTTTCCCTGATCATTAGTGAGGCTGAGCATTTTTTCATATGTTTCTTGGTCATTTGTATTAGATTGCCACAAGTTCTAAAGCAAAAAGTATGCCCCTTCTAAAGCAAAATGTACAGCTCTAACGTTTTGTTTCACTCATTGTTCACTATTTAATTTTTACACTTAGTTGTCCAATTAGTTGCTTGTCCAATTAGCACATTGAACATGATTCAAAGAGAAATCTTGTTTTCACTCATACACATTCACATCCCAAATCTGCCTCTTCCTCTAGGCTTGTGTATCTCAATACATGGTACTGCTATTCATCCAGGGCTTGGACAGAAAATCCAGAGTTGTCTGTGGCTCCACCCTGCCCTGACACCCACAGCTAGTCCAGCCAACTCTCCCTTCCAAACACATCCTGATTTCATTCCACCACTTCTTTCATTCCCACTTCAACTAGCCCATTAGCCATTGTTGTTTTTGCACAACAGTGTACTAACCAGTCTGCCAAAATGTAAATTCAATCCCTCCACTGCACGCTGAAAACCCTCCAGAGGGTTCCCGCTACACTCTGAGGAACCTCCAAACTCCTGTTCTTAGCTCTCCAAATTCTGGCCACTGCCCACTTCTCCACCTTCATCTCCTACCATCTGTCCCTCAACACCGTCCAGTCATTTGTCCAAGTTAGCTCCAGTCTCAGGGACTGCACATGTGTTGCTCCCTCAACCTGGAACAGTCTTGCCCAGAGCCCTGCAGGGTAGCTCCCTCTCGGTGCTCAGGGTTCTGCTCAATGTTGCCTCCTCAGCGAGGACTTCCTTCCTCACCACCCTACTGCAGAAGAGCCATTCTCCCCTCCAGTCTCTCCCGAGCCCACTGCCTGGCTTGATTTTCCTCAAAGCGACTTAGTGCTAGCTGAGATTGTATTCGGTACTGATTTGCTCATTCCCTGTGTGTCTCCCTCATTAGAATATAAACTTCCCATCTAGAATATATGATTTAATCCATTTTTTTGTTGCTGCATTCCAGCACCTTGATCTGTCCATACTACGTAATAGATGCTCAATAAATATCTGTCCAGTAAAATTAATGACTCCTCTTACCAAAATACAAATCCCTGACAGTCAGAGACTAATAATTATTCATCTTTGTATCCCAAATTCCAAGACTAATGTCTACCCCATAGTAGGTAGTGAAAGAAAGAAAGAGGCAGAGAGGGAGGGAGAGAGGTAGAAGGAAGAAAGAAAAGAAAGAGGAGGGTCGAGGGAGGGAGAGAAGAGCTAGAAAGGAAGGAAGGGCAGCCATGACATGTTGAATTTTTCTGATTTGTGGATTTTATAAGTGTAAAGTCTTACTACTGTCCAGCAATTAAATAACACACAATATGCATTTCATCAATCATCATTACTAAAAATAATTAATTACTCAAAATCAAGTCTGTTCTAAAATATTCACGATGTATGGACACCCTGACTCTATCTGCCATAACTGAACAAATATTTTTCTAGTGGCCAATCTGTGAGTGTGTCTAAAATGTAATGCCTCCTAAGGTTGGGGTGCAGCCAAAGGGGTGGAGAGAGAGAAGTTATCCCAGGAAAAATTGAGAAAGTACCAATCCAAACCCTATCGTGCACGCAGCCCCAGCGTGTGTAGCCCCATCACAGCCTGGTGCAGGGGGAGGGGATGTGGCAGAAGAAGAGTCAGCACTTCCTCTTTTGGCACTCCCTTGTGCCTCATGGCACACTCTAGGCAGACCCTCTCTGTAACCTTCCCACTCCTCTCCCGGTCATCCTCAACCCAGGACCTTGGTTGGTCTCATTACAACACCACTCAGTCTACAGTCCAACCTTCGCCCCACCTCTGCCCTCCATGTAAAAATTTCCATGTCCTTAAAGGAAATCCTGGAGAAGATGAAGAGTAACATGGCCTTTAGGATTCAAATGCTGCCTTTTCTTTCTGACTCATCTGAATGTGCCTTCCTCTTTGCCTTTTAAAGTCACCAGGTGGTTTTTCTATCAATCATGAAAGAGGAATCTCACTGGGCTTCTTCTCTTTTATTCACACAGTTCCTCAGGCTGAAGCAGGGCCCCGTTAGTGTGGTGTAAGTGATCTGGGGGAGAATCCAGTTCGGTGGAATTAATCACGCTCTCACACAGTGCTTTAGATTCCCTTGAAGACAAGGCAACATTTGCCCAAGTGTCAGGGTCGTGGGCTTGCAGCTTTGGGCCATGGCAGGAATGGGAGCAATGTTGCATCTGCCTCCTCTGGGAGCTCTGCCCACTGGCCCTAGGCATAGCCACTTGTGTGATCTGCTCCTCTTAAGCTGGCCAATCTTTAGCTACACACACAGTGAAGAAGAGAGCCTGAGGGTACACCCACCCATCTTTTAAGGGGGCAGTGATTAATTGTTCAAGCTTAGAATCAGATAGACCTGAGCTCATGTCCTTAGCTATGTGGCCTTGAGAAAAAATACTTAACCTCTATAAGCCTCAGTGTTCTTATCCTTCAAATGGAAATTATACCTTTCTCTTAGTGCCATGGTGCGATTTCAGCAAGATAATTCACTTGAAGTGCCTGGCACAATGCCTGGCACGTAGTAAACACTCGGTAAATGTCAACTACTGTGATTATTACTAAGGGCATCATCTTCGTGTATCCATTTTGGCATAAGCATTGTGTCTTATTCACCTTGTATGCCCAGCACAAAGCAGAGGCACACTGTAGAAACTTACGGGACAACTCTTAAAATAATTGGTAGGATCGGCATAATAATGGTCAGTCCCCCAAAGATGTCCTGATCCCTGGAACCTGTGAGCACATTACTTTACTACTTTACACGCCAAAGGGATTTTGCTGATATGATTAAGTTAAGGATCTTGAGATCCGGAGATGATCCTGGATTATCTGGGTGGGTCCAGTGTAATCACCAGGTTCCTCATAAGGTGAGGGTGGGGCAGGAGGGCCAGAGAGAGGAGGCATGTGAGGACAGATGCAAAGGTTACAGTGGTGCAGCCATGAGCCAAGAAACATGAGCAGCCTTTAGAAGCTGGAAAAGGCAAGGGAAGGATTCTCCCTAAAGCCCCCAGAAGGAAACAGCCTTGTGGATGCCTTGATTTTAGCCCCATATGACCCACTTAGGAAGTCTAACATGCATAACGAAGTGATAAACTTGTTTTAAGTCACGCAGTTTGTGCAAATCGTTATAGCAGCAAGAGGAAACTAATGCAATTAGTGACATGTTCTGGGTGCTTGCTCTGTGCCAGGCACTGTGTACATTTCACATGAATGCCCTCACTAAGCCTCACCACAGACCGGGATGGAGGTTCTACTCTTGCTCCAACGTTACAGATGGAGAAATTGAGGCGCAGGGAAGTTAGGTACTTTGCCCAAAGCCTCAAAACTTGTAACAGATGGAATGAGACTGACGTCCTAAGCACTCCACTATGTGCAAAGATGAAAACTTACAGATGAAAACCTTTCGAGAAAATTCTTGCCAATGTCCCTATAAGGTACAAAGGCCTAAGCTAACATGGCCGCAAGCAAACAACAAAACTATTTCTGCAGGTCGTGTAGTTGCTATATTCAGAGCCAGAGGAAGATCTTTTCATTCACACACACACAAAAAAGGCACCCACCATGCAAGTTGTGCAGAAGCACAGCATTCACTAGAAGCTTCTAGGTCAGCATCAGGAAATAGGCAGGGAGGTATTCATGTGGCAGAACTGTGGTGTGAGAAGAGGCCCACCAGGGCACCCTGACAGGTGGTCCCTCTGCAGTGGAAAAGGGCAGCACCTGGACTATTTTTATTCCCACACGTCTTGTACAAACTGTTGCTTTCACCAGCAGAAAATCATGACGAAGCCAAACACTGCAGAACTGTAAATAGTGGGGAACTCCCGGTCATGGAAACCATGGTTGGCTTTCTCAGGCACTGGGGTTTTCTAACTGTGCACAAGAGCCAGCCTCGAGCACCCCGCCCCTCATTCCCCACTACCCCAATGGAGCACCATGTCACCTGCTTTATATATTGAGCTTTCTTGAGAGCTTTCATTCAAAGAAAGGGATTCTCTGTTACAAGGCAATGTTAAGTGAGCCCTTTCCTGTTGTCTTGGAGTTTATACTGAGATCTCTCAAAACTGAAGACTGAGGATCCATCTATGCAGAGCTTGCTAAGATGAGGTTAAACTGGTCTCTAACCCATATAAGAGAATTCACTGGAGAAGAATCATTTCTTAGCAGAAAAGAACACACAGCACTGCAGCACTATGGCAAATGAAGGAGCAGCAAGAGAACTGCTCAGAGATCAGAGGGGCTGGCAGAAGGGGGTCTCAGCACCTGGAACCCAAGCCAGGTGCTTCCTGAACTGCGTACTTCATAGAATGTTCTGCTGCAGGTAGGAGCATGAGAGATTTGTCTGAACTCAGGGCTGCCACATTAACTATGCAATTCCAGGAGAACACATGCGAACGATGCCCTCTGGAGGTGTGCACGGAGATGGCCCTGGGAAAATTAGACATGGGTGCACAGTGTTTGGCCTGAATGCAGGCTGAGGAGGGTGGGCAGCAGTAGGGTCACCTGCTTTCCCCATAGATGGCAGCACAAAGATGCCTAATGGTTTCTCATGGGCCAAGTAGGCACTGGATGCGGTCAGAAGCTACATCAAAGCCTTCAGACAAAGGCCTCCCCCAGAAAGTCCATCTACTTGAGAAAAAAAATTCAGGGTACACTCAAGACAGGAGCTGAGGGGGTGGCGGTGTCATAAGAGGCCAGCCAGGGAAGGCATTATCCATGTCTGTAGAGGAAAGTCTGGGGGTCTTCACTGGGTGGCCAAGAACTCACAAAAGCTAGACATCTGCAAGACAGAGGCTGTTTCATGGCTAGAAATAACCATAAGAAGCACCAGCTAAGTAAAACACCCTTGCTTTCTAGTCACCTTCTCCCTGCCGCTTGACTCTGGTGAAGCCAGAAGCAGCAAAGCTAGCAGGAAAGGAGTCTGGATGAGGAGGGAAAAAGAACAGCCATGACCCCCACCTTCCCTTTCCCATGGCTAATCTGCAGCGTCTCAGGCCAGGCCTGGCCTACAGGGAAAGGAGAGCTTTGTGGTTTTGTTTCTTTGTTGTTACTGTTTTTTGAGATGGAGTGGAGCTCCCTCTGCCACCCAGGCTGGAGTGCAATGGTGCTATCTCAGCTCAATGTAACCTCCACCCACGGGTTCAAATGATTCTCCTGCTTCAGCCTCCTGAGTATCTGGGATTATAGGCACCCGCCACCATGCCCAGCCAATTTTTTTGTATTTTCAGTAGAGACGGGGTTTTACCATTTTGGCCAGGTGGGTCTTGAACTCCTGACCTCAGTTGATGCACCTGCCTCGGCCTCCCAGAGTGCTGGGATTACAGGTTTTTTTGGTTTTGTTTTGGACACAGACTGGCTCTGTCACCCAGGCTGGGATGCAGTGGCACGATCTCTGCTCACTGCAAACTTCTCTCCCTTGGTTCAAGTGACTCTTGTACCTCAGCCTACCAAGTAGCAGGGACTACAGTCACACACCACCATGCCCAGTTAGTTTTTGTATTTTCAATAGAGATAGAGTTTCACCAGGCTGGTCTCAAACTCCCAGGCTCAAGCAATGGCCTGCCTCAGTCTCCCAAAGTGCTGGGATTACAGGCATGAGCCACCTCACCCGGCTGAAAGGACAGCTTTGAATTGAATGAGAGGTTGATGTTTTGGTTCATGTAAAACTGGACTTTTGAATATCTGGAAAAAAAAAAACCATACAATTTTTATTTCTGTTTTACTTGATTTGATTTTTAAAGTGCCTGGAAAAGCTGTGAGGTATTTCTGGTGTATCATTCAGGGTTGGCCTTACAGGGCAAGAGTGAAGGTAGGAGTTGAAGATGAATAAAGCGATTTATGGTTTATACTCTCAACAAGGCCTGCCAATTTAATAAACTAGTTAAATGGCTTTAAAAGTAAAAATAAAAACTGCTATAGCCACCCCTTCTCATTATGGATTCATATATCCATAAATATATATTTCCAGCCCTGCCCTCTAAATTCCAGACTCCTGTCTCCAACTGTCCAGTTGACATTCCCACTCAGATATTAACAGGCATCTCAATCCCACAGAGCTAGAACAGCATAGTTGATTTTAAAATAATAAAAACCCTCCATTCTTACCTATCTCAAGAAATGCTACCACCATCCTCCCAAGTTACTCATTCCACAAGCCTAAGAATCATTTTTAATTCTTTACCTTACCATCCTCAACATGTATTTCATCAGCAAATGCTGTGGATTCCATCTCCAAACTAGAAATCAAACCTGTCCACCCCTCTCCATCTCAAGTCATTCTGTTTGTCCAAGCCACCATGATTCCTTGCCTGGACTTCAATACCTCCAATCTAACATACCCGCTTCCATTCTTCTTTGCCTCCTTCTCCTCCTCCTTCTTTTTTATGGACAGAGTCTTGCTCTGTTCACCCAGGCTAGTGTGCAATGGTGCAATCATAGCTCACTGTAACTTTGAACTCCTAGGCTGAAGCAATCCTCCTACCTCAGTCTCCCAAGCAGCTGGGACCATAGCCGTGCACCACCACACTTGGCTAATTTAAAAATAAAATTTTTTAGAGATAGGGTCTCACCATGTTGCTCAGGCTGGTCACTAACTCCTGGCCACAAGCGATTCTCCCGCCTCAGCCTCCCAAGTAGCTGAAGTTACAAGTGTGAACCACTGTGCCTACCCCTGCTTCCATTCTCGTCCACCCTTTCCCTACATCATTCTCTCAGCGTCCATGACCATGCCAAGTTATGGTAACAGTACCGATTTTGTTTAGGGAAACCACTACAGCCCACTCTCAGCCCTTGAGTTGGGCTTCACTGGGCTTCTCTCTTGGGCTCCGTGAGTGAAGCACACAACCCAGGGTAAGCCAATCAGCACATTCAATTCCCCCAGTCACCACCACGATAATTAAAGGATGAGTATCTGACTCTAGACAAGCCAATCAGGACCAAAAAGATGCCATTGCAAGACTTTTGTTTCAGCCTTAGGGAACTGAGCTTTTGCTCTCCTGAAGGATGTAAATCTGGAAGACAGAGGAGGGTCTGCAGCCTTTGGCAGCCACCTTAGGATTTCCAAGGTGGAACTTGCCTAAGAAGAGAGCAATGCAAAGAAGACGAATCAATAAATGAAGAACTATACAGTCCTGGACGCATGATCTGAGCCCTAGATTGAGCTTTGCCTGGACTGTCCAGTTATGAAAATCAACAATTCTCTTTTGGGCTGGATCCCATTTGGGCTGATTTATTGGGTACAATGTATCCAGTGTCAAGCAACAGATATACTGGCTGATCCAATGACTCTGCCTACGCCCATGACACTCAGGCCTCAAGGAATCCAAACATACAAACGTCCTTATAGGGCTACATGGGCAAAAGACCACAAGAGATTCTGCCTGGTCTTTAAAATACCAATTCCAGCAGCAAAGTATTGCCTTGACAATCAATTCCAGACTTGAAATATCGCCAGCTTTCTCTTTCCTCTCTTAAATTTAATATGCAACTTCAAGGGCACGGCCCCAACCTTCCCCTCTCAGGTATTCTAATAATGTTGCGTTCTACCCTTAGAAAATATTTAAATGAAGTCATCTATGACCCTGTATAGGTTAAGAATTTCTCACTGTACATTCACAAATATTCTAATTCTCTTCAATGTATTTCTTGTATGTGTTTCCTCATCTATTTGTTCTTATACTGGAAACTCTAAGAGACAGAAAACAAGACTTTATGACCTCTTTGTGAGATATCTTGAGCCAGACAAGTAGTTAAGTACCTAATAAACACCTATTGATGACAAATACAGCCGTGACAAGGGTGATAGTAGCCTTGTTCCATGTGTCATTAGAAAGGTTATTGTTCTGGCCATTCAGTGGAGATTATTTCCCCTATATTAATAAAAATCAACTCTGTTCTGTCACCCTTGTGGGAAGGCGTTAGAAACAGGCGTAGGTGAACAACTTGGAATTCTTCCTAGTTCCCAGATATGAATAGCCACCTTGGACATTTGAAAGCTTGGGCTCACCGGGCGCAGTGGCTCACGCCTGTAATCCCAGCACTTCGGGAGGCCGAGGCGGGCAAATCACAAGGTCAGGAGATCAAGACCATCCTGGCTAACACAGTGAAACCCCGTCTCTACTAAAAATATAAAAAATTAGCCGGGCATGGTGGCAGGCACCTATAGTCCCAGATACTCGGGAGGCTGAGGCAGGAGAATGGTGTGAACCCGGAAGGCGGAGTTTGCAGTGAGCCAAGATCGCGCCACTGCACTCCACCCTGGGTGACAGAGCGAGGCTCCGTTACAAAAAAAAAAAAAAAAAAAAAAAAAAACAAAAATGAAAGCTTGGGCTCTTTCTCATAATTTGTAAATTTCTTCTTGGCACTTCAGTAACAAACCCAAACATTTAAAATTTCCTTGAGATGGTGGCTCACACCTATAATCCCAGCAACTTTGGGAGGCTGAGGCAGGCAGATCACCTGAGGTCAGGAGTTTGAGACCAGCCTGGCCAACATGGTGAAATCCTGTCTCTACGAAAAATACAAAAACTAGCCAGGCATGGTGGTGGGCGCCTGTAGTCCCAGCTACTCGGGAGGCTGGGGCAAGAGAATTGCTTGAACGCGGGAGGCAGAGGTTGCAGTGGGCCGAGATCGCGCCATTGTACTCCAGCCTGAGTGACAGAGCTATACTCCATCTCAAAATAAATAAATAAATAAATAAATTTCCTTGAGATCTACATGGGATCAAAATCTAAAGGGAATTCATTGACAGGAGAACACCTCCACTAGTATTAGAAACATAATTAAAATTGTTCATTAGCTCCCAACTATGGACTGTGAGCTCATCCGTTCAGCAAGTTCCTCTTGGGATCATGGGCTTTCCTAAAATATCCTATCACTGAGTTCCAGAGTCTTAACTACAACAGCACTTCTGATCTTTGGGGGGTCTAATTAAATTAACAAATTCTTGATCCTCAGCCCTTAACTCACCATGCTACCAGCTCCTTCTCTGGGCCTGCTGGGCAACCATCCCCTCCCAATCTGGTCCAGTCCACGTACCTGGGCTATACACAGAGGAAGTTATTCCAGGTATTGGTAGAATCTTGCTCAGGAACCCTAATGTTAGATTCTGAAGTTGTTTTATGTAATTCTTCATACTCTGGCCCTGTCTGGCCTCTGAGACCTCATATAACTGGACATAAAGTAAACACATGTTCTCAGATTTGGGGAAACTGCACAGCATGTTGGAAGTAGAGTAGACCTTGATGTCCCATGGAGCAAAGCCTGAATCCTGGTTCTACCATTTCCTAACTGTATGACCTTGGACAAGTTATTTACCCTCTCTGAGCCCCAGTTTTACACATGCAACAAGGATAATGTTGATGATCAATGAATACTTATCCCGTGGAATTGTTATCATTTAAAAATAGTGTTTCTGAAGTGGATAGGACACTCGATAAATGCGTGTTGCTGCTATCACTGTAACTTGGTTGTTCACTTTACCATCATTAGGTACACATACCAACCCTAGTCTCTCTTGGTGTGAGTCCCATCTCCCATGCTGCAGCTGTTTCTCTTTCCTCCTGCTCTGTTCTGATGTCTGGCAGAGTCGCACTGCAATGAATTTATGTGGCAGGCCAGAAAGGGAGAGAAGATGCAGAGACATGAGGCATCGGATGATGTTTCTCCATACTGCTGTTACTGTCTACATGACTTGAACTCACTGGCTCTGCATCCACCTTCTGATTCTTCTCTCTAAGACCTGGATATCTGGGCATTTGAGTCCTACTGTCCCTGGACCAACATCAACGCCTAAAACTAGAGGTTTAACATGAGTAGTGAACTCCAAACGGGACCATTACATTGGCCAAAGCATGGTACCAATATAGTATTGTACAAATATCTTCTATCAAATCAAGACATTGTCTATTACAAAACACATCATTATTTTATGTGCCTCTTGAAATTTTAAATTGCCAATTAAATTATGACATATTGCTAGTAAGACACATTCTGATTTCAGAAGGGCAAATAATTCAAAAATGCATCTAAGAATTAATGTAGTACAATAGAACATTTCTCTTGGACAAACATACAATGGACAAAATATGGCTCTTGTTCCAATTTCTGAGAGTACTGCACAGAGCCTGGCAGGTAGTAAATAAATATTTGTAAATGAATAAATACATGCATGAATAAACAGATTTCCTATCAGCCACATTATCACGAGATTCTATCATTTAAAAAGGAAAGCTGCCACAATGGAAAAATCATGCAAAAAATTGAAGTTAAACACTCATCATTTCACATCTAAAATTCACTGAAAAAAATAAACTTCATTTCAAACAGTTTGTTGCCACTAGGTTGCAGACCTAGATCCATTAATAGATTCCAAAAGTTTAGTGTCTACTTAATAGCCAGTTTGAAAGTGGACGCTATTTTTAAGTGCAGCATCCAGGACCATAAAACGTAAGGTGCCTATTCAGAAACATCTGGCAGCATTCTCCACAGTTTTGGTTCCTATTAGCTAGGAGACAGGGTTGGCGTTTTTGATAACAGAGAATACAGATCCCTTTAACAGTAACTTCTCCTTTCATTAGTACCCTAAATTGGCTGTCGACTTCCAGCCACTTCCTGGCACTTAACCAATCCCAGTGATGATGGGGATGAAGGCCAGTGAGTCACGATCCTCAAAGAATTTTCCTTTAAAAGAATTCAGCCTCCACTTCCTGCCCAGAGCAGCACCCAAGAGTTGCTTTGCCCTATTCATTGCAGTCAGCATTGGTGTATTTCATCCCAGGTACTACAGAGATAGACATTACATAAAAATAGATAAATTAAAAAACAACAGATGAAAGAACTATGCATGAAAATGAATGGATATGGGAGATTCAGACTTAGATGTTTCTCTGGGGAAATTTCCAGTGGGCCACCCTTCCCTTCGTTCTGCAGTGGGATTACCAAATCTCAAAGCTGCTCATTATGCCTTCATCTGCTCTTTCCTTAAAGGTATGCCCAGGAGAGTCCTTTCTGTGTAAAGGCAGAATTGCATCCACAGCCACCAACAGTAAGATATTTCAGGTAGAAAACAAGAGATTGAAATACAGGAATCCTGGCATGTAAGTATCCCAAAATATAAGGAAATTGAAAAGGAACTACCTACTTTATGTATAAAGATGAGTTACTCAAATGACTTTTCACAGAATATTGTTGGCCAGTTCCCAGGACACAGTACCCTTGTACAAGTCAAAAGTAATATTGTCCATTTTCAGTGCAACCTCTGCACCTCTCCAGCATGAAAGGGCAAACAGAAATTGTATGGCTCTTTATCCTTGAGTATACTTAAAGACAAAAATAAAAGGAATTAACTGCAGTGTGGACTGCCTCTGTTCTTTCACAGTGAATAATCTGTAAAATGCCTTCCCCTCCTCATCCATCACCTACTGGAACTGCAATCATTATCTTCTTTCCCCTACCATCCAATCACCATTCTCCACTGCTCCATGCCTCAGAGATGCCCCAGCTCTCCTCCTGGTAATTTGAGAGAAATGATTGACTCCACTATGCCAGTGGCTAGTGGGTCCTCATCCCTCTCACCAACTATTTAAACTTTTCTTTTTCACTCCTCCGGTGCCCCCCAACCCAGACCTTTGTTATGGTGACCACTCACAAATTCATTGTTTCTCATCCAGATTGCTGCAGTTTCTCCCTAAGAGTATTTAGCTTGCAGTTTTTTTTTTTTTTTTTTTTTTTGAGACGGAGTCTCGCTCTGTCGCCCAGGCTGGAGTGCTGTGGCCGGATCTCAGCTCACTGCAAGCTCCGCCTCCCGGGTTCCCGCCATTCTCCTGCCTCAACCTCCCGAGTAGCTGGGACTACAGGCGCCCGCCACCTCGCCAGGCTAGATTTTTGTATTTTTTAGTAGAGACGGGGTTTCACCATGTTAGCCAGGATGGTCTCGATCTCCTGACCTCGTGATCCACCCGTCTCGGCCTCCCAAAGTGCTGGGATTACAGGCTTGAGCCACCGCGCCCGGCCTGCTTGCAGTTATTTGTCCTTCTGATTTAAATTATGTACGCCCAGCTAGTGTAGCCTTCCATGACTCCTGATCATCTGTGAAAATAAATCCATGTTCAACCTAGCACGTAAGGTATCCATAAGACCCCAATCTTCCTGTCCACCTTCATGCCCCCAACATGACCACCAAACAACTGGAGACTTGCTCTTCTCCAAACAGGTGTCTCAGTTTTCCTCTCTGTTGTCATGATGACGCCTTTCCCTCTGCTGAACACCCTCCATCACTGCCTTTTGCATGATTCCATCTTTTAAAGTCTATCTGAACTGACACGTCTTCTAGGAAGCCTTCCCTGGTCCCCAAAGCTGGCTATGAACTTCCTGTAAGCACTGAATACATGTCATTGCATCTCTTACAGTCCTTATCCCACTCTGCCTCCCACTTCATACTTTGGTTTCTGGTTTAACACTCTCTAAGGCACTTTCATTTCTTAATATCTGCAAAAGCATCATATGGTATCTGGCGAATACTCGTTGAAGTGAACTGAATTTGAGGAGAGCTTACCCTTGGGTTCCAGAGTGGCAGCTCACTTAGCTGACCAGTGGCAGAGCTGATATCAGAAGGCTTATCTAAAAGCTGCTTTACATGGCAGAGATTGGACCTGTCAGACCTACATCTCACCTTCTTATTGGTGTGCCATTCTCTCTCTGCTTTGCTCCAAATCTATTAAGAGTAAGGACTGCGTCATATTTTCATCTCCTCCATCACCGGGACTTGCACACAGTAAGTATCTAATAAATGTAGCTGACTCCTATTTATTCAGTTTCATCATGTCACAGTTAGAAAGCTGTAACAGTGCCTTGGGTATTCCCAAAAGTGTAGCACATGAACCATAGGTACACACAGCATTAGGTAACATACATATGCAACCTTTTTTTAATGGCCACAGGTTTAATT
This sequence comes from Macaca nemestrina, assembly GCF_043159975.1. NCBI lineage: Eukaryota > Metazoa > Chordata > Mammalia > Primates > Cercopithecidae > Macaca > Macaca nemestrina. The sequence goes on along the minus strand of NC_092131.1, from coordinate 19,574,103 downwards.
TAATGTGCATTTGGAAAAATGGAACTAGCACAGAATACCTGTGACTTCACAGGTACTAGTGCTTGGGGTAAGGCTACATTTATTTAAGATTTAAGGGGTTAAATTTAAAGAAAAGCATTAAGTAAACAACGATAAGTTTATTGCATAGGGCAAAGCTAAATTTAAGTTTTTAAAAGTGAAATCAACTTACAGAAAAATATTAAGTATACAGTGACACAGCTGATATCTAAATACGGCCACCAAAAAATTAAAAAGTGAAGATGGCATAGGAAAGGCTGAAGTTTAAGAAACTGGTATGTCCAGTCTGAATCTGGTTTTGCTCTCGAATGCACCCAGTGCAATATGTATCCCTCACAAATATTCCTTCATGTAACATCAGTACTCAGAAACCCCAAATAGTTCCTAGCCAGCCTAATCTCACTTCCTCGACTGACATTTCTCATTTCCCTAATTCTCTTTGCCAATTCTCCTCTGATTCCTCCCCACTGAGTCTCAGCCCTTTCTATCCCTTGAGCAAAACTTGCAAATATGCACCATCTTACCAGTGCTTAAAACCATATTCCTCCCCTTTCTTCTCCACCAATCCACATCCATTCCCTTCCCTGAGTAACGAAAGTTCAAAACCACCTACTTCTTCTACTTCTCATCTTGTGCCACACATTCTTCATCAATCACATTAACTGTCCTTACTCGTGACTTTGCATTTATTCACATGTATGCTTCATCACTCCAATTACACTGTGAACTCAGCAAGGGCAAAGACTATGTCCTTGATGTTGTGTGAGGTCTCAGTAAGCCTACAAGAGTAGGCTAAGCATATACCACAAGCACTAAACATATGTCCCATAATATGAGAAACCAAAGGCCAACATGTCCAGAAACCATCTAACACTAGGTGCTCTCCTAGACTGTCAAACATGAAACTTGGTTTAGGAAGCACCTGCTCACTGCATAATTCAAGTGGGGTTCTTACTGCACTCATCACAAAGACTGAATTTTAACAGCTTTCCTGGACAATGAACCTGGCTCATCATAAGAATGCATCTTTAGGGTATTTTAATAAGGAAATTGTTCAATCTGAATTCAGATCCTAATACTTCTTTTAAAGAACTCACCTATGCTTTCAAATGAATTGAATGAATGGAGTCCAGAATTCCAAAATTCAGAAGGTTTTCGACTGAAAATTAATTTTATCATATGTTTTAAATAAATAAGAAATCATTTATCCTATATTAGACTTCCTTTTCTCAATCTGTTAAGGGGTTTTCTGTCCTCATCTGAGCAAGTATAGACCAGTAGTTACAAATACAGACTTTGGATTCAGTCAGATCTAAGTTAGACTCTCAGCTCTAGTATTCACCAGCTCCAGGACCTTGTGGAAATTTATTTACTCACATAGCAAACATTAATTAAAAGCTACCACGTGCCAGGCACTTTGACAGACCTCCTTAAGTCTCAGTGTTCTGAGAATGAGAATAACATTCCCTGATAGTAGAGACATTGTCAGGACATTTAATCTGTCAGGATTAAATATGATAATGTATGCAAAATGCCTGGCACTCTTCCAGGTTCATAGTAACAATAAATGTTAGATATCACTGTCATTATCACCATCATCATCATCATTATCATTGAGTCGTTGTAGAGCCTTTAATGCTGCTAATTAAGTTCCCCTTCTTAAAACTCTCTCCTCCCTTGACTTCACAGAGTATTATTGTAGTATTTTTAGTTTATTAATTTTTAAAAATTTGAATTTTGGTTTATAAATTTTTTAGTTTTAGTTTATTAAACTAACAAATAGAAGTTTTTTTTTTTCCAAAGAGTTAGAGGCATAATGCAGAGAATCCTAACAGTATGCTACAACAGAGGGTGCCCAGCAGGAGTGGGCAGTTAGACAAAGCTTCTTGGAGGACATGACATTTGGACTGAGATTTCAGAGGTGAGGAGGAGCCAATCCTATGAAAATTGGGCAGAAGATAATTCTAGGAGGAAGAAAAACAAAAAAAAAAAAGGTCACGCAAAGACCCTCAGATCAGGAAGAGCTTGCTTTATTCGAGGAAAGCAGAAAGAAGTGCAGCATAGGTTAGAGGAAGACGGCTCAAGACCAGCCTTGGAAAGGAGGTCAGCACAGCCAGCACTCAGGGCGCTGCAGGCCAGCACCAGAATTTTACACCAAGTGGAAAGAGGCACCAATACAGAATTTTAAGCTGAGGGTCAAGAGAAATCGGATTCATATTTTTAAAAGATCACTGTGGCTGCTCCACAGAGGATCAATTATTGGGAGCAAGGGTAGAAGAAAGGAGGCCGATAAAAAGGCTGTCAGCTATCCACATAGGAAGACGCATGGAATGAGCGTGGCAGGAGAAGAAATGGAAAGAAACAAACAGATGCTGGATGTGTTCTAGATATCGTATCAGGCAGGACTTGCTGGTGAGTGGAGTACAAAATGGCAGGGGTGGGAAACAGAGGACTCGCACAACATGCCCAGACTTTAAGCAACTGTACAGATAGATGGTGGTGCCCATCAATGAGATGGGAAACTCATTCAATGAGATGAGGAACTCTTGAGAGAAGCACGTTTAGGATATACTTGGCATATATGTGATACAAAGGGACTGCTGAGATCACTCAGGAGAACTTACAGAACCAGACGAGAAGGACCTCAGGTCTAACCACTTGGGCATTCAACCAATTACAAGTAGAGCAATGGGGAAGGAATCAACAGGAAACAGGAGTGGCCAGAAAAGTTAAAAGAAAAACCAGAGCGGCCAGGCACAGTGGCTCATGCCTGTAATCCCAGCACTTTGGGAGGCCGAGGGAGGTGGATCACCTGAGGTCAGGAGTTCAAGACCAGTCTGGCCAACATGGTGAAATGCTGTCTCTACTAAAAATACAAAAATTAGCTGGGCGTGGTGGCACACACCTGTAATCCCAGCTACTTGGGAGGCTGAGGCAGCAGAATCGCTTGAACCTGGGAGGCAGAGGTTGCAGTGAGTTGAGATCGCGCCACTGCACTCCAGCTCGGGCGACAGAGAGAGACTCTGTCTCATATAAATAAATAAATAAATAAATAAATAAATAAATAAATAATCAATAAGTAAATTTTTAAAACCCAGAGGAAATGATGTCACAAAGCATGTGATGGAAGTGAAGTGCTTCAGGAAGGATGGGGTGGCTGGCTGTCAAAATTGCTGGGAAGGGTCAGGGAAAATGTGGCAGACACTGCCTAGCACTTTCATCTTAGGTACCCCCCTTCCTTGATAACAGATCCAATTTTGGTTAAATGACAACATTTCAAAGAAGATGGGTCCCATTCACAGACTCAGGGTATGAATCTTAATTGGTCCAAGCCTATAAGGATAATACCATCCCCCTTTGCCAGTGATGAGTTTAGGGGGGTGATATTTAAGAAATGTGCATGGGGCTCGCAGGGTAAAACAAACATCCTCCATGATAAAAAGAAAAACATAGAGGTCACTTCCCTCCCTTCCCTGCTTTTAGATAACATAATATCTGCTGATGTGATCAAGAGAGGCAGGGCAGGAAACCGAAGTCTGGGTCTTTGAAAGTGTTATGAAACAGCCAAGCCAAGCCTGGAACACCCTTGTTCAGTGAGGACGTAACTCTCTTAACAGTCAACGTCTGTATTGTGTAAGCCACTTGTTATCAGGACATTCTGCAACAGGCAGCTGAAAGCATCATAATTGGCACTTAAGATAAAAGGATAGAAAGGTGATGCAATGTCCATAAGTGGCCTCCAAAGGAGCAGCCCCTGTAAAGTGGTGGTGGCTTAGAAAGAATGTGAGGGGAGGAAGTGGGGATGGTGACTTCAGACCACTCTTTCCAGCAATTTTGCTGTGAAAGGCCTAAAGGGATGAGGGGTGGCCGGTGGCAATGTGGAGTCAAGGGGGATGACACAGAAGCCCATGTATATGCTAGTAGGAATATCCAAGTAGAGAGGGAGAGATCAATTCCCCAGGAGAAGAGAGGATGCCCCAAAGAGCAAAGGAGCCCCCAGCATAAGCAGAAGGGATGGCCTTAGATAGGAAAAGCCGACCTTCATCCAGAGAGAAATCAAGGTGGGACTGGTGGGTGCAGATGCAGGTAACGTAGCAGACTTGATCTGGGGAAATGAGGTTGTTTCGTCCAACTGCTGCTTCTTTTTTTTTTTTTCCAATGATGTATGAGGTGTTCAAAATGTAAAATGTTTCTCAAGACCTATGTAAAAAAACTTCCTCCAATGTGAAGTCCTTCCTGAATCGCACACTAAAGTCCCTCCTTCACGCTTTCACAGAACTCTCTTCTGAAGTAGGTATTCTATTCTGTCTTGTGTTATCATTTGAGTTCCTTGTGCCACCAGAATGGACACTCTTTAATGACAGGGACCATCTCATTATCATCTCAATAGCAATCAAAGAGCCTGGAACACATGTTTAATAAATATACTGGATTGCACTTTGGGAGACTGAGAAGGGGGATCGCTTGAAAACAGGAGTTGGAGACCAGCCTGGGCAACATAGTGAGGCCGTCTCTACAAAATAAATAAATAAATAAATAAATTAGCCAGGTGTGGTGGCATGTTCCTGTAGTCCTAGCTATTCGGGAGGCTGAGGCGGGAGGAGCACTTGAGCCCAGGAGTTTGAGGCTGCAGTGAGCTAGGATCACACCACTGCACTCCAGCCTGGGTGACAGAGCAAGATCCCCTCTGTCAAAAATAAAATAAAATGAAATAAAAATACTGAATTGAAGTAGAGTCTTACTGTAATGAGGTAAGAAAAACAACTGACCCTCATTATTCACTGAATATATATTTGCAAATTCTTCTACTTGCTAAAATTTATTTGTAACCCCAAAATCCAATCAATATTCATAGTGTTCTGCAGTCATTCGCAGTCACGCGCAGAGCAGTTAAAAAAGTTTGAGTCACCCGATGCACATGTCCTCAGCTGAGGATGAACAAGGCTACACTCTGCCTTCTTGTTCCAGCTCTCATGCTGTAAGCAAGTGTCCATTTTGTGATCTATTTAGTGCCATGTTTTTCACATTTTGTGCTTTTTTGTTGGTGCTTGTACTGTTTAAAATCACCCCCAAGTGCAACGCTGAAGTGCTATCCAATGTTCCTAAGTGCAAGATGCAAGGTGCCTTATGGAGAAAATATGTGTATTAGATAACTAACGTTGTTCAGAAATGAGTCGCAGTGCTGTAGCTGTGAGTTCAATACTAACAAATCAACAATATATATGAAATAAGATGTCTTTAAACAGAAACACACATAAAACAAGGTTATGTATTTAGTTGATGAAAATGTGACCTGACCGGGTGCGATGGCTCATGCCTGTAATTCCAGCATTTCGGGAGGCTGAGGCGGGCGGATCACCTGAGGTCAGGAGTTAGAGACCAGCCTGGCCAATGTGGTGAAACCCCATCTCTACCAAAAAATACAAAAATTAGCCAGATATGGTGGTGCGTGCCTGTAGTCCCAGCTACTAGGTAGGCTGAAGTGGGAGAATCGCTTGAACCTGGGAGGCAGCGGTTGCTGTGAGTCAAGATGGCACCATTGCACTCCCACCTGGGTGATACAACAAGACCCTATCTGAGAAGAAGGAGGAGGAGGAGGAGGAGGAGGAGGAGGAAGAGGAGGAGAAGGAGAAGGAGAAGGAGTTGTTGTGACTAGAGGCTCACAGGAACCTAACCCTATATTTCCCCTAAAAGCAATGGTTCACTATTTGCTAATTCAGGATTTGCAGCAACTTTATAAAACATAAGAATTACCATAAATGACGAGAATCAACTGTACTTGATTCTGCCCTCTTCTGAAAAGGAAAATTATGGAAACAAAGTGGTTTGATGAGCCTGGAACACGCCTCATCAAGCTTTACCCTCTCTTTTCATGCTGCATGGATCACTCACCAGCACCAGGATTTGTTCTGAAGATGTCTTGGGGAGAAAACTGCCAATCAGCTGTGGATTGTGTCCCCTGAGAGCCATTAGCCTGCCTGAGAGGTTGAGCATCCCCTCACTCGTGTCATCAAAGCTAACTGATTGGGGCAGAAGGCAGAGAGGCAAGAAAAGGAGGAAGCTTTACCATATGTCTTCATTTGGGTTTCCCCAGAAGCTGATCCTACAATTACGATTTGAGCACAAGTGGTTTGTTTGGGAAGTGAGGAAATTGCCAGTAGGGAATTCGAGAAAAGAGAAAGGGCTGGGAAGGCAGCCAAGAAAACCAATAAAAGGTGTAGTATCAAACTAGCTACTGCTGTCGCCCAGTGGAATTTTTCCTACAGAGGAAACTGGGACCCCATGTAAACCATATTCCCGAGTTATCCTACCCAAGGCTGAGGGAATTGGGGTGTTTACGCACCATCTTCCATCAGTTATTGGTTGAGGGCTCCTCCTGGGGTACACTAATTCCCCAACACTTCCTGCCTTCCATGGGAGCAGCAGAGTAGGCTCAGTCAAGAAAAAGGCAAAAAAAAAATGCCAAGTTGGCAGTCAGAAGCGAGCCAGCATGAGCTGAAGTGGTGCGAGCAGGAGGATAGGGACAGGCACTAGAACATCTGCTACATCAGACCGGGCTGCTGCTGAAAGTCTTACATAAACCCAGAGCAGGAACGGGGCCACTGCCACGAGAAATCCATGGTAGACGAAATTTCTATACAACAAGCACATATCTGCCACTGGAGGCCTAAAGTGTTCACGTAATTTCAGCTAATTATCTGATTCAGGGGCCAATTTCCACTAGTTTTAAGTCAAAGTAAGTTTTCATGGTGTTTATATAGGTTATTTTCCTCCTTCGTTGGTGGAAGCAAGATGGAAAGCTCATTTGCATTTTAATGATAAAATAGGACCTTTTCCCTAGAATAGCATGTGAGAGAACAGAGCAGGACAAAAGTAATTTTGGGGAAATGTGGGGGAAGATTAGTACTTCATAGGATGTGCTCTGTCATCATGATAGCTCATTCCCTGATGATGAAGTGAAGACACACATCCCTGCCCAAGAGCCTGCCAGTACCAGGCCTTTTCCTTCCATGAGTACCTGTCCCCACCATCTCCACTGACATCACAGCAACTGAGGAAGGGATACACCATCTCATGACTCCAGAAAAGCACTGGGGTGGGTGGAGGGGGCACGGGGCAGGAGGGGAGCCACCTAAGACACCATAGTGTTTCATTACGATCTATTATTGAAGACAAGACAAGAAAGATGGCATTTCCTCCATCATATTGAGTGACTGGTTGCTGGGTTTCCAACGCACAAAGTATATTTCTCCCATCACTTTCATTTCTGTAACTATCCAAGTTCATACAATAATCCTTAGGAAATGGACAAAAGAATTAGACTGGCCAACACTATGTGAGTATGCAGACATGAAACCATATCCTCCTCAAGGTAGATGGAAAATATCAGAGTTCTTGCAACTACAGCAATTCCTCAGGATGTCCACACCCAGTGGGACACACCCCTCTCTATAGAAATGGTGTTCTGCATGACGCAGAGGTCTAACCAGAGACCTGTGAGTGGATGAGAAGGCCAAGGTCTTGCCTTGGAGCCAAGATGGACCTGGGCACAAATCCCAGCTCAAACTCTTTCAAGATGGGTGGCCATGAGCAAATTACATACACATTCTCAGCCTCAGTTTCTTCATCTTCCAAATGGACTAATACAACTGTCTCAGATGATTGTCTTCATTCTTCATTCAAAACAGATATGGATGCAACATGAGTGAACCTTGAAAGCATTATGCTAAGTGAAAGAAATTGATCACACACACACACACACACACACACACACACACACACACACACCCCTGCATGTTGTATGATTCCATTTATATGAAATGCTCAAAATGGCAAATCCATAGAGACAGAAAGTAAATTCATGCTTGCCAAGGACTGGGAGAGATAAAATGGGGAGTGACTGCTAATGGATACAGAGTTTCTTTTTGGAGTCACGAAAATTTTCTACAATTAGATAGTGATGATGATTGCACAACTCTGTGAATATACTAAAAACCACTGAATTGTACATTTTAAATAGGTAATTTTATGGTATGTAAATTATATCTTAATAAAGCTCTTATTTTTAAAAAATAGATAAGGAGTCCTTGTTACATCCAGATCCTTTGGAAGCCATGAGCATCTAAGTCGGTTGGCTAAACATTAGGATATTAACCGGAAGAACAAGCAAGTGACTCAGGCTACTGTGAAGAGTAAATTACATATTACATGCTAAGCACTGAGTACTACGCCTGAGCCACTGAAGACCCTCAGCAAGTGGGTGTTACCAGTAGCAGCATCATTGATGTTTATTAGGTGCCTCCTGTGTGCCAGGCATTGTGCTCTGCTCTTTGTGTGCATGGTCTCATTTAAGAGATCTCATTTAACCATACCTACCCTAGGGAGTAGTTACTTTTATCATTTCCAGTTCTCAAGTTGGGAAACAGACACAGGGGGGTAAGTTAGTGCCTAAGATCAGAAGCTTGGGAGTGGCAGAGCTGGTGGGGCACACCTGAGCTCTTGCACATCTTCTCGTCACACACTTCATCTCCAGCAGCAGCCGTGGGAGTATGACCACTGTCAACAACCATCAGCGCCTCCAGTCAAGGTTCCCTCGATCACTAGGATGAGCTTAAAATAGAGCGGAAATCTCTGATAGATACTGGAAGGATGGCTCCTACAGGTCTCTTCCAGCCACTCAGCTGAGAGTCCTGGCAGTGGAAGTGCGGCCTCATCCAACCTGCCTCAAACTGCAGGTGAGACTCTCACTACCCCTGGATTCTTAATGGACACCCCAGTCAGTCCAACCATCTGCCGCTTCCTTAAGCCCTTGTGACCCAGACTGGCATCCTTGGTTCTCTGTTGGCCTCAGTCTGCCCCAGCAGCCCAGATAAGGCTAAGAGACTGCAAGGCATATAACAGACAAAAGTCCTAATTTCCCCCTACTCAAAAGACATGTAAATTAGACACTTTGGAAATCACGTGTAGCAAAAAGTTACTATCTGCTAGAGTGTATTGTGTGTGTGTGTGCGCGCATACGCATCCAGGTGCATGCACACTTGTGTGCACTCACACAATTTGTACTCAAGTACCTCACATTTCAGCATCTTGCAATTCCTTGGAGATTAATTTACACGCCATCATCATGGAAAAGACTCAAACTCCAGTCTCGTCCCAGTATACATGCACAAGCCGCGGAGTCCTAATTAACACAGATTCTTCACAAAATCTAATTACAAACTAGGCAGCTCTGAGGCCTTCTTTGAAATCACTAAATTTTCTAACAGAATGTCACCACCTTCGGTAGCATCAGTACTCATTCCATACTAACTTCCCATATTAAGCATTTTTGCCTGGCAATGGAATATCAGAATGGCCTCATTTTCATCCTTATTAACATATTTTTGGAACCTCTTTACTTGTCAAATGTGTGCCTGAAACAGATTTCTAAAATGCAGAAGTTGACCTGAGCGTAAGAGATGCTAAGCCTTGGCTAAATGGCTAGTTTCATGAGGGCAGAGACTTCCATCTTATTTACTGCTGTACCTCCAGGGCCTACGACAGTACCTGTCACGAAGAAGACACCGGGCAAATATTCACTGAAGAAATGAATAGATGTCTTCTCCAAGAGGCTGAATATACACTCACATTTGTACTTGCTGCAGACACAGAGAATTTAATTTGAAATCTCAGAACCGATATGCTCCAGACTCTAGTAGAGCCTACCACTCTTCCTCGATTCTTTTTCCCGTAGGAGGGAGAATATAAAAAAGTCTCCAGCAGGCACAGCATGGTGGCTCACACCAGTAATTCCAGCACTTTGGGAAGCTGAGGTAGGCAGATTGCTTGAGCCCAGGAGTTCGAGACCAGCCTGGGCAATATGGCAAAATCCCGTCTCGACAAAAATGCATAAATCTGCCAAGTCTGGGGGCATGTGCCTATAGTCCTCGCTACCCAGGAGGCTGAGGTGGGAGGATTGATTGAGCCCAGGAGGTCGAGGCTGCAGTGAGCTATGATTGCACCACTGCACTCCAGCAGTGATCTTGTCTCAAAAAAATAAAAAACTAAAATTAAAAATTAATAAAAGGCCCCAACACCTGTTGGCATTGCCATAAGCATCACTGTTGAATAATGAAGGTTAGCATTACAGGTTCATAGATATGCTTCATTCCCTCTTTGCTGTCTGGGCAAGCACAAGTCACTTGACCAATCTAGATTCAGTGTTGCCTTAAGAAGCCTCAATGGGCTTGGATATCTCAAAGTTCCTTCCAATTTATGAAGTCAATTTAACATGAGCAAGGCAACCTCTGAACAACATTTGCACAACAAAAAGTTGCTTTCAGTGACCTTCCTGTCACTCCCACCCTCCAGAGCCTTCAGCCTGCTCCCTACACAGCACCTGACTTCTCCCCTTCCCACTTGACACCAGCCTATCAATAAATATCAGTCCCTGGTTCTGTTCTCTCTTGGTCCAGTTCTCTCATAGAAACTATTAATTTGGCTGCACCCATGGGTAATTGAGAATTAGTCTGTTACACTGAGGAACTACATTTGCATTTTAACAGGATGTGTTCTGGAGCTGACGTTTTAATCCATATCTCTATCAATGCATTTATCGTGGTGTATCATAATTACTTGATGATGCACCTGTCTCAGTAGCTAGACTGTGACTTCTTTGGGTACACAGCCTCGGGTCTTTTTCATCTTTCTGTGTCAAATGCCTAGCCCCATTTCTGTAAGCACTCAGTCGCTAAGTGTTTATGGAATAACCAGATGGATGAGTGACAACACCTAATGAATAAAGTAACTGTTAAGGTTGTAGGCATCCTGATAGTCATGGGAAGGAGTGGTGTGTGTCAGCTGTGGAGAGGGACTCTACAGGGCTCTTCAAATCCCACCCCCTGTGGCTGTCCGCTCTGCCTGTCTTTAGTACCGAGGCTGAATGCAGAGATTATTGCCTGACCAGCAGGCATTCACGCTCCTATAGAAACTGTGTTCTCACCCTGCCAGAGAAAGGGATCGGCACATCAGAAGCTTTCATTAATTCAGGCTTTGGGGAGGCCTTCCAAGCTAAGTCCACAAGAACACAACTAGCAGGGGGTCCCATTAGAGTCAAAGGAGAAATACCCCAATGTTACAATACCTCTGGACACACCAGGAACAAAGTGACGGCGGGCATGGAGGGGCAATTTTTATCAGATCCACTATGCTGAACTGAAAGCCACAGGCTTCCAAAAGGCACATGAAGTATAACAGAATATGAGCGAGTGCACCAGCTTTGCATTTATTGATTCATCGACTGCAGATATACAGATTGTCACAGAATCAAGGGTCATGTAACAAAGCCAGGGAAAATATCATTTTAATTAACAGAAATTGAAAATGCAATCGCCATTGCTTTCAGATATACCTCCCATTTGCAACCAGAAGTTTGGAATTGGTTATCATAATTCAAAGATGTCAAGAAAAGCTCTTTTTTCTGCATAAATATTTTTTAACAGCTTTTATGTAGGATTCCTATAAGAATACACAGATACCCCAGGTGAGGTCAGCACCATGCCTGTTACACAGTAAGTATCCTCTGAAAACATTCGCTAAAGCAATCATTTGACTTATTAGCGATTTAAATAAAAATCTGATTCTGTCATCCTCCCACTTCAAATCAATCAAGACCTTCCTGTTATTCTCAGGAAAAAAAAGAGCTCCTTAGTAAGACCTACTATGCCCTACATGACCTGAGCACCCCCCCTCTTTCCCCATCCTCATGCGCCATGCCACACCTCACTTTCCAACCAGTACCAAACCCACATCTCCAAACAAGAGACCGGGGCTCTCTTTCCTGCACCTCATTGCCTTTCTCTGTTCATTTAAAACACATCTGAAAACCTCACAATCTATACCAGACTGTGAGTGCAGGAGTGTTACTGGAAACATTGAGTGCCATGAGCCACCATTGCTATGCCCAGCTGTAAATAAGTTTAGAGTATCTATACTACATTACTTAGGACCAATTTTCACAGTAAAAATCGAAAAGCGGAGGAAATTAGGTACATGTGGCTTAGTCTGGATCATAATGAATCTTTGTGGATCCCAGAATTGAAAAAGGGGCTGCAGGAAGTATTCAGTTAGTAGGAAGTTAAAATCGCCAGTGTAGAAACCACCCTGAAAGTGAGTCTCTTGTCAGGGTGGTTGGAGGCAGGGATGGGGGAATTTCTGGATGAAAGAATAGAAGGGAAAACAACAGAACCAGAAGGGGGGCACAATGGCATCTTGGCATCCTGAGACTTTTTCTACGCTTGGTTACTATGGTTACAGACGCAATCAGTGCTGGCTCCTGAATGTGACTGGGGCCCCAGGCAGCTCCATTCAACACTCTCACCCTGTCCCAGACCCTGTCTTTGCCATTTTGTGCAGTAAGTGACATATTCAACAATGTCCGGCTCCTGATCATTCTCAAGTCCATGGTGCAACTCAAAAGAAACCATATTCACTCGCCTCTGCCCAGAACACAGAAGCTCCAAAACCTCCTTCAGAATATAAAATTGCCTCAGGAATAAGCCAGGCATGTAATGTTTGGAAACATGGGAACCTCTAAGGCATCGGATGCATCCTGCTTCCTGGAAATCATTTTCTCAAGACTGTACAGAAAAAGAAACAAGATTGTCAAAAAAATGTTTACTCAAAATATGACAAGGAGTGCTAACGGTCCTCCCTCCATCAGCAGCTTCTCACTGTGTGTTTGCCATCACCCCCAGGCACACGGTCCCTGCCATCTTGGCGGGATGCCGACTTGCGTTTCAGTCACCATACAGACACATGGCCTGCAGGCACTGCAGGAACACACCAGACACACACCAGACACCCCATTCCCCAGCATTTCTACTGCTCGGCCTGGAGGCCATCCTGTTTTTTCTGGTTTTACCCAAGGAAGTTAAGTTGTCAGTCACTGACTCTGTAAAAGAAGGGACATTGTAAAGAAAGGGACTCTGTAAGAGAATTGGGACCATGAGTTATCACACTCCACCTCTAGTTTCACAGTCAGAAAAAAATAGGGTGGACTGTGGGGTTATTTTTTTAAAATAAATGTTTACACATTTACCCATAGCATGGTGCCCACACAACACAGGCTCAATAGACACTTCCAGTATTTGAATAATACAACAAGTTTGGACTGATAGGTATGCTGGGATCTGTTATAAGACCATATGTTCATATTATACATACATCATCATCATTCTCACTGTCTTTCTAGAATAATGTTTCAAGCCATTGGTAAATGAAAAGGTAAAAATGGAGTTAAATGAATCATCATTCTGTGGTTAAGTAGAAAATGCAGGCTTAAACAAAATTAAACAGACTTCTGAACTACAGGATTATCAGAGAGAGGCGTATGAGGCAGAGGTAAGAGTTCAGGTATTAAATCAGACAGACCCGGGTTCAAGTCGTAGCACGACTAGGTAACTTTGGGCAAGTTACGTAAGCTCTATAGGCCTCAGCCTCCTCATTCAGAAAGCAGAGATAATAATTTCACCTATTTCTTTGGATTATGAATAGGATTATATGAGATAATAACTACAAAGCACTTAGCCTAGCATGTAGTGCCTATTCAATAAATAGGAAAAGATTCTCATGGTGATTTTTCAATATATCCTCAAATTCTTTGACATGCCTCCCTTCCAACGTGAATGTAGTCACCCCCACTCCTCCCCAGATGTGGACTAACTTTAGCGACTGGCATCTAAGAAAAAGAATGTAGTGGTAGTAACAATATATGATTTTTGAAGCTAAGTCATAAAAAGTGTTGCCAATTCCACCTTGTTCTCTCTTGAATCACTTGTTCTTGGGGAAGCCAGACACCATGTCACATATGAGTACACATAAGCATCCCATGGAGAGGCCCACATTGGCAGGAAACGAGGCCTCTCCCCAACAACCAGCAGCAATTTGCAAGTCACATGAGTGCACCATCTTGGAAACAGATCCTCCTGCCCCAGTCAAGCCACCAGATGACAGCAGCCCAGACAACATCTGACTAACCAATGACAGACTCCTAGTCAGACCACCCAAATAAGCTATCCCTGAATTATTGATCCGCAGAACTTATGAGATAAGAAATGTTTATATTGATTTAAGCCACTAAATGTTGGGGTTATTTGTTACACAGTAATACAGTAACATGCTAACGTGCATGATGACTCTCTAGGAATGACTGAGCACGTATCATACTGCAAACTGACTTTACCATGACACCACTTTTCTTCTCAGAGTATCTGATGAATCTATGTCTCATAGAAGACACTTCGGGAAATGTTGGTCTGGAATTTAACAGTTTATGAAGTTTGTTCACATTTGTCTCATTTGATCATCTCAGCAACTGTGAAGTGGTTATTATTGTGATCTTTATTTTATCCAAAAGAAAACTAAGGATAAGAAAGGTTAAGTGACGTGGCCAAGCTCACATAGTGTTATGGTCTGAATGTGTCCCCCCAGAATTCATATGTTGAAATCCTAACCCCAAAGGTAATGTTATTAGGAGATTGGACCTTTGGAAGGTAATTAGGTCATGCGCATGGAGCCTTCATGATTAGGATTAGTGTACTTATAAAAGAGGCCCAAGAAAGACCCCTCACTTTTTCCACCATGAAAGGACACAGCAAGAAGGCACCATCTATGAGCTGAAAAGCGGGCCCTCACCAGATGCCAAATCTACCAGTGCCTTGATCTTGGACTTCCCAGCCTCCAGAACAATAAGAAATAAATCTCTGTTGTCTATAATCTATCTAGTTTGTGGAATTTTATTAAAGCAACCCAAATCGACAATGATACACAGCTAATAAAGTTGGTACAACATTAACCTCAGACTCAAATATTGTGATTCCAAGCCATGTTCTTTCACTGGTCTTTTCTCTGACTTAACCAGGACAGCCTAGGTTGTTTAAATCTGAACTAAGAATACTAAGAGTCTACCAGAGTACCAGGAGGGTTGTGCTCTGCTATGGACCACCTCCTGGATGATCCAGACAGTGAACCAGATGCTTCCAAGAGGCTGAGCTGGAGGCTGCCCTGACTTCACAGGCTGTCTACTGCAACTGTGAGAACAGCATAATGCAGGTACCACTCATGCAGCCTTTATGATGATCCAGCATTCTTCTACGAGCTTTGCATGTATCACTTTATGTAATCCACATAACAAACCAAGGAAGTAATGGCTGTAATTATCTCTATCTTGCAGATGAAGATACCAAGTCATAGAAAAATGAAGCAATGTTCCCAAATCAGCCTCTAGTAAATCATGCTTGGATGAGGACTTAGGCAATCTAAGACTATCAGGGAAGGAAGGGATCTCAACAACCAAAAACTCAATTCCCTCCTTTTCTAAATGAGTGTCAGAGCCAGTCCTAGAAACCAGGTCTCCTATCCTAAGCTCCTATACTGTACAGACAGTGACATTTTGCCCGGAGTCTAGGTTAAATGACTGTAACATGTATTTAATCTCCTTTCAGGTTATCGTAATAATGCATAGGCCGAACCAGATAAATTCCTTTGGCCTAAAGCAACATTCTTAGCCAGCAGAACCCAGGAGCTGGCCCAGGTTGGTCCATGGTTAACATGGGTAACAACATTCCCCAATTTTCAGAGAAAAATGCAAATTAATAAATAGACTTTTTTCATCTCTAAGCTTTTCCTCCCATCAATTTTTCTTAAACACTTGGTGCCTGACTTTTGTCTCAGAGGACAAAGTAAGTGAAGGTTTGATGTCAAATATTTTATCACACCTAATATCAAGCATCTCTATTCTGCGTGTCAGGCTCATATCACGTTAAATTTAGTAAGTTATACTATTTATCTTTATCATGCTAAATATTTGGTGTGTGATTATTTAGGGGATCTCAAGTTCTGCTTGCACATAAGAAACTCATTTTCTTGGTAGTATAATTTTTGCTAGCTTGCATGTCAAAATTATGAATATTGGTGTTTTAGGCATCTACAAAGGTTACTGTGACTTCCAGACTCTCCATCACCTGACCAAATCTTCATTTTCTATTCAAGGAACTCCTTTTTTTTTCTGAGAATGAGTCTTGCTCTGTCACCCAGGCTGGAGTGCAGTGGCGCAATCTCGGCTCACTGCAAGCTCCACCTCCCGGGTTCACGCCATTCTCCTGCCTCAGCCTCCCCAGTAGCTGGGACTACCCGCGCCCAAGCAAACTCTGCAGGATTTGGGGATGCGGGGTGGGGAAGGAATAAAGGAATGAAGAAAAGAAGAAAGGGAGGAATGAAGGAAAATTTCCCTGTGATCACCTGGCTTATGTAGGGCAGTAAATCCTATGTTTTCCTTTCTAATCTTGTTTCCCCATCATTCCACTCTGCTTCAAAGTTACTTCCATGGAAAGGGTAAGTGATGAGACTAGAAGCTATTGGTAATACAAAACGTAAAATTTCCTGAAATCCTATCCACCCCCCAGCCTCATCCCCACTACCTCCAATGCCCATCCCTCCCCACCTCCCTGGCTCTGGGAATGGCAAAGGTAAAGAATGCAATGCTCCCTCATGACCATGCCATCCCCTACCAGTGACTATGGCCCTCCCTCACTCCCTCCCTTCAACCCTAAATTAAGGATTAGGAAGTCAGGTTTCATTTTCAATTCAGAGTACTCAGTCCTAGACACTCACAAGGGAGAAAAAAAAATCTTAAACTGTGGCTGCAAATGACAAATAAATGTTCTAGCAAGTAAATATGAGGTCCTTATTTCCCCATTCTAGGTGATGGTAATCATCCAGACGTAGATAAACTGTAAAGTCTCTGCTGAGAGTACCCCTAGGACCAGATCCCAAAAGTGGAAGGTCCCTTGGACCTCCATAATACTTATGGAGAGAAATTACCCAGGTGGGTGTAACCAACAGGGTGACCATACTCCTAGTGCCACATTTAGGTAGATTCTGTAACCAAGCCATGCAGAGCTAAGCCCCTAACTCACTCTAACCTCATCTGGATCGTCCAGTAGTGCCCTTTATAAGAATCAGAGTACAGAAAAAGATTGTCACTTTTATCCACCTTTCTGCATCAGCCAAGGGAGCTGTCCAAACTGAAACTTCCTAACTGGCTATCAGTAGAATGGCTTCTTTCTATTTTATCACTAAACTCTTCCTCTAATTCCCTGTAGACTAAAAGCAGAAAGAAAATCACTAGCTCACTGTGCCTATATTAAATATACTTCACACCATATCTCAGTTGTGGTTGAAGTTTCCTAATGAGGGAAAAGACTATATTTTTTAAATGCATCAGATTTAAGGTGAGGCTCATATGAAGCCAAAGTACAGATGTTTTGGAAATGGCATGGAATAGCAAAGTTATCCTGCTCAATCTTAATTCAACCCAGTGGTCACCGGGATTGGCAAAAGGATGGTGAAGCTCCTTAGATACTGCTGGAAAAGAAGCCTGAACTAAATCTTGGCCAAGACAGTTTTTGGAACACAGCTCCTTGGTACTTTTGAGGATAATTGTGGTGATTTTGGCACATTTTAAATCCCATTTGGAACACTGATCTCCTGAAAATTGGATATTAAATAAAAAATAGATTATTTTCTTTCCAGGAAATCTAAGCTATGCAAATGTGTGTTTGGAAACACATTAATAAAGCTAGCACTTAAGCAACCTAGCAAGTTGAAAATGGCCCCCATTCACGAAAGACCAAGATTTTTTTTAGCCAGTACAGCAGAAGGAAGATCTAAGGGTCTTCACCTGAGCTCATAAGAATGAAAGTGTAAACCTGTACAATAAGTACAACCTGCTGAAAATAGCCGTCGACTAAAGATTCACTGATCAACAGGGAGACTGCTTCCTCTAAATCTCTCAGAGAAACCTCTGAATACACTTTTGGGTAACAAAGAGCAAGAGAAGGTGGAATGAACAAAGACGGTGGGAGGAAGGAAAGCTTGAAGGAAACTGTCATGGACGTAAGCATCAAAAGGCCTAGGGTAGCCCCAGCTCTGCCTATTTGTTGCTTTGGGCTCCCACATAAATCATTTATCCTTTCTACATCTTGCTTTATGTGTCAGTAAATCTAAGACTCTAATTCCTACAAAAATAGGGTTGTTTAAAGAACAAATGAGATTATTCCTAAAAAGTGTTCTGTAAACTGAAAGGTGCTATGCACATAAGGTATGGGTTTCTCCAGAATTTTGCATGAAAGTGTGCACTAAAAATGCAGCTTTTTTAAAAAATCCAGCTCCAATCCTATAGCTTTGCTTCTTTCTTAAGCGGATTAAAGTACCTAAAAATAGCCACACTCCAATAGCTAATATGAGCCAAATTATTTATTGGACACTGACCATATCTTTAGCAGGCTAGATCAGTCCACCCATCCACCCTCACCGCACTTCTATTCAGCCTTCTTACGCCTGGTCAAAGATAAGAAAAGAAGGAAAACAGCCCACTGGAGGCTTTAGGGAGAGCTGGAGCTTGCAAGGGAGTGGGAATATCAGTGTCCTTTCTGATAATGCCGGTATTTGGGGATATTCTTCCTTTCTCCTTATTTGTACTTTGCCATTTGTAGCTTAGAGGCGTCCTGCAATTTCCATGATGCATAAAGCCTTCGGTCCTCTCCAATCCATTCTGCCAACCTTCCATTCACTCAGCAAAGGGTTGCTGAGTGCCAGGCACTTTCCACGGCACTGGGGTTATGCCAATAAACAAGACAGAGAAAGTCCCTGCTCATGCAGCTCATATGCTAGTAAAGGAGGCTGGCACCAAATATGGCCCATGAGTAAGTGAGATGGTTTCAAGTCATGACAAGTGCCAGTAAGACAGCTGAACAGATGACATAAGAGAAAATCATGGTGCTGGGGAACAAGAGGAGAGGTCTTTCAGATGGGACAGGGAATCCCTTCCTGACAAGAGGACATTTGAGCTGAGATTCAAATGACGGAAAGGAACCAGCTATGTGAAATGCATTATAAGCAGTGGGAATTCCAAGCGCAAAGGCCCTCAGACAGATGCAAGTGTGATCTATTTGAGGAATGAAAGGAAGACAACTGGCCCCAAGATCAGATCAAGATGGGGAAAGTTGAAGAGATAAAGTCAAAGAGATAGACAAAGGCAATGACTCCTTTCTCCACGGAAGGGAAGGGAAACCCAGAAAAGCTAAATGAGCAGCCCAAAGTCATACAACTAAGTATTGCTACAGCTACTTGTAGAAGCTAATTATTTTGCCCCCAAATCCAAAGTTTTTTATACTGTATTCATCTGCTTGCCTCTAGTGAGAGGAATACTATTTACAGATCTTACTGTTTTAACAAGATCTTAATACACAAAAGCAGCAGGTAAATACCAATTCTAAGCAGAAAATCATCAACAAATGATGCTGATGATTTAAAGTGCACGTTGCCAGGCGCAGTGGCTCACGCCCGTAATCCCAACACTTTGGAATGCTGAGGCGGGTGGATCACCTGAGGTCGGGAGTTCAAGACCAGCCTGGCCAACATGGTGAAACCCCGTCTCTACTAAAAATACAAAAATTAGCCAGGCATGGTGGCTCATGCCTGTAATCCCAGTTACTCGGGAGGCTGAGGCAGGAGAATCGCTTGAACCCAGGAGGCGGAGGTTGCGGTAAGCCGAGATCGTGCCATTGCACTCCAGCCTGGACAAAAAGAGCGAAACTCCATCTCAAAATAAATAAATAAATAAATAAATAAATAAATAAATAAAGTGCACGTAAATGCTGCTATGAAAGCTATGACTTAGAACCAATCTACTTTTAGTAGGTCCTACACAAACAGTAACGCTCTTCGAAGAAGGCTCTGTTCCATGAATAGGAAGAAAGGCCACAGCTCACCAGAGAAGAACCATTTACATTTGGGTCTTGTTTTTACCTACACCTCTTGACAATGCGTTGCTTAATCCACCCAAATGCCATCCAGACCAATCTATTCTCAAACTACCTTCATTTTGTGCTATTAAATTGTAGGGTAATAAGGCTGTAAGAAAAACATTATAATTACAACTGCCTTCCACAACCCACGAGAGCACCTCCGCCTGAAGGGTCATGTCTGTTGATAGACAAATCCTACAGTCCAAGTAGCGTGACCTGTCTCTCTCCTCTTTCCCCTAATACTGCTGGGTTCCCCTTCATCTTTTCCCTGCTAAACACATTTGGTCTGTGTAATCCAGAGCCTCCAAAATACAGACCCAAACTCCGTCCAGTAGTCACTGACTTGCCCATCAGACATGGAAATGAAAACACTATTGTCTAAATAGGTTAGTAGAGAAAAGAACGAGTAGGGTAAGGTTGAGTCACTGTCCCCTTTTCGCCTTCCTCCTCTCTCTTCCTCTCTTTTATCCTCCTTCTATTCCAATCCCTTTTCCTCTTCATCCTCTCTCTTCTTCTTTTCCTCCTCCCAACAAGCTTCTTCACTTCCTGAGCTTTGGGAACCTTACCAGGCAAAAGCCAAAGTCCCAGTAAGAAACACCGACTTGAAGAGTGTTTAGCCCAGATTCTAATCTTGTCCTACTAGCTGTACAACCTTGGGCAAGTTACTCAACCTCTCTGTTCCTCAATTAACTCATCTGTAAAATTAGGATAATACCTTCCTCCTAAAATGTTTGTGAAGATTAAATTAATACTTGTAAAGCACCGGGCGTGGTGGCTCACGCCTGTAATCCCAACACTTTGGGAGGCCAAGGCAGGTGGATCACGAGGTCAGGAGATCGAGACCATCCTGGCTAACACGGTGAAACCCTGTTTCTACTAAAAATACAAAAAATTAGCCGGGTGTGGTGGTGCATGCCTGTAGTCCCAGCTACTCGGAGGCTGAGGCAGGAGAATGGTGTGAACCCAGGAGGCGGAGCTTGCAGTGAGCCGAGATGGTGCCATTGCACTCCAGCCTGGGCGACAAAGCGAGACTCCGTCTCAAAAAAAAAAAAAAAAAAAAAAAAAAAAAAAAATACTTGTAAAGCATTAGAAGAGCACCTAGCACATAATTCTATACAGATAAGAGAGATGCCACCTCACTCCCCACTCTCTTCCCGCCTCCATCCCCTGGCTAGAAAAGACTACTGTCACCCCTACCTTTGGGAACAACTGTGCACAAGGTCAGAGAAACTCACTGGAAGGCAGATTAGTGGTGTCATGATGGCAATCAAGTGCCAAATGGGACTATAACACTTATACCATCAGATAAGTATTGTGAAAATAATTGTATGAAATAATACACATAAAGCACCTGGCATGCAATGGTTGCTCATTAAATGTTGTTATTTTGTTGAGGTTTTTTCATTTTTAGCACCATTGGTTGTAACTGAAGTTGCTATTTGCATGCTTTTCTTCACTGTGTCAGGCTGTATAATGTGTAAAATTCATCTGTGTTCATCACTGGAACATGAATATATAGAATAATGATCATACAGAAATATGCCTTAAAACCCAAAGCCAGCTTCACAAAATCAGTATCAGAGTGTTCCCTCTGTACCAAAGTTCCTTGAAGAGCCTGACTCCAGCATTTAGACAGCTGCCCACCTAACACACCCCTTGGATGGCTTGGGGACATGTCCCACTCAACAAGTCCTAGATTGAACTCATGAGCTTTCCTTCCAGACTGGTCCTACCCTGGCTGCCATCTCAGTCATTCCAATTCCTTCACTTCACTTTCACACATTATTCATGCAAAGCCTGTTGATTTCATGTCCTCCACAGCTCTCTACTCCAACCGCTTCTCCATGCCCACAGCAACTACTCTGGCCCATGCTACCATTGTATCTGGTCCCCCATATCCACAAAGCACATAGCCCTTGTTTTGAAACTTAGTTCAAATCATGTCACTCTTTGTCTTGAAATTCCTCATTGGCTTAAGATAAATACTCTACTCTTCCAACCCCACAACCCTACCCCACCTCCAACAACACAGGGCTTGGTGGTGGGGGGGCTCGCCTGTGGATCCCCCAGTCATATTTCAAAACACAAGCTCTCTTGCTCTCTGCTAGGGATAAATACGTTTTTCAGGGATTTCCCAAAAGAAAGCCAAAGCACACTTCCAAATTTCCAGAGATTTCAAATAGAGACAAAATGAAAGGTTTGTGCTGTGTTTGCGGTATAACAGTCTGGGTGTTTAAAAAAGGCAATACCTCTTCACTCACTCTTCAGTAGCCATGGGAACCTTCTTTCAGTTCATCAAATACACATGCCTCTTCTGCCTCAGGCCCTTTGCACTTGCTGTTCCCTTTTCTGCAACAATTCCCCTCCTCCTTAGACAATTAACTCCCATACATCCTCCAGGCCTAAGTCCAAGTGTCATCTCCTCAGGGAAGCCTTCTCCGGTCCTTGTCAATCTCTTCTATCAGACACTTTCTTAAACCTCTGATGCTCTCCTTGGAGCATACATAAACTTTGAAGTATGCATTCCTCCACGCAATGACTGATTTAGGTCTGTCTTCCTCACTGTAAACTCCAACACAGAGCTTTTGTCTTTCCTGTTCTGACTGTATCTCCAGTGCCTAGGACAGTGCTTAGTATGCAATAGGCATTTAACAAATATGTTTTTCAGGGATTCTCCCCCCAAAAAAGCAAAGGCAGACCTCCATATTTCCAGAGATTTCAAGTAGAGACAAAATAAAAGGTTTGGGCTGTATTTAAGACGTAACAACCTCGGTGTTTAAAAAAAGGCAATATCTCTTCATGCACTCTTCAACAGCCAGTCAATTCCTAAGACAGTTACTCAACAAATAAGAAGGTTTCTTCTCTCCAGTCTGGAGAAAAAGAAGAAATGCACTCATAAAGAACATTAAACACACACGCACCCTAAATAAACAAATTTCGATCCCAATACACACAGAGGCGTTGCCTCGCCTGACACAGTTGTCAGATGAGCTAAGAGAAATGCTAAAGAGCATTCTTGTCACAACTGGACACGCGGTTCCAACTTGTTCTGCTCCCATACTGATCATTCCCTTGGAGCCTTAACATCTGTATGCTAATTACAGACACGGTGGCCGACGCTAGGCACACACAAATCCGTCTTAATCGCTCCCTTTTGCGTGGATGAAACCTGATCCAACATTCGTAAAAGCATGCAAACCACACCACTGCTTGAGCGGGCACACTTCGTGCCCCTCCCTGATGCCTTGCCAGCCCCACCCTTCTCACAAACCACCCCTCCTCCGCTTCTACTCTGACCTGAGCCTAACTAGCTGCTAGGTTTGGTAATAAGATTGAACGAAGACTCAGGAGGCCCTGTGGGCTCCATTATTCTGCATGCCCTGCGAGAAGGGCCCACCCCTAGGGACGGCTGCTGCAACTCGAGCCCCACTTGCTGCCAGGAAACCTTTCCCACTGAGGACACCCGGGCATGCGGCGCAGCTCCAGGTCCAGGGGGAGGCACCCCACCCATCTGCCAGAGAGACAAAGATCACCAGAAACAAAGGACACACGCACACACACACATACACACTCGCACACTCAAAGTCAAAAGCAAATACCGACACTTGCAATTTCAAACCAAACAGTCGGCTTGGTCTATCTAAATAGATCTGGAGACAATCCAGGAGGGACAATGATTATGTGGTAATGACAGGCACTATCTGGGTTCGGAACCCACGCTGCCTCCGCCCTCCTCCCACCCGCGCTGCAGTTCCCAGGCGCATTTCCCAGCCTCAGGACACACGCTGCCAGAAGAGAGAGTGCTTCCACTCAAGGAAGCGCGCACACGCCGGAGACAGAGGCAGGGCGAGGGCAGCCAAAAGTAGGAAATACCCACCTTTAGGATCCCAGTTCACCTGTTTTCTTGGCGTCTCGATTGGAAATTTCATTGCTCCGTTGCCCAGAAGGGGAAGAAATGAAAAGAACCCAAATAATAATAAAGTCCTCAAGCTTTACACGCCTCGGTTTAGCAGTCCAACAAAACAATTTCCGAGGATGGGGGAGCCTTGGACTGGCTCGTGGAGAAACCCCAGAAAAAGACAGGTGGGAAAATACTGGCTTGGGGGAGAACTGGAGACGGCTTGGGTGTTTGCACCGGCTAGGGGGTGGCCGGCCGCGGCCCCGTGGGTAAATGAAAAAGTAAGATTGGCGAGGGGTGGATGAAAGGATGGAGAGGAAGGCTTGGGAAGATGGAAGAGCCAAGCTGCTTCCCGAAAGCGGTGCCGGCAGGTTAGGGGCTAAGCAGTCGGAAGACTGGGGCTAGGGAGAAGCCCACTGCAGTGTCACTCCAGCCCCCGAAGGCGTGTGCGCACACACTCCCGCACACACACACAGACACATTCGCACATACACTCCCGGGCGCGCGCTTGGGCGGGCACGTCAGCCTCGCTCGGCCGCGCTGAGCGCACACGCCCCACCCCGGCCGCGGCTCCTCGCCCCCGGCGACGCCCCCTACTTCCCGCTCCCCGAAAGCCATTGGATATAGAGGTGGCGCGGCGCCCGGGGAGCGCGCGGCGAGGGCTACCCTCCCCGTGGCGCGCCCCAGACGCCGCGCCCTGGCAGGAGAGAGCAGGGCGAGCAGCGGACCGAGGCGACCAGTCGGGAAGGCGCCCTGAGCTCCCGGCACCCGGCCCGGGGCAGCAGGAGACGGCCGCGGACTTGCCCGCGGGACGGCGGGAGGCGGTGGGCGGCGGCGGGGAAGCCGCGGAGGGGCGGGGAGCGAGCGGCGGGGGCGCGGCTACTTACTGGCTCGGCCGGCCGGCGGGCGGGCGTGGAGGCAGCCGCGGAGGCAGCCGCGGCGCGCTTGCTGGAGTTGCAGCCGGAGACACGCTTGGTTGCCTGGAAGGCGCTGCAGGAGGCGGAGGAAGGGAGGCTGCGGCCCCGCCGCAGACCTCAGCCCCTGGGTCACCTCTTCTCACCGCTCCCACCCTGGGGTCTCCCTCCTCTTTTCTCACTTCATTTTTTTCCTCCAGCCCCTGGCTCTCTCGCCTGAGTCCCGAACCCACGTCCCTGCCGCACTCCGAGGAGGCCCGTGCCAGCCATGAGCCTTTTGTTCTGGGACCGCTCCGCGTCTGCTGCGCCCTCCCCGCCCGGGGAAGCTCGCTCCCCAGGCGCGGCTTGATCCCTTTCCCAGTTACCTGCAGCCGGACTGGGGCCGCTGGTCGTTGGCTGGAAAGGGGGCTTGAGAGAGGTACGGCGGCCCCCGAGGAAAGCGGAGTTGCCAAGACCTGGCAGCTCGTGGAAGCGGCGGCCCCGGGAGCCTGGGACCCAGATCTGTTCCCGGAAAGGGGCTAAACCTGGAGCACTTATCTAATACCCTCTCACTGCCCCTGCTTGAAAGCCCACAGGCGTTTGTGGTGGGGCCTCAGTCTCCAGAAAAGCCAGGTGGTGCTTAGGTGCTCTTGAATGGGTCACTCTGAGTATCAACATGAATGATGCTGACAGATTGCTTCGGATGCCTCGCAACGGAGCCTTACACGTAGTAGATGCTCAAGAAATACTTGCTAAATGAAGACATGAATTGCATGCTGCAGTGTTGAACAGGAAGTAGTTTAAACCCCTACTCTGGCTTCTAGATAAGCTTACTAAAATTTGTTGTTCATTCAAATTTGTTGAACCCCTTCCAAGTGCCATCACTGTGCTATGTGCTGGCCTTATGGCAGAGAATAAGATAGAGATCTTGCTTTCATGGGGCTTACTATTTAGTGCCATAAGGTCCTGTTAGATTGTTGTTGCCTTTACTTACTCATAGAAATTGCCCAGCTCATTCCCATGCCTGCCAGCTGGGGTTCTAAAATCCCACACTAGCAGCTGATCTCTGAGTTGCATGCCACTCTAGGGCACCTTGAGGCTTTTGGGGAGCCCTCTGTCAGCAGCATCTTTCTCATCATCCATCCCTCACTATCACATCAAGGTTTCTGGGTCCAAGAACAAGACCTACAGAGGTCCGCTGTGGTCTGTAGGAAAGGTGAGTGCTTTGTCACTCAGGCTGGAGCCCTGAATTCTCTGCAGACCCCATTCAGGCAAAACCGGTACCAATCTGATGGTGCTACTCTGACTCTTCAGCCCTTTAGGCAGGTTCCCCGGGTGCTTCAGAACCATCTTCCCTGGACTCTGTAACCACACTTTGCCTCTCTCTACTAGGACTGGGAGGATGGCTAAGACATAGAAATCAAACAAACAAGGAATCTCTGTTTCTCCCAGTCCTGCCCGGAGACACCAGTGTGTATGTAAATTCTGTTCTCAAGTCCAGAGGGAGCTGCTTCTAAGAAAGGCTTTCGAACCTCACTCTGCACTCTTCTCTTTAACTGTTCACGGGCAGCTGGACTCTAGCACAGACACTGCAATACAGTGTTTTTGCCTGCATCAGAGCCAGAGAGGGGTATCAGTGGAGAAAGATACCCTCTCCTGAGTCATCAGAACATGGGGAGGCATGATTGACATTTACTGAATTCCCCCTCACCATCTCATATTCCCTCTCCATTCATCTTTGTTACATCATTTTGCAGAAGCTATAACTGGCCTCCTTTTACAGATGAGAAGATCAAGGCTCAGAGAGATAAAGAAAGACTCCCAAGGTCACGATATGGGGATTCAAACCCAAGTTTGTAGGACACAAAGGTCCATGCTCTCCATGCCAGAACCTTGTGAGTTCATCCAGTCCCCAGACCCATGAATCTGACCCTGAACCTGTCTGATGGTTTCGTTTGGGTAATGAAGGTCTAAATATGACATTTTCTAAGCCTCCAGGCCCTCTTCCTTTGCAAAATGCATTGAGCTATCGTTGTGTTCTGGGGTCTGCTTCCAGGATTTAGTTCAGTGTCCAAGGCAAATTTCTGTAGCAAGAAATGCACCCTTAGAATGCAACATCATTCAGCCAATCAACAAACGTTTATTGAGCATCACTTGGGTACAAGACAGGTTGCAGGTCCTCATTAAAAGTTATTTGGGGCCCTCGGTAATAATGACCTTCCCCAGAATGGCAACAGCAGGATGGTTATGAGGGGAGGGCTGGGGATGGGGAGGTTGGGGTAGACTCTATTAGGGTAGGGAGCAGGATCAGTGTCTGGTGCTCCTGGTCTGCCTTGAAGACGTGCACTAGTCATTGGCCCTTAGGATGATCTCTCTGCTTAATCACTGGATACCGCCCCCTCCTTTCATTTCCCCACTTCCAACCTCTGGAGCTTTCTCTCACCTCCACTTTCATTCTCCTTCTCAGAATGTAGACAAAAACAAGTTTGTGACTCCCCCCAAAAAAATCCACCAAAATTAGGTAAATAAATCCCAGTACCGTTTCCCACAACGTGCCTGAAATCAAACACAACTCCTTCTCTACTGCGTATTTGGAATGGACTGTATGGAGTGGGGATGGAGGGAGACCTCCTCCCAAGAAAACTTAGCCCTTTGGGCTACTGCAATCCCTTTTCATCCCCTTCGGTTCTACCCTTTGGTTATTTACAGGCTGGCCTTCACTTACCCAAGGAAGGAAAGAAGTCGTCTGTGTAGAGAAAAAACATCCAAAAAAGATGCCGCGCCAAGCGGTTCCGTCTCCCTCTGTGCCGCTGCAACTTCCATGGCTATTGCTTCAGGCGGGTTAAGTCCGGTGGAAACAGACTGCCTAGCTTTCCTGCGGCAGGAAAACAAAACATCGTGGCGCAAAGTCTCCCCGCGCTCGTCGTCCCCCAGCAGAAGACCCGGCCTGGCGGCCGCCGCGTCTTGAGTGCACTGGGTGGCAAAGCGCTGCTGTCGGGCGCACGGGTCTCTGCAGCTCAAAACCTGCCCCGCCAAAGCGCAGCAATAGTTGCTGCACCACTTTAATGAATGCCGTGTGGTCCGGCATGGGAAGGCTGGGAAAGCCCGAAAACCCCAGTCATCTCTGGCGACGAAGTTTCCCCGAGTTGGCTGGCTCCCTTACCCCCTCCCCACGCTCCAGCCCGGGGTGGCTGTGAGACCGGAGGAGACGCTGCCTGCCGCGTGGGGAGTCTCGGGGTGGCTGGCAATGATCAGCTCAGCCAGAGAAGAGTCGAACACGGATTCCGGGGCGAGGCACGAGAATTTCCTGGGACAGCGAACGGCAGGGAGTGATGAAGCAGCTTGGGGAATCCTGTTTAGTGCCAGTTCTGCAAACAGAAGAGGGAGGAGACGGTCTGATTAGAATCTACTTTGAATTCACGAATATTAGACTAAATTCATTACTCTGCCTTGGATTGTTTCCCTTTGATTTCATCCCTCTTCCCTGAAGTCCAGAAGAAATCTCAGCCTTCCATCTTTTCCCCACCCCAAGACACCTCCAAGTCCTCTTCCCAAAAGAACTGCAGTCAGGTTTCCATGTCATTTTGTGAAAATACCCCCCGCCACACACACACCCTCCACCCCACACACACACACACACACACACACACACACGCACGCACGCAAACATCCCCTTCATATACCCACTCAGTGGTAGTAAAACTGATAGCGTTATACACTCACGTTAACTTGAACGTGCCCCACCAGAAATTTTCTTCCCCCTAGCCCCACCTCGTGAAGTTTCCACATTGGTCTCAGCGTTTAAGCATGCCTACATTTGTTTTCTAGTCCCAGCCGACATCTGCAAAAATACACCCTTAAATATATGTTGCTCTAATCCTGGGCTCTGCTTTTGGCTTGGGAAAACTAGAGACACATCACAAGTGAAAGGACAGAAGGTGTCATGTGTCATACACCTGGAAGCATGAAGCTAGGCCGCTCGATAACGAACTCTGTATGTGTAAGTCCTGCAGATTTATTTGGATGACTCAAACCTCTAATTGGGGATTAATGAGGATAATATACTATAAACTCCAAAGAAGTTGTAATTAAAGTGTCAGGCTGATGGATATGATTCATAACCAGGAACTGTGTCCTCTTTCCCTATAAGTTATCTATTTAAAATCTTAACCCTTAGGACAATATTTTTATGCTCCTATAAAGCATTGTGCCAAACATCTTACCAAAAATATACAGAGCTACAATCGTGCTTCTTATACAACAAGTCTTAAAGTGTTTTTATCTCTCTGGATTACCACCAAACCATAATCCCAGGTAATTTTTTAAAGAGATGGAGCTAGAATATTTTTGCTTTTCCCCTCCACTATTTACTTTGAAAATTTTCAAACACGGAAAAGTTACAGTTGTTTGGTAAAAACCAGTGCTGCAGTTTGAATGTGTTTCTCTAAAACTCATTTAAAATTCACTCTCCAATGCAATTGTCTTAAGAGATGAGGCTTTTAGGAGATAATGAGGTCATGAGGACTACCCCCGCTTATGAATTAGTGCCTTTTTTTATTATTATACTTCACATTCCAGGGCACATGTGCACGATGTGCGGGTTTGTTACATATGATACATGTGCCATGTTGGTGTGCTGCACTCATTAACTCGTCATTTACTTTAGGTATATCTCCTAATGCTATCCCTCCCCCCAAACCGCCCCACAGGTGTGGTGTTCCCCACCCCGTGCCCAAGTGTTCTCATTGTTCAATTCCCACCTATGAGTGAGAACATGCGGTGTTTGGTTTTCTGTCCTTGCGATAGTTTGCTGAGAATGATGGTTTCCAGCTTCATCCATGTCCCTACAAAGGACATGAACTCATCCATTTTTATGGCTGCAGAGTATTCCATGGTGTATATGTGCCACATTTTCTTAATCCAGTCTATCGTTGATGGACATTTGGGTTGATTCCAAGTCTTTGGTATTGTGAATAGTGCCGCAGTAAACATACATGTGCATGTGTCTTTATAGCAGCATGATTTATAATCCTTCGGGTATATACCCAGTAATGGGATTGCTGGGTCAAATGGTATTTCTAGTTCTAGATCCTTGAGGACTCGCCACACTGTCTTCCACAATGGTTGAACTAGTTTACAGTCCCACCAACAGTATAAAAGTGTTCCTGTTTCTCCACATCCTCTCCAGCACCTGTTGTTTTCTGACTTTTTAATGATCGCCATTCTAACTGGTGTGAGATCTCATTGTGGTTTTGATTTGCATTTCTCTGATGGCCAGTGATCATGAGCATTTTTTCTTGTGTCTGTTGGCTGCATAAATGTCTTCTTCTGAGAATTGTCTGTTCATATTCTTTGCCCACTTTTTGATGGGGTTGTTTGATTTTTTCCTGTAAATTTGTTTAAGTTCTTTGTAGATTCTGGATATTAGCCCTTGTCAGATGGATTGATGGCAAAAATGCTCTCCCATTCTGTAGCCTGCCAGTTCACTCTGATGGTAGTTTCTTTTGCTGTGCAGAAACTCTTTAGTTTAATTAGATCCCATTTCTCGATTTTGGCTTTTGTTGCCATTGCTTTTGATGTTTTAGACATGAAGTCCCTGCCCATGCCTATGTCCTGAATGGTATTGGCTAGGTTTTCTTCTAGGGTTTCTATGGTTTTAGGTCTGACATTTAAGTCTTTAGTCCATCTTGAAATAATTTTTGTATAAGGTGTAAGGAAGGGATTCAGTTTCGGCTTTCTACATATGGCTAGCCAGTTTTCCCAGCAGCATTTATTAAATAGGGAATCCTTTTCCCATTTCTTGTTTTTGTCAGGTTTGTCAAAGATCAGATGGTTGTAGATGTGTGGTATTATTTCTGAGGGCTCTGTTCTGTTCCATTGGTCTATATTGCTGTTTTGGCACCAGTACCATGCTGTTTTGGTTACTGTAGCCTTGTAGTGTAGTTGGAAGTCATGTAGCGTGATGCCTCCAGCTTTGTTCTTTTTGCTTAGGATTGTCTTGGCAATGAGGGCTCTTTTTTGGTTCCATATGAAGTTTAAAGTAGTTTTTTCCAATTCTGTGAAGAAAGTCATTGGTAGCTTATGGGGATGGCATCCTTTTAATAAAAGGACTTGAGGGAATGAGCTTGTCTCTTATTGCCCTTCTGTCATGTGAGGACGCAGCAAGGAGATGTTATCTTGGAAGCAGAGAACAAGCCTTGGTTTTGGACTTCCCAATCTCCAGAACTGTGAGAAACAAGTTTCCATTATTTATAAACTAACCAGCAAAAACAGACTAAGACAATCAGGATCCAATCAAAGACTGAATTTGCTTGTTCTATTTAGAAAAGCATCTTTCTTTTCTAGAAAAGCATCTTCATATTTTTCTAATGCCATTGATTTTTTTCAAACAATCTAAGCTCTTTTGCTTTCTGGTATGTTTAATGGCCTGATGTAGCTAAGGATAAGTTGAGTCAAAGGGGAAAAGTTATTACCTGGTCTTAGTAGGACATTAAAAGAAGTTAACATTTTCTGTAAACTCAGCATCTGTGCCAGTATCCATAGAATGGAAGACAGTTGTAGCTTCACTCACTCAAATTTCTCTCCTCCTTAGACTTTGCTTTACTCAAAGAAGTTATCTTTGTTTTTTATCCAAAAGGATAAAAAAGGTCTTGTTTCAGGGATAGATGAGTGTTTTCACACATATACACCAAGTTGACAGGCACATATGGTATTTTACTGAATTTAAAAATAAGAACTCAGCAAGGTCACACACCAAAATGAATGAGCTCTGATTTTCATGTCATTCTAGGAAGGTTTTAATTTGAACCAAACTTAAAGACATGTAGAAAGCATGTGTGCTTTCAATAACCTATTGATTTATGAGCAAGTCTTATTCTCAGGGTCTTTCAACTTGGCAGAGTTGAAAATTCTTTAGAAGGACCTACTGTCTGGGCATATGGACAGATGCTTCTCCCAGAGAGCCTATGAAAGGCTTGGAATAGCCTGGCCAGTAGAAAAAATTGTGTTCAGTAGGAAGTGAGACACAGTCTCACATTGCTTCTCAGCCTTTTAGCGAAGATCAAGTGTGAGACACAGTCTCCACATCCTATGGGAATGTGTGAAATAAATTCATTTCATTTTTGCTGCTCTTAAAGCTAATATTTGTTTGCTTGAAAATCATTGGAAAAAATGTAATATACGAACTTTCTTCTCCTACAACTAAGTCAGCTAAATGTTTGCTGAATCATGCAACCAGATTTCAAAGAGGTCATTTCAAGATTACTGGTTCAGTTTTCTACTTCTAAATAGGATTCCAATATATATGACTATTCAAGGTTTCTAAATATAGTTAGTGAAAGATTCCAAACCCTTTGTTGATGGGCTTTTCCAAATTTAAAAAACTTCAGTGAAGTAAAAATATTTTCTTATTTCCAGTCTAAATCTCTTTCTTCTTTAAATTTTTCAATACTTAAGAGAAGATGAGGAGAAACCAGTCTTTTTGAATAACTGTTATGTATTAAAGATTAAATTGTTCAATGTCCTCTTCTTCATGTCAAATAACCCTTTTTACCCCTTTACCAATATATAGAGGCTAATATGACCAACTCATACTTTTCCTAAAAGCATTCTTTTTCACTACAAGTTTCAGAAAAGAAAATCAAAGTCTTTCTAAGCCTTACTGAGTTTCTGCATCTATAAAATAGGGGTCTGTAGTAAGAACAAGTATTTGGCCAACTTACGCACATTTTAGCCAACCATTCTTTTCAGTAGGGAGCACTGCACAGCCAACCAAGTAGATCATGCCAAGCTTCATTCAGTTTCCTCACCTGTAAAATGGAGCACTAAATGTCTGGCTAGTTCTGCCTACAGGGTTGCTGTAAGGAGGCAGTAGATGTGAAAGTGCTTTGTAAACTGTGTAGGAATTCACATATTAAAGGAATCATCTTTAGGATTACTTGTTCCATAAGATTTTTCTTACTATCCACCAGGCACATAGGAACCACTTTTTAAGACTATCCCATTTATTTCTCATAACAATCCTAGAAGATGGACAATATTATTGTGATTTATTTTAAAATAATACCTGACGTGTTGGGCACATAAATATTTGTTGAGGAGAACATTGGAGCTTAGAGAGGTTACTGCTTATTCAAATAAGCAAAGCTAGTTAGAGATGGAAGTAGAAATCAAACTCGAGCTACCTGACTGAAGTTGAGGACCCACTAATCTCTAAGTCAAATTACCATTCCCAATGCCAAGATGATTACACAAAGTTTTGATATCTGGCAATTGCTATTGAAACACTCTTGACCCTTTTTCATTTTCATTGTTATCTCCCCAACTCTGGGGTACTATTCCCTTGTATTATTCTCCCTATCGAAGTGTGTCGTCTTTGTTCTTTGAGAGAACTGATGCTCAAAGACAATGTTCTTCCTATCCCAGAGGTATTTGCATTTTTAGCACCAGGTGAACATTTAAGCCAAAGTAATGAAAAATAAATCTTAGACCATCAGACATTATGAAACAAATCAAAGAAGTATGGGGAAGAGGTGAGTAGAGAGGGAGGTGAGAAAACCTTTGTTACGTCCCTGAAATCATGGCAAATTTGTGACCATCCTGAAGTATTTACCCAGATATGCAGTCTTCTTGGAATTACTTCAACTTTTATTCAGTGTCATATACAATCACATTATGTTGCTCAACCTACTCTACTCTTTTGGTGGTCAGTTAATAATGCTGGGGTATAGAAAGAGGATCTATTTCCAGTTTATATAATGCCTCTATATTTAGATTCCAATACTACGGTTTTATTTAGGGGTTTTCTTTGTTTGTTTGTGTTTGTTTGTTTGTTTCTTTGTTTTTAGATGGAGTCTTGCCTCTGTCACCCAGGCTGGAGTGCAGTGGCGAAATCTCAGCTCACTGCAACTTCCGTCTCTTGGGCTCAAGCGATTCTCCTGCCTCAGTCTCCCCAGTAACTGGGACTACAGGAGCCCGCCACCATGACTGGCTAATTTTTGTACTTTTTAGTAGAGATGAGGTTTCACCATGTTGGCCAGGCTGGTCTCGAACTCCTGACCTCAAATTATCCACCTGCCTCAGCCTCCCAAAGTGCTAAGATTACAGGTGTGAACCACGTGCCTGGCCCCAGTACTGTATTTTTAATAGTCATCTAATATTACTGATACGCATTGATATGCTGATCCTCTTGGACCTGCAAAAGAATTTCATCAGGAATCAAAGTTCAGTTGACAACTGTAATTTCTAAGAATCTTATGGTATCTTTTATGAAAAACTATTCTTTTTCTTTTTTTTCCAAATTTGAGTCCTTATTTTTCAAGAAGAGTTTCAAAAGAGTGATGTCTTCAGGTTCCAAAGCATTGTAAGTGACTATAATCTTCAGGTAGAAGGAATGCAACATTTTTAGAAAACCTGTATCAATTATTGCCTCACTATGTAATGCACCGTAGTAAAATCTCAACTAATCAGAACTCACTCAATTAAATCTACCTCCAGCAATGTCGTAGAAGAGAAGGTCAAACACTGCAAGCCTAGATGGCCACTGCTAGCCTAGATGGCAGTTAGAGAAAGGCACTCCCCTCTGGTGGGAAACAGCGCACTATGGCACTGTCTTAACTTGAGACAGTGTATTTGTTCTTTGTTCACCTCAGAAGACATCTCCTGGGGACAAGGGGTGCAGTATGAGACAGGAAGGATGTGCCAATATCAGGAAGCACAGCAGTATGTCTAGAACTTGAACTGGCTTTCAGTCCCACTCACCACCTCAGCCTAGGGCCTGTATACAATGTGCAAACTGAACAATTGTGTGCTCTGGTCCTTTAGATAAGATACACAGATGAATGCAATAAGCAAGAATATATGATGAATTCCAATCCTTCAAGGTCAATTTTTGGAAAGAGAATATTTAAGTACTTTATGTCATACATGAATTCAAATTAAGTTTAGATTAGTTTTGAGGGAGAAAATGTATTATTGTGTTTGTCATTTCTGGATATTTTGAGCTTCTCTTGTTTTCCTAAGTGCTATTTTTCTCCGTTGGAAAGAAATCAAAACATTATGGCTATGCAATATCATAACAATGTTCTTCCTCTAAATCACAGTAACTTTGAACTTGATATTACGGGGATGCCCCCATTGCTATTGAGCCGTGCATGAGGAAAAGAATAAGTTTAATTCTAAAATATTGGGAGTAGGGAATCTACACTCTGCCTCTGAGTAGCTGGGTAACTTGCTCTTTTATTAAAGAAGCTACCGCGACCACATAAAGCTCATACTTTCATGGCGATGGTTTGCTTCGCTTTACTCTACTCCTAGGAGATAGCATCGTCTATTATTTTGCGTCTTTGGAGACAAGACTTTTATTTGTAACATGGGCACATTGCATATGGTATATTTTTTCTGGCATATAGAATTTGTTTCTCAGAGACAAGGCCTCACTATGCTGTCCAGGCTGGAGTGCAGTGGCTGTTCACAGGTGCAATCAAAGCACACTGCAGCCTCAAACTCCTGGACTCAAGTGATCCTCTAGCCTCAGCTTCCTAAGTAGCTGAGACTATGGACGTGGGCCACCATGCCCAGCCCTGGCATATAAATTTTATAAGCTGACATCAAAGACTCATCCATTCAATTTTATATTCAAGAAAGAATGAATAACCTGGAGCCAGTGCATGTATCCATTCTTTTGTCCTTTACCCATAGAAAGTTAGAGAACCTGACAATGTTTTCCAAATTTGCAGTTACCTTCAGTCCATCAAATAGAGATTCAGTTGCTTTAGAAATTCTGAGCTTCCACTGAGAAAACTGAGTCATAAATATCATTAGTAGGGACCGTGGAGATTATGTAGTGGGAGCTTTGCAAAATTTGCCGGTGACAAGAAGCAGATTCCTAGGTCCAAGTGCTTCCTCTGAGATCCTGTTTCAGTGGGTCTAAGGTGGAGCCTGGAGATTCATTTATTTGACAAGAGCCTCAGAGCCCCAGGTGATTTTTTTTTTTTTTTTTTTTTGAGACAAAGTCTCACTCTCTCACTCAGACTGTAGTACAGTGTTGTGTTCATAGCCCACTGCAACCTCAAACTCCTAGGCTCAAGCAATCCTCCTACCTCGGCTTCCAAAAGTGTTGGGATTACAGGCATGAACCACCAAACCTGACCACCAGGTGATTCTTCTATGCAAAGTCTGGGAAATTCTAATGTACTAGAGCCCTTTGTTTTACTGATAACAGTGAGGCCCTGAGAGGTAACGTGACTTCCCTGAGGGCAAACAGCTGGTCTGTGATAGAATTGAGACTGGAACAGAAATATTCTGACTGGCTTCAACTCTTCATAAAATGAACTAATGTATTTGAGAAATATTTGCAAGCATTATGGGAGTTAGAGGTTGTGAAAAAAGCAAAATTACACAATTAGAAATTTCAGTAATCTGAAACTCTCCCTTTCAGATGCATTCGGGTTGCCCATTCACCATGTTACCCAGCCTGGTCTTGAACTCCCGGGCTCAAGCATGTATAACACCTCTGTCCCTTATCGGTGGGACTATTGAAGTCTTTTCTCCACTTTTTCTCTGATTGGTCCCAAAAGCCACATGGTTTTCTGGGCTCCCCTTAGTAACTTTGGGCCTATCAACACCTCCATCTTTCTCATACCTCTTGGACAATGCTCTTCCCCCTCCTTAAAATTCATGTAAAGCCAGACATCTTTCTCTTGACTCATGTTACACAGCTCCTTTCTCTACTGTTCGCTTTGTCATCCATTCATTTAATTGCTGTATTTCTCAAGTCCTTTGTGTTTAACTTTTTTTTTTTTTTTTAGACTAAGTCTCACTCTTTCACCCAGGCTGGAATGCAGTGGTGCTCTCTCCGTTCACTGCAGCCTCCACCTCCAGGGCTCAAGCAATTCTCACCTCAGCCTCCCAAGTAGCTGATATTACAGACACGCACCTGGCTAATTTTTGTGTTTTTAGTAGAGATGGGCTTCACCATGTTGCCCAGCCTGGTCTTGAACTCCCAGGCTCAGGTGATCCACCCACCTCGGCCTCCCAAAGTGCTGGGATTACAGACACGAGCTGCCATGCCCAGCCCCTTTTTGTTTAACTGTGGTGCATGCTTGCTTATATGAATGTTAAGTTTTTCACATATGAGATAGCTGTCCTAGAGTGGGAAGACCACTCTAGTAGAAATTGAAACTACTAATTTCTAGTCTCAGCTCTGCCACTGATAAGCTGTCTGAACTTGAGGAAGCCACTTTGCCTGTCTGAGCTTTTGTTGCTCAATGAAAGGGTTAAACACTGAGATTCTGAGTTCTTCTATGTGTCTGTCTCATTTCTTTAAGGAAGAAACTATCTTTCCTGATTTGTCTTCTTTCCACTGAGCCTATTTCATAAAGCTACTTAGTGTGCTCTCTTGATAAATGCTGACACTTCCTTCTTGGTCTAGTTTGGCTTCCCCTCTCCACCTGCTCCCCTCACAGATGGTGCACGAGCCACATATCTGATCACCATTGAACTTTGATTTCGGTAAAGACTAGATTTTTTTAAAGCAATACTCACCATGTGTCTTTCCAGTGTCACCATTCCCTCCCATGAAATGGCACACTGTGTTCCTTGGCCCTCCACTTTTGCCATTAAAACAAAACATTGTTTCCACATGTCCCTTTTATTTAACAGGTTTTTTTTTTTTATTTTTGGTACTCCTGCACTTGCATTTATTGAATCGTAATATTTAATTTTATTTCTGATGTACTAGATCTCTTTCTTTAAAATTTCTATTTACAGTGAGCTCTCTATTTAGCTGTGATTTAGGTCATGTTGGTTTATGTTTTTGAGTTTTTTAAGAAAATATTTGGTCTCACAATCACAACCATAATTACATTTATTTGTTTTGGTTAAGTTTTTTAATAAAAATAGCTCTTAAAAATATGACACTATATCACACATAAAATTGGTCTACTCAGTCAGTTGTCCATATTCAAATGGACTTCCTTTCTTCCTTTCTTTTTCTCTTTCTTTTCTTTCTTCCTTCCTTTCTTTTTCTCTTTCTTTCTTTCTTCTTTTCTTCTTTCCTTCCTTCGTTCTTCCTTCCCTCCTTTCTTTTTCTCTTCCTTCCTTCCTTCTTTCCTTCCTTCCTTCCTTCCTTCCTTCCCTTCTTCCTTCCTTCCTTCCTTCGTTTCTTTCTTTCTTTCTTTCTTTCTTTCTTTCTTTCTTTCTTTCTTTCTTTCTCTCTCTCTCTCTCTCTCTCTTTCTTTCTTTCTTTCTTTTTGATATGGAGTCTCACTCTGTCACCTAGGCTGGAGTAC
This sequence comes from Macaca nemestrina, assembly GCF_043159975.1. Classification (NCBI taxonomy): domain Eukaryota; kingdom Metazoa; phylum Chordata; class Mammalia; order Primates; family Cercopithecidae; genus Macaca; species Macaca nemestrina. Next base: position 19,536,158 of record NC_092131.1, on the reverse strand, counting down.
AGTGGCGCAATCTCATCTCACTGCAACCTTCATGTGGATGAACTTTAGATACACATAAATGATTAAAATAGAGTATAAGAAACATGAAGTGATAGAATGTGTCTGCTCAATGAAAAACACTCTGAGTTCAAAATAATACACAAAATTGTAGACTAGGAAAATTTGAGATTTCAGGACCTTGGACAGTTAGAAGTACTCTGTAATCCCTGGTATTGCCTCACAAGCAAGTATGTGATACATTTTTACATCTGCAGTACTATATAAGACACAGTGCCCTGAAATATCCTGCTGTTATTTTTTTTTTCAGATGAAGCAAAATAAAATTGCCTGTTCAAAAATAATGTGGAAAATGAGGGTTTTCCTACACATTTATCTGACCTTCTTTCTAAAATAAATGTAACAGGAAAATGTATTGCTGACTACGCTAATATATCAAGCTACGTGAACTCCATGCTGAAACTTAAAGATGATCAAAACCCCAGACAATGGCAAGTGCAAGTTGTTGGGCCCCATTCTGAAACTTAGATTTTAAATCTATAATTTCTTGTTTTACCACATGTATTTTCAGAGAATGCAAGCAATAACTTTGAAGACTGATCATGGAGGGTTTTCTGTGATTTATATTTTACAAGAAGAAAATCAAGTCTTCCCTAATAAGGGCTATAAAGCCCAGGTTGTATGCTCAGATCCAGGAGAGCAAACGACTTAGAGGCATTGATACAACTATGCTTTCAGGCATGGTGGCAGGGCTACTGCAATTTGGCACTAAGTGGCTTTCACAAATGCTTTTTTAGCTCGTTTGCTATTTCTTTTTAAAATATAACCAAATACTTCGTTACACAGTTATAAAGAACTATAGGTGAGAAATACCAGAAAAAAAAAAGTTCATTGTCACAACCATCCAAGAAATGCAAATTGAACAATAGGATGCTGTTTTTCATCTCTCAGATCAGCTGAGATTAAAAAAGATGTCCAGGGATGTGGGGAAATGGGCACTTTCATGCTCTGCTGGCGGGAATGCAGATTAGCACAAGTCCTGGGGAGGGTGATTGGGACATATGGATCAAAAGCCTTAAGAAAATGATGAAATGGTATATGTAATAGTGTGAAAAAACACTCTCGGTTCATTGCTAAGTGGGAAAAAAAAACGTTACAGCCGGGGCAATGGCTCATGCCTGTAATCCCAGCATTTTTGGAGGCCGAGGCAGGTGGATCACTTGATGTCAGGAGTTTGAGGTCAGCCGGGCCAACATGGCAAAATCCGGTCTGTACCAAAAATACAAAAATTAGCCATTAGCGAGACATGGTGGTGCACACCTGTAATCCTAGCTACTCAGGAGGCTAAAGCATGAGAATCACTTGAACCTGGGAGGCAAAAGTTGCAGTGAGCCGAGATCATGCCACTGCACTCCAGCCTGAGTGACAGAGCAAGACTCCATCTCAAAAAAATAAAATAAAATAAAAGTTACCAAGTTATACAATCATATGTTTGTAATATTTAAGCATACATTCTGAACAGATATATATGAAAATATTATTATCTCAGAGGGTAGGAAGAGGGATGAGTATTTATAGTTTATTTACATGTTTTCTAATGTATCTGTATCCAACATAAATTACTGTTTCCATCATGAATTATTATTTCCATTTAAAAAATGACAATTTGCCCAATTATCAATAGAGTTCTCATAGTAAACACTGTCTGGTGTCTCCTTTTCCCAGGTTTATATTTACTGGAGTAGACTTTGGAGTGTTTAAGACACTGAAGGGAAGCCAGTGGGGCTGGGCAGTTGTGGGTAAGAAAGGGAATAGCCCCAGATAAGTGTAGACAAAGTTGGACGATAAATTATGTATTCCCACCTTTGAAGCCATGGTAGTGTTTGGATTTTATTCTAGAAGCAATGGACTACCATTTCAATACAGAGCAAGGAAGAGATGGTGATTAGATTATAAATTTTTGTTTTGTTTTGTTTTGTTTTTAATTAATTATTCTTGGCTTCTGTGGAGAGAAGAATGGAGAGAGGTAAGATTAGAAGCCAGGAAGATCAGTAAGACTATCATAGAATATGATAGATGAGATTAAAGTATTGAGAGTGTAGTTGGAAAGAAGTAGAAAGATTTCATTTACTTTTTTTTTTTAGTGAAAATGACAGGACTTGCTTATGTGACAAGGTAGGAAAAAAATCAAGGATATCTCACACATTCGTACCAGAAATAACTCTGACAGTTACTCCTTATGGTGAAATTGAGAAAGATAAACTGTGCTTGTTAGTTATTAGTTTTCAAATCTTTCTACTGAAATATGCCATTATCGTGGGTTGGATGGTGGCCTCCCAAAAGATATGTCCACGTGTTGGAAAAAGGTTTGCAGATATCATTGAGTTAAGAATTTTGAGATGAGGAGATCATCCTAGACTATCTGACGGGCCCTAAATCCGAGGACAAATATCCTTATAAGAGAGGCAAGAGGAGAGTACACAGACAGAAGACGAGGCAGCAATGTGACCATAGAGGCAGAGGAGTAATACGGCCACAAATCAAGTAATGCCAACAGCCACCAGAAGCTGGAAGAGGCCCAAAACAGATCCTCCCCTAGAGCCCCAGGAGACAGCACAGCTCTGCTGGATTTCAGACCTCTGTCCTCCAGAACTTTGAGAGAGTCCATTTCTGTTGTTTTAAGCCATCAATTTGTGATACTTTGTTATGGAAGCTACAGGAAACTAATACAGCTATTGATATGGTTCGGATCTGTGTCCCCACCCAAATCTCATGTCAAATTTTAATTCCCAATGTTGGAGTAGGAGCCTAGTGGGAGGTGATTGGATCATGGAGGCAGATTTCTCCCTTGCTGTTCTCATGGAAGTCAGTGAGTTCTCATGAGATCTGGTTGTTTAAAAGTGTGTAGCACTAGCCTCTTCTCTCTCTTCCTCCTTCTCTGGCCATGTAAGACGTACCTGCTTCCCCTTGCCTTCTGCCATGATGGTAAGTTTCCCGAGGCCTTTCCAGCCATGCTTCCTGTACAGCCTGCAGAACTGTGAGTCAATTAAATCTCTTTTCTTTATAAATTACCCGTTCTCAGGTAGTTCTGTATAGCAACAGACTAATACAGTCATTGATATAAAAACCTGCACAAGTATTAAGTATGCAATTTAATAAATTATCACAAAGTGTTTATTACTTTTTCCCATTAAAAAAATTAATTAGGCAAATTTTCAAACATACATAAAAACAGAGTAATATAATGAATAATGTGATATTCACTAAAAGTAATATAATGAATCTTCATGTGCCCAAAACCCATTTTCTTTTTTTAAATTATTATTATACTTTAAGTTCTGGTATACATGTGCAGAACATGCAGGTTTGTTACATAGGAATACATGTGCCATGATGCCAAAACCCGTTTTCAACAATTGTCAACACATGAGCAATCTAGTTTTATCTACACTCCCACTCACCACCCTGCCACTGGATTATTTTGAAGCAAATCCCAGACATCATATTGTTCCATCTATAAATACCTCAAATACATCTCTGAAAACAATGTTTTCTGCTGGGCAAGGTGGCTCTGGCCAGTAATCCTAGCACTTTAGGAGGTCAAGGCAGGTAGACCGCTTGAGGTCAGGAGTTCAAGACCAGCCTGGCCAACATGGTGAAACCCTGTCTCTACTAAAAATACAAAAAAATTAGCTGAGCATGGTGGTGTGCACCTGTAATCCCAGGTACTCGGGAGGCTAAGGCAGGAGAATCACTTGAACCCCGAGGCAGAGGTTGCAGTGAGCCAAGATCATGCCACTGCACTCCAGCCTGGGTGACACAGCAAGACTCCATCTCAAAAAAAAAAAAAAAGTTTCCTTTTTTAACATAACCAAAATATGATATATCACCTAAAAAATTAACAAAATATTTTAATAGCAGATATCTATTCAGTATTCAAATTTCCCCCAATTGTCTGATATTTGCTTTCTTTATTGAGTTAGTTTGCTTGCAACAAGATTTAAACCAGGTCTATACGCTGCATCTGGTAACATATCTCTTGTTCTATGAATTTCTTCTTTTCTTCTTCCCTCTAAATTATTTGTTGAAGAAACCAGGTCAGGTTGTTTGCGTTGTAAAACTTTCCAGATTTTAATTTATCTCTGAGTATCTTTAGTATGTTCCTATCTTCCCTGCATTTCCTGTAAATGAGAAATTAGATCTACAGCATATTCAGGTTCAATATATTTGGAAAGAATGCTTCGTAGGTGGGATTTTGTACTTTACATCTTATCACCATAATGCCTGGGTATCTTTTTGTGTGACACTGAGATTGGCTAATGGTTTCATTTGTTGTCAGCCTGATCTACCTACTACAAAGTTCCACATTTGCTTTTCCCCTAATTATTTTACAACTATTTGTGATCATCGTCTTGAGCCATTTTTGGGGGTTGCAAAATGATAACATTTTAATTCTACTCTTTTGGCATTTATTAGCTGGAATTATTGTATGATGAACTCTCCTTTATGATCTATTCGATTACCTTGAGGTATAGTCCAACCACAACAAATAGGATAAGTGTTCAGTTCTTTCCCTTTATGTACTAGTTGTCGGAATAAGTAGTTGGTTCCCTAGCATCCTCCAAAGGTGACTAACAGGATTTGTTTTGTTTTACGTCATTAGGAAATAATGAATTTTACTTTGGTTATTATTTTATTTCTTATTTTTTGGGTTCTGCCCAGAAGACACAGTATGCTATTTCCTTGGCTGAGTCTCCTAAGAGTCTATGTCAGCCAGTGTCTAGCAGCCCATTCACATTTAGAACTATACATGGATCATTGGCCCCAGCCCCTGTTAAAAGAGAGGAGGAGACGGAGGGTCAGAGTGGCCTGATAATTTGCCAAAATCATTCCCGTGGTTAGTAGCAGGATCCAGGTAAGAGCCCAAATCCATGCTTTTCAACTGTAACCTAACTAAGATGCTAAGCTATTTAGATTGCTACATATTTTGCTTCCAGATGCAGAGTAGCCACAATAATTGCAGTAATAAATATATTCATCTGGTAGATAAAAAAGTAAAATTTGAACGTCTTGTGGTTATAGGTAGTACTTCTTATTGTGGTTTGGCCAAAAGAACTGTAAATAACAATTCACGCACCAAAAAAGTAATCTGAGTCAATTGTTAAATCAAAGGATTTGAGTTTGGTTAGGAAAAAAAACACTTTGGCACTGAAAAGAATGTGTTTTGCTTACATTTTAAAGCAGAACATGAAATAGCCAGACTAAAAGAAAGGTTCTCACAGTTAGTTCTACTCAGCTTCTATTTCTATTTTAATTGTATTTAAAATTAAATAAATATTTGTTTGAAAGTAATTTTTAAATTTTAATTTTAAAACAAATTTAAATTATTTTTTATTTTAAATTAAATTATTTTAATCTAATTAAATTTAAAAGGCTTTAATTTTATTAAATTTAAATATTTTTATTTTAAAATAAGTAGTAATTTAAATTTTTAAAACAATTTTTCAATATTACATACAATGTAATATACAAATCGGAATTCCCATATTCATAGCTCTTTATTACAGGGATTCGGATAGGATGTAGTTCAAACTATATGCCCCTCCTGCCTGAAATACAGCCAATGATGGTGAAGTGTAATGTGATACTCCTGGGGTTGTAAGAGAATCATTAGCTATTTTTCCTAGAGCCGGATTTATAAAGTAATTTCAACATCAATTATTGGGCATCGGTTACAGTATTTAAGAACAAAGTCTGGAGTCTTTTCACATACAAAATTGTATTTGAAGTCAACATTTGTCCTCTAATTAACCTGTTATATTTTACTATATATGATATGCATGCTAGTGGAGTTGAAGGAACTAGAAAATTTTTATTTGGAGATGATTAATAATAACAGTTTTTTCATCAATTTTACTCACTACTAAATAGGTAAGGGAGTGGATGTCTTCTTCGTGACTCCATGCAAAAACCAATGTGTGTGAAATACAGTAAAATCTTGAACAACATGGGTCTAAACTGCAAGAATTCACTTACATACAGATTTTCTTCCACCTCTGCCATTCCTGAGATAGCAAAACCAACTCCTCTTCCTCCTCCTCCTCAGCTTATTCAACATGAAGACGAAAGGGATGAAAACCTTTATGATGATCCACGTCCCCTTAATAAATTGTAAATATATTGTCTCTACTTATGATTTTCTTAATAACTTTTTCTTTTCTCTAGCTTAATTTATTGTAAGAATATAGTATATAATAATATAACACACAAAACATGTATTAATCAACTGTTCATGTTATTGGTAAGACTTTCAGTCAACAGTGTTAGTAGTTAAGTTTTGGGGGAGTCAAAAGTTAAACACCGATCACTGACTGCACAGGGAGTTGGTACCCCTAACTCCTGCAGTGTTCAATGCAGGGTCAACTGTACACTGACATATACATACACATACACGCACACACACACATACACACACACACACACATACATATATATTTAATTGAGACAGAGTCTCACTTTGTCTCCCAGGCTGGAGTGCAGTGACCCAGTCTTAGCTCACTGCAACCTCTGCCTCCCCAGTTCAAGCAATTCTCCTGCCTCAGCCTCCCAAGTATCTGGGATTACAGGTGCATTTCACCACACCCGGCTAATTTTTGTATTTTTAGTAGAGATGGGGTTTTACCATGTTGGCCAGGCTGGTCTCAAACTCCTGACCTCAAGTGATCTGCCCGCCTCAGCCTCCCAAAGTGCTGGGATTACAGGCGTGAGCCACAGTGCCCGACTCACTGACATATATTTTGAGTCAGCAACGCCACAGGAAAGAGAACTGGGATCACTTCTTCCTCATTCTTTTCCCCACGCATCCAGGTAGAAATGAGGAATATACATGCACCTTTGCATTTCCAAATAAATTTATTTTTATTTATATTTTTTATTTTTTTCTTCTATAACCAACCACCTAACCTATTTTTATTTCTAGAAAACTCTGATTCTTTAAAAACAGTATTGATGTAAAATCTCTTCCCTTCCCCTCTCCACCCCAGTATTCTTCAGTCCTTTAGCAGTTATGCTTTTCTCATGGCCTATGTGTACCTCTCTGTTTCTTCTCTTTGTTTTATTCCCTTGTCTGGTTCAAAATTCCTGGAAAAAGTTAAGCAGGAGCCATCTGTGTCCCACGATTAGGAGGGTGAGTCCTGTAATAAAGCATTGGTTCCCAAATCTTGGAGTTTGTTTAAAATTACACACTCTACTCATCATCCCACATTTAGTTATCCAGATCTCCAAGGTTAGAGGCCTAAAATGCGTATTTATGGCGAGCTCCCCAAGCAATTCTGATGGAGAGAGTTGAAAAACAGGTACTAGGGAATCACTCTTATGAAGCACAGTAGTTATTCTTGACCATAGACAGAGCACACATTTCACTTTTCCCACCTATCACCATTAAACAAAACCTAACCAAACATTTTTACCATAATCTTTAATTCCATCCACAAACCCTTAAGAAACTTTAAATCCTGGTGCCTAAATTATAAAACTATTATTTGAAAGAATATTTACCTTTCAGGAAAAAGTCTCTGCTTCAAGCCATACCATTATCACATACAATGCTACTTTGTATATCACATACAATGCTACTAACATCTGGGACAGATATTTGCACAAGTTAAGGCTCTTGCAGTTTCAAGTATCAGAAAACCCAACCCAAACTGTATTAAGCAGACAAGAAATGTATAGGCTCACATTACTGAAAAGACCAAGTATCATTTGTTTCAGCCATGGCTTGATCCAAAAGACTCAAAATATTTCAATTCTCTCTCTCTCAGCTGCGCCTCTTCTGGGCTGGCTCTGTTTTCAACAAGATCTTCCCTTGAGGTTGCAAGGTGCTTTGCAACAGTTCTACGTCTCATTTTCCAAAGGTCAAATTCACCAGGGAAGAGTCTTTTTCCCTCTGTGGTCCTAACACAGGTCTTCTTACATGTCAATGCTTCTGACTGGGTCACATGCCCGACATTAAACCAATGACTGTGCCCTAAGGAATATGATGCTTGATTGGCCAGGTGTGAATTAGTAGCTCGTACTCTCTGCTGGAGGTATAGGGGTGGGGTCAACACACATAGACCAGCTGTGGATCTAGGATGGCTCTCCAGAAAGGTACTGGGTGCTGCTACCAAAAAACCGACACTAGGTAGTCCAAAATGGCCAATGTCTTCCCCAGTATATGGTGATTGCAAGGCTATTTTGACCAGGAAACACTAGTAAGTTGCAAAACTGAAATCCAAACCAGGATTTTCAATCGTCTTATGAACATCACCATACATATGCCCAAAATGAGATATTACGGTCTATTCTAACAAAATCAAAGCACATTTATTATCTCTTCCTTTCCCTTTGTCCTTCTGATTTTTATATCCAGTTTTAAACAATGTATCGAACAATATTAAAAGGCTAAAACTAAAAAAACAGAATGTGAATTTAAAATGTCATTAAATGATGATGACACATTGCATACAGTAATTTTGACTTTTGAATAAGGAAACTTTTTTTTACCTGAGTGTCATCTGAAGCTTTCCAGACTTCAATATACAGAGTCCTGAGGTGCATAATAAACAGAATACCTGAAAACATAAAAACATACCAAGCAAAATCTGAACACTTAAATATTCATTATACATAAGAAAATGAAGAAATTATCCATTACGTACAAAGAATTCCTGTAAATCAATAAGAAAAAAAAAAAAAAAACAGAAAATCGGGCAAAAACCTGGAAATTTTATTTCACAAAAGAGGCTATTAAAATGGACAGTATAGGTGTGAAAAGGTGCTCAACTTTATTAGTCCTCAAGAAAATGCTAATGAGAAAACCATAATCTGCTACCACTATTCATCCAACAGAAAATAATAAGTGTTGGCAAGTACAGATGACCCTTGAACAACATGGGGGTTAGTGGTACCAACCACTTGCTCTGTCAGAAATATGCATATAACTCTTGGATCCCCAGAAACTTAACTACAAACAGCCTCTTGTTGACTGAAAGCCTTACCAATAACATAAACAATTCATTAACACATATTTTGTATATTATATGTATTATGTGCTGTATTCTTATTAATACAATAAAGTAAGCTAGAGAAGAGGGAGTGTTACTAAGAAAATCGTAAGATAGAGAAAATACATTTAACATTCAGTAAGTGGAAGTGGATTATCACAAAGGTCTTCACCCTCATCATCTTCACAGTGAGTAGGCTGAGGAGGAGGAGGAAGAGGAGAGGTTGTTCTTGCTGTCTCAGGAATGGCAGAGGTGGAAGAAAATTCCCAGGATTTCTTGCCCACTACTGTTGAGAATGCAAATTGATACAACCATTTGGAAAACTATTTGGCAGTCCCTATGAATTTGGACATATGTTTATTCTATGTATGACACAGCAATTTTACCCCTAGATATGTAATCAAAAAATATGATCAAGAATGTTCATTAGAACACAATTTGTAGCAGTTAAAAACAATAAAAGCACCAAAATGAACATCAGCAGTAGAATGGTCCATAAATTGTGGCATAGTTGCACAATTTAATATTCTTGATCAGAATGAACAATTACAAACAACAACATAGGTGAATCTCACAAACATAAAAGTTAAATGAAAGAAGCTAGACACAAAAGAGTACATACTGTATTATTCCAGTTATAGAAAAGTTAAAAACAGACTGAACTAATTTATCCTATTAGAAGGCAAGATACCAGGTAACCCTGGTGAAAGGACAGTGATTAGAAGAAGCAAGAGCAGAATTTAGGGAGTTTGGAGATAATCAGTTTCTTGATATGGGTGCTAATTACACCAATGTGTTAAGCTGGTGAAAATTCAGCTAGCTAGCCCTTGTGTGTATTTTTCTGAACATGCATTACACTTTAAAAGTTTAAAATAAAAAAGGAAGAAACAGTTAAGTCTCCAGCCTATCATTTCCTTCTATTTCTAATTCCCTTGCTGTTTTATAAAGTTGCATTTCAATGTTAAAATACTTGTTCTGTTTTAACAAGCGGTGGGTGGTTGGTGTGATTTCTCTATAAATGATTTGTATAATGGTTTGGGAAACACATAAATGTTAGGGGTGTGTATAATATTTTTTCTCCTAGAGATTATATTATTAAATCATAGTACTTTTATTCAGCTTTATTTTATCTGTGTAGCACAGTGCCAGGAAGCACTCATAATTTCCATCTGCAGATTATAACACAATTGATTCCTGTGAAGATCACAGCTATTGAAAACATTAAAGTAAAGCAAGAATCAGGCATAGCTGCCATTGTTGATCCTGAAATATTATTTGAAATAATGAAGAAAGTCTGAGGATATCTGTTATTCTTTCTTATATTATCACTGTTTCCCATGAGTAGTCTATGTTTAGTAGACATAGAATAACTAGTGATCGGGTTTTCATAAAAATCTCCATTTTGGAACCCAAACACCAGCTTCCTCCATGTGAGCTCACAAGTGTTTAATCCAACCAGAGCTCTTCTCAATATTGCAGCTTCCTCTGTAAATAAAAGTGTTCTTGTACTTTTCTTTACACTAGCAGAGGCTAGATTAACATTGAGGGTAGACAAGTTATCCTAATAAGCAGCATTCTATTATTCAGAATATGGAGTATGTGGACTGTGCAAAGCCACAAAAAAAAATCCAAAAGAATATAAAAATTATGAAGTGATGAGTCAATGGGTAGACGTTTGTAAAAAGACAAAACAGCCAAGGGCATGCATCAAGCAGTAAATCGTTTGACTCTGAGGTCTCATAACAAACAGGCAGTGGGGAGATGACTCAATTGAGTGTTCCTTGATGTCAAAATACAGATAGTCCCCAACTGTACAATGGTTCAACTCATGATTATTTAATTTTTTTACTTCACCACAGTGTGAAAGCAATGTGCTCAGTAGTCAAGTACTCATGCAACCATTCGTTTCTAGGATAACCAACACTTTTTTATAAAATGGGCTTAGTGTTAGATGATTTTGCCCAACTGTAGGCTAGTGTAAGTGTTCTGAGGACATTTAAGGTAGGCTAGACTAAGCTGTAATGTTTGGTAGGTTAGGGGGATTAAATGCATTTTGACCTAGAATATTTTCAACTTAAGATGGGTTTATCAGGATATAGTCCCATTGTAAGTTGAGGAGCATTTGTATCAGGAAAGCAACAGTTTTTCTAACCCATAAAGTCAGAAAAAAAAAATACTATGTTTTCAAAGTTGCTATGCTTTATCTTCATTAGTATAGTATGAAAATTTTTTTCTTTTCTTTTTTTTTTTTTTTTTTTTTTTTTTTTTTTTTTTTGATATGGAGTCTCCCTCTGTCGCCAGGTTGGAGTGCAGTGGTGTCGATCTCAGCTCACTGCGCCCTTCGCCTCCCTGGTTCAAGCGATTCTCCTGCCTCAGCCTCCAGAGTAGCTGGGATTACAGGCGCACGCCACCATACGAGCTAATTTTTTAATTTTTAGTAGAGACGAGGTTTCACCATGTTGGCCAGGATGGTCTCCTTGACCTCATGATCCGCCCGCCTTGGCCTCCCAAACTGCTGGGATTACAGGCGTGAACCACCAATCCCGGACGAAAATTTCTATCTTTTAAAAAAATTATTATGGCATTATGTTTTGAGATTTCTCAGAACCACAGACCAACTTTTAAGATAAAATGAGACATTAAAATTTGTGTAAACAAATGGCCCTGAAATTATCCACTGAGGAGCGCTGTGGGCTCTTATTTGGTGTTTCAAGGGGGTTAGAAAAGGGAGAAGAGAGAAGCACTCAGGACCCTGCCAACCCCAGGACACCTTTAAGAAGTAGAAATCCACTTCTGTTTTCATAATGGGCTTCTACGTGGGCTTTATTTGAAGAAAGCATTCAACTATTTAAAAAGAAATAAAAAATTTAAAATAGGTAATTCAGGCAGGGCACAGTGGCTCACGCCTGTAATCCCAATATTTTGGGAGGCCAAGGCAAGTGGATAACCTGAGGTCCCAAGTTCGAGACCAGCCAGGCCAAAATGGTGAAACCCCATCTCTACTAAAAATACAAAAATCAGCCAGGTGTGGTGGCAGGCACCTGTAATCCCAGCTACTCGGGAGGCTGAGGCAGGAGAATCGCTTGAACCCAGGAGGTGGAGGTTGCGGTGAGCCAAGATCACGCCATTGCACTCCAGCCTGGGTAACAGAGTAAGACTCTGTCTCAAAAAATAAAATAAAATAAATAAAACAGATAATTCATCTGGTCCAAATATCCTCGAAGCTGATAAGTGTACAATTAAGGAAACTGAGGCCTCAGCAGGTTAAGTGATTTGCCTCAAATCCTAGAGCCACCCACGGACAGGACTAAAACTGGAATTTCCACTTTCTGATTCCAATTTGAATGGTTTCTCCAAATACGATGTGTCCATCAAAGAGCTCTTGCAGTTCCAAAACAAGGAATTGAAAATCTTGAGTTTGATGTTATTGAATGCTTATTTATCCAACTTATATAGATTTTTGTTTACCTTCAGTGTTGAAGTCTTTGATACAGAGACCATCTGCATTTTATTTTATTTTATATTTCTAAATTTTTTTCACTCTTCACAGAACTCAGTCTACCATCTGCATTTTAATAATGCGTGGCATGTTGCATGAAATAATATAGATAATAGACTCAAGGGTAAACTATTAAGAGCCCACCTCCTGTTTGCTTCAAAGTGCTATTTGCAAATGGAAAAATAAATTAGCTGCTAAAAACATTAAATTGGTTACAATCAAATCCTTCAACAGAGTAAAGCTGCCATGGGAACTGACTAGCTGATTTTAAAGCTAAAATAAGCCTTTTCAATACATACTTCAGATTTTTAAAAAAGAATATTAGGATGTCAGTTCAAAAACGCCTATGTAATTAGAAATCAGCTTTTTCTGTCATGCCAGCTTACTTTCTGAAAAGAATCTATTGTAATTAATTTCTTTATTTGCTTCGGAAACCAAAGGGTTAATTAAAGATAAGGACCTCTAATTTTAGCTGTTACTATAGCCAGACTTCCATTCAGTCTAAAAACAGCCATGTCTTTTACACCATTTTTAACCCTGCAAAGCTGAGACTCATGCCTATCCAAATTAAGGATAAGCTTAAATAGCCCATCCTCAGTCAAAACCATGGCAACCAGTACACAGTACACATCCTGCATCTTGCCCGGTAGTCCTTCAAATTCTTTAATCACAAGAGAGGAAATCTGTTTTGTTTGGATGTCACTTAAGGGCAGATTAATGTTACATGATGGTCAAACACTTGCCTTTATTTAGGAAAATAGAAACCTATTTGATGGTGTAAGCTTTACAATTAGGGAGAGACAAGAGTACTTTTTATTATTTATTTGTTTACTACCTTTTTTCAAAAAGATCTGTGGTACGTCCCAGAATCCCAAAAGGAGAGATGAAGAAAGTGGGAAGTATTGAGTTGTGGGCTTTCTGCAGTTATGACTGCAGAAATAACTAGGTTGGCAGTCAGGGTAAATAAGAAAAGTAAAATTGGAGTCTATACAGTGACGCTGCCCGAGCACCACTCTTAAACTGGGCAACATGAAGGGATCTTTGATATTTCTGTCTTTTGTTTCAAGTTGAAAATAGCTTCATGATTTTTTTCTGATTATAAAGTTAATAGATGTTCAAGTAGACAATCCAGACACTTTAGAAGAGTATAAAGAAGAAGGCAAACATCAGCCTAAGTCACGCAAAGGCAACTGTTAAAATCTTGGTGACTATCATCCCAACAGCACTCTGTGCATGTTTTCTTTTTTTGTTTTTTTGAGTTTTTTTTGACACTGAGTTTCACTCTTGTCACCCAGGCTGGAGTGCAATGGTGCAATCTCAGCTCACTGCAACCTCCGCCTCCCAGGTTCAAGCGATTCTCCTGCCTTAGCCTCCTGAACAGCTGGGACTACAGGCACCCATCACCACGTCTGGCTAATTTTTGTATTTTTAGTAAAGACAGCGTTTCTCTGTGTTAGTCAGGCTGGTCACAAACTCCTGACCTCAGGTTATCCACCCACCTCAGCCTCCCAAAGTGTTGGGATTACAGGCATGAGCCACAGTGCCTGGCCACATGCATTTCTTAATAACTGTATACGTGAAACTACTCTGCATGATGTTTTGTGACCTGCTTTTCCCATTCAATTCATTGTGAAGGTGTTTACATTCCAATCAATATAGATTTGTCATACACTCTACTGCATAAGTGTGTCATAATTTATTTAACTAATCTCCTGTTTAGAAATATGTAGGGTATTTCCAGCATTTTGTTATTATGAGTAATACTACAAACAAAATTCTTTTACATGCATGTTATGTACAATTGTCCAACTATCTCCACAGGATAAATTTCTAGATATGAGATTGCTAAATAAAAAATATATATACACTTAAATTTTGTGTCCATATCACCCAGATTGTACCCTAGAAGAGTTAAGACAATCTATACATCCACCAGTAAGGTGTGAAGATAAAGCTTTCCTGCATCTTCACAGATATTGGTTATATCAGACTTTTCATCTTTTCCCATCTAATAGACAAGATGTCATTATATTTTGATAGTAGCAGCTATTTCCCATCAATTTATAACTCCTAAAATGAGGAGAAGTGTAATTAAATTCAATGAGATAGTTGACCTAGATGATTTTGAAGGGCTTTTCCAGTTTTAACATTCAGGAATTCTATAAAAATAGTCTTAATTCAGTTCTCTATCAAGCATCTACTATAAGCAAGACCCCAGAGAAAGAGAAGCTAACCTCAAACACCTAATGAATGTGAAAACAACCCTTTGACATAGTTGTTTTGATGCTCATTGTATACAGGAAAAATATGGGGATTAAATAAGAGCGGAATCAGATCAGATTGATTCAACTAGAATCTAAGCTGAGATTTTTTTCTCCCTATCCCCTGCTGAACCTCATTGGTGCTTCTGTCCTTCAGGAACATACAGGCAAGGTAGGAGTTGGAGGAAAAACCATATTCACATAAACATAATTCAAGTCTCATCTTCTGATTTCTATGTTCAGGCTCTTGTCTTCCTCCACCCACTCCCACCCACTACCATCTTGTGTTACCACTTGAGCATTCAATATTGCACATTTAATAGGTGCTTGAGAAATGTTGTCCACGTTCCTCACTATCCACCTGTCTGACTGAGGGGAGGAGATTTTTCTTGTTGTGGACAAGGCAGTCCCTACTCCCTGCACCATGTAATAGCAGCCTGGCAGCTAGAAAGCTCTTAGCCTCAGGATTGAACATACCACTTAACTGATAGCCCCATCCTCAGCCAAGCCTCACCAGGCTCGGAGCTATGAGCCCAGAGAAACAGACTGAACTCCAGAGACAGCAAGACACTCAGTTCCAGGACACAAGTAAGACAGATTATACTTTTAAAGTTTTTCTTGGACTTTTCTGTAAAATCTGATTAAATCATTATTATTTTTTATCTTTGACATTTTCTCTTTTGCCCTTTGACATTCTTAGAGTGTCTTCAGACTTTATTGAGATTATTATCATCATTGTCATTACTATTCATCATTAACCATGGATGTCTTAGTCTGTTAAGGATACTACAACAAACTGTTATGGACTGGGTGGCTTATAAATAACACAAATTTATTTCTCACAGCTCTGGAGATCAAGGTGTTGGCTGGTAAGGGCTCACTTCCTGGTTAGTCTTCTACTAACTGTTGTTCCTTTGCTGTGTCTTCACATGGAGGAAGAGGTGAAGTATCTCTCTGAGACCTCTTTTGCAAAAGCATTCGCCTAATCACCTCCCAAAGGCCCCATTCCTAATGCCATGTCCCGGAGAGATACCTCTCAATAAATGTTTTTGTCCCCTCCAAAATTCATACATTAAATCCTAATGCCCAATGTGCTGGCATTAGGAATGAGACAGAAACATTTAGAAACATTTAGACCATAGTAATGAGTAATTCACATTTTCTGTAGTTCAATGTTACCTGAAAAAATCCTTTAAACTACTAGTACTCTAGTTAGTACATTCTGAGAGTTAGAGCTGACACATTATGTAACAGCTCAGGACCAAGAAGTTAGCATTGAATGGTTATGTTCACTTGTAGTCCAAGAGGTCAAGATGTCATTGGTTGGTATGCATTCATGATGGTGTAGGACCTAGACTCTACATAACCACTCTTGTATATAAATCATTTCATGCTCATTTTATATTTCACATAGTACAAAATAGCTTTTTAATTTGGTTTGTGTAAATATATGACAAGCTGCAATTCAATGATTTCTGGAGACAAAATACCCTGAAAACAACTGGAAAGACATATGATTTACATTGTAAAATGCATGTAAACCTCACCTGGTAAATGACCACATTTCCATGCAATAATGAAGTGTTCTATGTGCTTTGATTAGGCTGGGAAAATCTTGATTTTGGTGAATGCCTATGGTTCTTCCAGGCTGTTGGATAGGGGCTATAACAAACTGCTATGGACTGGGTGGCTTATAAATAACACAAATTTATTTCTCACAGCTCTGGAGATCAAGGTGTTGGCTGGTAAGGGCTCACTTACCAATCAAGGTAGGCCTTGATTGTGGCCTACCTCACCATAAGGTTAGCCCCTGTGTTAAAGAGAATGGCCATGGTGAGGACATTGAGCTACAGTGACAGCCCATTCCCAGGAAGAAAAGCAGCCCTATTACATTTGCTGCAATAAACTCATGCTTTCTAATTTGCTGTCTTTCTTTTTTCCAAACAAATGTGTTATTACTCAACAACAAAGGGTCTGACAAGATCCCACAGAGCTTATACTACAAAGCTACATAAAAGCAGGAAATGATGAATGTTAAGTGCATTCTGACTTGATTCAGTTTAAAGAGATCACTTCCAAGAAACACTTGGGATCGGTACTTGTGGTGTAAGAGATGTGTCCTGACAGCTGGGGTTTATTGAAACAAGTGGAGCTTTGTTCTCTTTTATGTCCATTTATTCCAATGCATTTGTCATCAGAAACTGCTCATGCAGAGGGCAAAGCAGAAGATTACACAATGGAGCACCAGCAAAGAGGTGAGAGAGTCTCTCCAACTAATGCTGAGGAGGAGGGATTCGCTGTCAGTTCTATTTTTAGTGGTTGCTGCTGTGATGATTTCTAGGGTGCCTAGTCCAGCCTGTCCCTAAAAATGAATCCACATCTGGGCATTTCTATAGTTTGGTTTTGTTTGTTCCCTCCAAATCTCAAGTTGAAATTTGATACCCAATGTTAGAGTTGGAGGCCTAATGAGAGGTGTTTGAGTCATGGGGGCAGATGCCTCATAAGTGGCTTGGTACAGTCTTCATGGTAATGAGTGAGTTCTTACTCTATTAGTTCCTGGAAGAGCTGGTTGTTAGTGGCACCTTCCCACTCTTTCTCTCTCTTGTTTTCTCTCTTGTCATGTGATCTCTGCACACATCAGCCCTCCTTCACTTTCCATCATGAGTAGAAGCAGCCGGGCCCCTCACCAGAAGCAGAAGCAGGTGCCATGCTTCTTGTACAGCCTGCAGAACAGTGGCCAAATAATCATCTTTTCTTTGTAAATTGCCAGCCTCAGGCATTCCTTTATAGCAACACAAATGAACTAAGACAGTCATTAATATCCATGTATACAACCAATCCCATAACCTCTTCTTCCTTTGCACATAGCTAGACTCTATTTGTCAGCCTCTCTTGAGGTTATAGCTAATGGAATATGAGCAGAAATGATGTGGGCCACCTCCAGACCTTGCCCATGAAAACCTCCATGGTTAATTCTCCTTGCTGTCTCTTCCCCCATCTGCCAGCTGGATGTCCATGCCCAGGTAACCATGAAGTTGTGTTTGAAGGATGGTGGAGCCTCCATAAGCCAGATCCTAGAATGATTACAAGGAACTCAACTTATCCACCCCTCTACCCCTGTCTATTGGAATTTACATAAAGAAAATATAATTGTCTATAATATAAGATCCCTGAAATGTGGGCAGGGAAGTAGGGGAGGTCTGTTACAGCAGTTGGCCTACCCTGACTCATACAGCATTCAAGTGCCCATAGAAAGAGCAGGTGATGTTCTCTGAATGCACCTACTTTTGCAGCATTTCTGACTATCTTTTTTTAATGTTCTCCTCTACTTGATTCCAACAATGATACTGAGCTGGGGAATAATGGGGGAGAAGCATGTTGGGTTGTTACATACTAGCATGTTGATATGACTTTGTAAAAGAAAACGTGAAGATGGCAAAGAACACACATTCCTGAGGACAGAAATGCTATCCCAACCAACAAATCCTTGTTGGGCACGTTCCCTAAAACAGTCATTCTGCCAGGTGCTGGGAATACAAAGGTATGAACCTTCATCTCCACCTTAGAATGAAAACAAAAACAAACAAACAAAAAGATACAGTCCTATTCCTCAAGCTTACAAACTATTTGGGGAAACACAACTTAAAAGATAGTTGACTAATCAAAGAGGACAACCTTTACAGTCAGACAGAATTAGGTTGCAATATCAAATATGGTACTTAGCAAATAGATGGAAAATTATTTCATCACATTGTACCTCAGTTTCCTCATCTTTAAACTCATATAATACCTGATGTATTAGTCTGTTCTCACGCTGCTATTAAAGACATACCTGAGACTGGGTAATTTATAAAGGAAAGAGGTTTAATTGACTCACAGTTTCACATGGCTGGGGAGACCTCACAATCATGACTGAAGGTGAACAAGGAGCAAAATCAAGCCTTACATGACAGCAGGCAAAAGACCTTGTGCAAGGGAATTTCTCATTAGATCTTGTGAGATTTATTCACTACCATGAGAACAATGTGGGGGAAACCACCCCCATGATTTAATTATCTCCACCTGGCCCCTCCCTTGACATATTACAATTCAAGGTGAGATCTGGGTGAGGACAAATCCAAACTATATCACTCTGCCCCCGGCCCCTCCCAAATCTCATGTCCTCACATTTCAAAACCAATCATGCCCTCCCAATAGTCCTCCAAAGTCTTAACTCATTTCAGCATCGACTCAAAAGTCCACAGTCCAAAGTTTCATCTGAGACAAAGCAAGTCCTTCTGCCTATGCGCCTGTAAAATCGAAAGCAAGTTAGTTACTTCCTAGATGCAAGGCGGGTAGAGGCATTGGGTCAATACACCCATTCCAAATGGGAGAAATTGGCCAAAATGAAGGGGCTACAGGCCCCGTGCAAGTTCAAAATCCAGCCGGGCAGTCAAACTTTAAGCTCCAAAATGCACTCTTTTGACTCCATGTCTCACATGAAGGTCACACTGATGCAAGGGATGGATTCCCATGGTCTTAGGCACCTAATAAACAGGGTTAAGCTTTTTAACATTTTATTTTGAAATAATTTTAAGCTTAAAGAAGAGCTGCAAGAGTTCCCATCTACCCTTCCTTCACCCATCTTCCCCTAATGTTAACAATTTACATAGTTTGTTCTTATTTTACAGAATTGTTTTGACTACTCTGGTTTCTTTACCTTGCCAAATAAATTTCAGAATCAACTTGTTGATTTCTTCAAAGAAGCATACAGTTGACTCTTGTTTTTTACCCAGTCTGACAATGTTTTTCAATTAGTGTTTATATCATTAATGTGTAAAATGCATTAAAATTACTTTCTTACTAGCTGTTTTCTATTGTTTCATCATTTCTTTGTCTCATTTTTTCTCCTTTTTTGCTGCCTATTCTCAGAATCATTGAATATATCTTAGGATTCCATTTGATTACCTCTACAGACAATATATATAAGAATTTTTAAAGAATATTTAGTGGTTACCCTAGGTTTACAACACATGTGTTTAATCAGTCTGCCTACAAATATATTACACCACTTTATTTGTAGTATAAGGAACCTGTAACAGTATATCCTCAGTGCTTTTTAACTGTGCTCCACATGAAAATCAGGAGAGGATATCTGGAAAAAAAATGCCAACGCTCAAGTCCAACCCAAAATGAATTCAATCAGAATTTCTGGGGGTGGGAGAAACCCAGGTGTACCTTTTAAAAAGCTCCCCAGGAAATTCTTTTTATTTATTTATTTTTTTTTTTTTTGAGACAGGGTCTTACTTTGTCACCCAAGCTGAAGTGTAATGGCACAATCACGGCTCACTGCAGCCTCAACCTCCCAGGCTCTAGTGATCCTCCTGACTCAGCCTCCCAAGTAGAAGTAGCCAGGACCATAGGCACACAACACCACATCTAGCTAATTTTTTTTTAGTAGAAACAGGGTCTCACTATGTTGCCCAGTCTGGTCTCAAACTCCTGGGCTCAAGTGATCCTCCCACCTCGGCCTCCCAAAGTGTTGGGATTACAGCCATGAGCCACCACTCTGGCCTTCCAGGAGATTTTTTTTTTTTTTTTTTTTTTTGAGACAGAGTTTTGCTCTTGGGGCCCAGGAGGGGCCCAGGATGGAATGCAATGGTGCAATCTAGGCTCACTGCAACCTCCGCCTCCCAGGTTCAAGCAATTCTCCTGCCTCAGCCTCCCAACTACCTGGGATGACAGGCATGTACCACCATACCCAGCTAATTTTTGTGTTTCTAGTAGAGATGGGATTTCACCATGTTGGCCAGGGTGGTCTCGAACTCCAGACCTCAGGTGATCCACCTGCCTTAGCCTCCCAAAGTGTTGGGATTACAGGTGTGAGCCACTGCACCCGACCCTAGGAGATTCTTTTTTTTTTTTTTTTTTTGGAGGGTGTGTGGGGGAGATGGAGTCTCACTGTGTTGCCTAGGTTGGAGTGCAGTGGCGCGATCTCCACTCACTGCAACCTTTACCTCCTGGATTCAAACAGTTTTTCTGCCTCAGCCTCCCAAGTAGCTGGGATTACAGGTGCCCACCACGACATCTGGCTAATTTTTGTATTTTTAGTAGAGACGGGTTTTCACCGTGTTAGCCAGGCTGGTCTCAAACTCCTGACCTCAGGTGATCCGCCTGCCTCGGCCTCCTAAAGTGCTGGGATTACAGGCCTGACCATGCCCAACAGGCAGAGATTCTTAACAAGCAATGAGTTTTGGCCACAAGCCCCTTTAGGTCATGGGTTATCACTTGGTGTTATATGCAGTGTGCAGCCTGGGAGTGTGTTTAATTATGCCTGTTATTGAAAAGGCAAAGTACCTGGGCAGTGAATACACCTGGTAACAATACTAGTGACTTAGCACTTATTGTCCTGATATAATTATCTCAACTCCCTACCCACTTCAGTCTTTTATAATGTCTGCTTTAGACTGTAACCACTAGAAGACACCAAGGAGTTTGCAAAAAACAAACAAACAATAACATCCCGTTTAATGAAAGCGCATACAGAAGAAGCTACTTATAGGTTCAGTACAAGATGTCCCATTCCAATCAGTGAAGGAGGTACTGGACAGAATAACTTGGTTCCTCACCCTGAAACGTTTCACTTTTTATAAATGATAGTGTTAATAATTTGAGTGTTTGAACATGATTTAAGGCCATGAATAATTTTTCTAAGAGCAAAATATCAGTGAAATCACTAACACTAAATCTGCCATCTTTCATAGAGCAGCTTGTGATAGCACAGGTCCTAAAATAACTCCAAAGTTTTAGAGATTTGGCCTTTGTCAGAACAGTAGCTGAAAAAGCTGTCTTAAAAATACCAAGTTTTTCATAGAAATAAAGGACTGGAAGCAACATTTATTGCAATTTAACTCTTTTGTTTTAAAGGTTAGGAAACTGAGACTCAGAGATGTATCTATTCAAACTCATACAACCACTTAACACCATACCAGCCAAGAATTTTGATCTTATAATTCTTTACTCTGTAATGTGTCCATGCAATTGCCAAACCTTTAGTATTGTTAGAACAATTATTCTGGATAATCTCAAGAGCGGAGAATATAATGGGGAAAAGGCAACCACTAATAAAATCTGATATGGGTTTGGCTCATTTCAAGTCAGTCTTCCAATTGCTCCAAACTATAAAAATATCCACATATAAGAGTAGAAATACTGTCACATTTTCAGTCCCATCCAAGCAGGCAGTCTGTAATGTACGTTCTGCATTAACAACTATTCCAAGTTGTCAATAAAGGTAATTTCTAGGAGATTCCATTTTCATAGTCTAGTTTGAAGGCTACAAAAAGCCTGACTGTGATTGAATAGGATTATGCCTAACTGTAAGTAATAGAACATTTAGTTCCCTCTTCTGAAAGTCTGAAGATAGTAGCCCTTCTAGGTTGGTATGAACTTCCATAGTATCAGGGACTCAGGTTCTGATGTAGTTTGGTTCTGTGCCCCCACCCAAATCTCATCTCGACCTGTAATCCCCATGTATTGAGGGACGGACCTGTAATCCCTATATGTGGAGGGAGGGAGGTGATTGGATTATGGGGGCCCCCATGTTGTTCTCATGATAGTGATTTAGTTCTCATGAGATCTGATGGTTTTATAAGGGGCTCTTCTCCTTTGCTCTTACTTCCCTCTCTCCCCTGCTGCCACGTGAGACATACCTGCTTCCCCTTCCGCCATGATTGCAAGTTTCCCGAGGCCTCCCCAGCCATGTGGAATTGTGAGTCAAAATTAAACCTCTTTTTTGTTTTAATAAATTACCCGGTCTCAGGTATTTCTTTATAGCAGTGTGAAAACCAAGGGAGACAGGTCCCAAGAGAACCATTCTTTTGTAGGTGCCAACAAAAGGGGAAATGCGATTCCACTCCCTGGTTTAATATGTCTATGTTAGTCAGTGGATCTGCTCATCTGCCCCTGTGATCCAGGTGGAGGGGAATGAATTAAGAAGACAAGGCATGATGGAGGATGGTAAGATTCTTTGCATCCCTCCCATAGTTCCAGATCCCAAGAAGTACAGAAAAAGATCCCACAGGTACTTGTAAGTCTATGAGTCTGGGGCCTACAGTCTAGCTGGGGATTGCTGCAGCAGGGGTCAAGGAAGCAAGTACACTGAAGCAGTGGGGGAAAATGCAGACAGAGGGTCTTCATTGGAAGTCAAATCTCACAACATATTACCAACATCTGGGGAAGCTGCTTGGGGAGGCTGTCATCAGAGGGGAACGCTGGAGCCACCACTTGTCTACATTGAACCCTCAGACAGCAACAGTGTCAACCACCCATGAGAGCTACGTAAAGACAAGTCAAATAAGGAGCTGAGTCTTTCTTGTTCCTTTTCCTTCTCCAGCCCAGCATCAGAGAAGCAGGTGCATGGAGGTAGGAGGAAGCAGGTATCTGAAAGCAGATCATGCTCCTTCAAATGCCAGCCCTGGAGCCCACTGGTCTAGCCAGTGCTAGGAGGAGTCGGGGAGAAGCTTTGGATCTGAAAAAAATTAAAGTTTAAATAAACAGAGCTGTGTCTTTAAAACTGAAAGTGACTTTTAATTACCGAAAATGACAAAAAGCTAAAGCATCAGGCTGAAGTGTTATAAAGAGCCCCTATAACCCAATGAGGAGGGGACTTTGTTACAGCAGAGCTGAAAATAGTGGTTGGGATAAATAAGCGTTCTGTGTTTTTACCTGCAAATGAATTGAGACTCCTCCCTCAATGAACCATACTTGTCCTTTAGTGAAAATCACACCAGTGAAGCAGCCTGTGCCAATTTGAATGGATCCTTGTCTACTCCCTCCTTCCTCCGTTTGGAAACAGGGATACCACTATACTAAGCAAGAGATTCCCAAAGCTAAGACTTCTAAGTACCACCTACATGGCTTTTGCCATATTGTTATACCCCCTGTACTATTATTACTTTATAGTTTTCCCTTGAATTTACTCACTTTAAAACTTAACCGTATTTTTAAAAGAAACTGGCTCAATTATAATTGGAAGAACAGTACAGCAGTCCCTTCTTAACCATGAAAAATACATTCCAAGATCCCCAGTGGATGCCTGGAACCATGGATAGTACCAAACCCTAAACACACACTGTCTCTTCCCATACATACCTACCTATGATGAAGCTTAATTTATAAATTAGACACAGGACTAGATTAACAACAATAACTAATAATAAAATAGGACAACCCTGACAAAATACAGTAACAAAAGTTATATGAATTTAGGTTCTCTCTCTCTCTCTCTCTGTAAACATCGCATTGTACTGTACTCACCCTTCTTATGATGATGTGAGTTGATCATTGAGAGGGCTACTAAGTGACTCATTAGTGGGAAGTGGAGACAGCGTGGAGACACTGGACAAAGGGAGGATTCATATCCCACATGGGACAAAGCAGGACAGTGCAAGGTTTCATCATGCTCTTCAGAACAGCACACAATTTATAACTTAGAACGTGTTTATTTCCGGAATTTTCCACTTAATATTGCTAGAGCATGGTTGACCATGGGTAACTGAAATCTTGAAAACGAAGCCCAATTACTACTGTAGAAATTGCCATAAATAAGCACAACAAAGATGATACTCTCAAATCTTATCTAAATACTGTGCCCTGAGCCCAAGCTTTGATCTTTGTTAGAAAGGGAGATTAGCAAGGGTGAGAGGTGCTAAAGACATACTAGTAACAAACAGAGACTTTATCCTTGATGTAATTAGGGTTGAAAGAATTGCGAAGTGAATGACTTTCTTATGGGGTAATTCGAAGTTTTTTAACACTGTGACTGAGCAATAATGTATGAAATACCAAAACCTCACCTGAGAGGAAGCATGTTCTGCTATATAATGATGCCAGCAATACATACCTGCCTCCAGCATCTTGCTAAGCAGCTTTTATAACTACCGGGGAACTTACACTGAAAGGTGATGTGCTAAAAGATAAATCTTAGAATCTGAGGGCATGAAGTGCTATGGGTACATATTAAATGCTCTGACAGGTAGGACTCTTAGATTGCAAGCAACAGAAAAGAATTTGTTGGCTTATGATATGGTCTGGCTCTGTGTCCCCACTCAAATCTCATCTTGAATTGTAATCCAAATTGTAATCCCCACGTGTTGGGGAAGGGACCTCGTGAGAGGTGACTGACTTGACCAGGGGAGTTCCTTTGTGCTGTTCTCATGATAATGAGTGAGTTCTCATGAGATCTGATGGTTTCGTAATGGACTTTCCCCCCTTTACTCTGCATTTCTCTAATTCTTCTCCTTCCTGCCTCCATGTGAAGAAGGACGTGTTTGCTTCCCCCTCATCTGTAATTGTAAGTTTCCTGAGGCCTCCACAGCCATGCTGAACTGTGAGTCAATTAAACCTCTTCCCTTTATAAATTATCCAGTATCAGGTATGTCTTTATTAGCAGCATGAGAACAAACTAATACAGCTCGTATAACTGGTAGGGCCAGATGCATAGCTCGCTTCAAGCAGAGTTGTATTTGGGTGATAAAATAGTGTCTTCAGGATGTATTCTATAGTCTCTTTGTCTCTCTCTTCCAGCTTAGCAGACGCAGCAGAAAAAGTACTACAATCTCTAGCAGCTATGTCCCAGGGAGGTTGCCGATAGGATGGTGTGCTGACTGGGGCCCCACACCCACCTGGAATCAATACCTGAAGCCAGCTGGCTGAGAGTACTCTCCTGGATCCCATTCCCATTTCCTGTGATAATAGAGGGCTAGGAGAAAAGAAGAGGCTGGGAAGGAGGGAAGATCAAGGCCTGGGATGAATTTCCCACAGGAAGAAAAGGGAAAAGGTGCTAGGCAGTCAAAAACCAGTGTTCACAACAAACGCCCTCCCTGTGCCAGGCATAGCCAATATGAAAAGATCCTAAAAGGTCACTTAATGAGATTTTAAAATACAAAGAGTAAATGCGTGTTGAATGGCCCCTGTTGCCTAGGCAGCAGACACTGCTGATGCTCAGCCCCCATCTCCTCAACCCTCGCCACTTTCTTGAACGCCAATGCCAACTTCAACAGCCAGTGCATGCACCTTACTGCTTAGAGCTTTCTCTGAACGTGGCAGCTTCCTTTTATGCCAATAGGGAAGGTCAGAAGACCAGGGAATTAGCCACCTAAGGCCCTTACAGTCCTTAGACAAGTACAGTTGGTAGATGGTGGATCAATGCCCTAGCTTCCCCACCCCTGGGGTAGGATAAGTGCTGAGTTCTGTACTGTTTCCCAGCTCCCTCCTGGTGGAATTGAGTTCCACTTACCCACAGTGGTAACTTGCTTGATAACATTCCTTTTTTGGCTTCCTTCCCTTCTCTTTCTCACTTCCATGTCCCCCTTCTAGTGTTTATTTGGACCATCTCCTAAATAAACTAGTTGTACTTGAATTCTTGTTCCAGAGGAACCCAAACTATGACAGTCAAACGTTGTGGTAAGCTATTTAAATGTATTACCTCCTGTCATTCTCTTAACAATCACATGAATAGTACACTATTATTATGCTATTTTGCAGATAAAGAAATGAGGCCCTTAGTAAAGGCCACACTGCTGGGGAAAAGCACAGCTAGAATTCAAAGCAGGTTGAATCCAACACACACTTAACAATGGCTGTTGTGTTTCCTGACACTTTACAATATCCCTATAGACCCCCAGCTTCCAGTGATGCTATTCAAAGCAGGTAAATCCCAGAGCATCACTGAAGGGGATGTAAATGAACTGGAGAAAGTACTGTTGTTCTGTAGAATCTGTGGGGGAAACGTGACCCAAGTAGCCTTGCACATAGTAGGTGCCCATTAATATTTATTGAAATAACATGTGGCAGTATTTACTTTACAAAACATCATTAGTGTTATTCTTTATGCTATCCTTGAAAAGGGAAGGCTTTCTGAGGGATAATTCTCCAGTGAAATGTTTCTAAATCAATACAAATCACAGCCTCCCCGGATTACGATAAAGTAATCATCTCCAGAGTAGAAGAAAATTAGACTCAACTGTGTTCAGAATAATACATGTTGCTCTTTTACAAAAAAAATGTATAACTTCAAAATATACATATTCTTACTTAACTAGGAGAGCTTAGGTACAGGTTTGCCTAAGACCAAAGACTGAAGCAAATTCTCATTGATCTTTTCCATTTTATACGTCCATAATTGCATATGAAAATCATTTTTCTATTATTTTAGGTAGCACATGCATAAGAGAGTGAACCTGCCTAAGGACAAGTCACTGAAACAATTGTCTTGCTGCCTATTTCCTGATTTAGTGGAATGAGCACTAAATTAAGAGTCAAAAAGCCCAATTGTGTGGGCTAATTACTTATCTTTTCTGGGTTCCATAGCTTTTTCTGCAAAATCAGAACTTTTGTTTAGCAATCACCAGCATCCTCCTAGCCCCCAAATTTTCTGACAAACAAGGGAAAATGTTTGCTTACTTCCAGCCTTGTGTACAAACTGAATTAAAGAGTGTCGGAACATCACTTCTACCTTATTCAGATATTGTACAGAAACATTCACTCTGCATGTTATAAATAACACAGAGGCAGTCTTTCTGTACCCAGGTCAGCACCAAAATTTCTATCTAGACTGTGCTTTCACTGTGGGAAATATTAATACTCCTGTGTTAATTGTGACCTCAATGTTATCGTAATCTCAGGTTGCCTATAGGTATAAACTTCAGTGAATACTTAATGTTACATAACGATAGGCTGTTTTTGTAACACATTTTCACACTTTTGGATAATTTAGATTTTGTTTAAAAATATAATGAATACTAAGCAATTGTTTGCAGATAAGGAAATGGAAGACTTCAAAGAGGATAAGAGAAATCTCACATTTAATTCAATGAAGTCAGAGACTGAACATGTCTAAAGATGTCAAGAACTACCTTCCTACCTCCATTTTCTAAGATTACTTACTGAAACATTCTAAAGAAATAATTAATGTAGTCTAAATTAAATCTGTTTCTAATAGTGTTCTTCAAATACTTCAAACTACTAGGTAGAACCAAGTGATATTGTCTATTTTACCATTTTTTATGTATAAAATAGCAATTTCATGTCATTCAATCCAGTAATTTAAAGTGTTTCTGTATATTGCAGGCAGACATCTAACAAGACAAAGAACTAAAGTGTGACTGGAGTGGAGGCTGAAATCTCTTAGAAAGACTAGGCAAAGTATCAATAAAGAATGGTTTTCATTGGTAGCTTACATAAATCATGGCTTTTAAAAATTCATTTGTGCATGGCAGTTTGTGAATAGTAGATGCACTTATAAGAGCTTTTCAAAAATTCATTAACTGTTAAAACTTCAGATTCTATTTTTTTAAGTGGAAAAGATATTATCAGGATAGATGAACAGATTGGTTACGCTTTTTGTTTCGCTTTGTTTTTCATGGTGAAGCCACTTTTAAACAGAGAATGCGTTTGGTGGAGATTATCAAAGCTTTAGGGTGAGCATCCTCCCAAATGTACTGTTGTGGAGATTGATTGACAGTGGAAGAATAGATGGAATGCTCTTCTTAAGCTATGGGGACAGGTTACCTAGTAACCACCAAATGATTAAGTTCTGTTCACGGAGACTTGTTCTCTTAATTGGACGAAAAGATTTAAAGAGCGCAGCTGGGGAGAAATGGAAAGATGGAGGACCATGGCCATTATTAGTGGACCTGACATCTGTAGTCCCAGCAGCCTTAACCAAATGGTCACAATATGAGTGAATCTTGTTAGTACAAAGAAGTCAGTGAAGGTACCTACAGAGTCACTGTTTTGTGCACTTTTCAACTGTAGGAAAAATGAAAATAGAGTGTGGAATTACACATATTAAAAAGTGCAGTGAAAACTGTGTGGTGTTATAGTTATGAGAGTGATCATTTTCTGTGGACAAGATTATATTTGTGTTCAGATATCAGAGTTCTATTCTATAAGAGAACTCAAAATAAGCACTTGAGGTCAGTATATCCTATCACAACTCTCTTTGGTCTAATACCATCAGGCACATACTGCTTTATAGAGAATTGTGGTCACTTCTGCTCTCTCCTGCTTTTAACAATAAAATTAAGAAAAATCAAGGTATGCATTGGTAATAATGACATTTTTCATTCATTAAGGACTAAGAAAAATCAAGGTATAGTTTGGTGATAATGACATTTTTTATTCATTAAGGATTTTTAGACGATAGAGTGCTTTTTGCCTATGCTCAAAAAAGAACTCAGTATTTATATATTAGAAACAAAAAAGTATCTGAGATAAGCCTCAATCAATTTAGAGATTTATTTTTCCAAGGTTAAGGATCATGACCTATGACACACCCCCAGAGGACCCTAAGGACATGTGCCCAAGGTGGTTGGGTTATAGCTTGATTTCATGCATTTTAGGGAGACGGAAGTTACAGGTAAGACATAAATCAATACATGTAAGGTATATATTGGTGTAGCCGGGAAAGGTGGGACATGTTAAAGGTGGGGGGTAGGCTTCTATGTCATACGTGGATTTAAAATTTTCCTGATTGGCAATTGGTTGAAAGGGGTAAGCTTTGCCTGAAGAGTTGAAATCAGCTTGAGTGAAGCTAACTGGGGAGGGGTGGGTTGTGGAAACCAAAGTGTTTGTCATATAGGTGA
The DNA here is from genome assembly GCF_043159975.1 of Macaca nemestrina. Taxonomy (NCBI): domain Eukaryota; kingdom Metazoa; phylum Chordata; class Mammalia; order Primates; family Cercopithecidae; genus Macaca; species Macaca nemestrina. Next base: position 19,506,727 of record NC_092131.1, on the reverse strand, counting down.
AGCCTCCAAGTAGGAGAATTGAGACACAATAGATGTGAATGTCTCCTGTGGAACTTTAAAGGTCATCAGACTATTCAGAAAGACCTAATAAAGGAAGGAGATTCTCTACAGAATGCAAATTTCCCCCACAAGAGACAGCTTTGCAGGACCATTTCAAAATATATCAAATAAGTATATTTGGGGGTAAATTACTTTCATTTCTTCAGGGCCTACTATCTGTCACGTGATGTTATACTAGAGTCTGTTTGGAAATTGCTGGCTTATTGCTATAGAGCCTGTTCTGTCAGTCTTAGAATTTCTATTTTCATATTAATGCTGGTCAGTTGTGCCTGAACTTCAAAGGGAAGAGGGTTTAATGAGATTTGTCCTACCTTCCCCTTCTCGTGATGGCCTGAACTGGTTTTTCAGATTCCTTTGGGTCCCCTTGGCTAAGAGGAGGATCCATTCAGTCAGTTGGGGGGGCTTAGAATATTATTTTGGTTTACCATATATATATGTATGCACACATATATATGTACACATATATTATTTAATTGGAGAAGCTCTATCTTGGAGTGGAGCTTTTTTGTTTGTTTGTTTTTTAATTTTTAATTTTTGTGGGTACATAATAGGTACATGTATTTATGAGTTACATGAGATATTTTGATACAGGCAAGTAATTGGTAATAATCACATAAGAGTAAATGGGATATACATCTGCTCAAGCACAATCCAATTATGCTCTTTTCATTGTAAACCAAAAAGTATCTGAGGCAGGTCTCAATCAATTTAGAAAGTTTATTTTGCCAAGGTTAAGGACATGGGCCTCGGAAGCTGCACCTGGGAAACAGATCTGTGCTTCTCTTCAAAGATTATTTTGAGGGTTTCGATATTCTAAAGGGGAAAGAGGAAGAAATTTTTTAAAAATGTAGATAGATAAGAGACAAGTGGTTGCATTCTTTTGAATCTTTGATCAGCCTTTCATCAATTACAAAGTGTACATGTGAGAGGGGATAGAAGAATAACCCCTTATGCCTTCTCTAGCTCAGCGATCTGCATTTTTACACCAGAGGAAGCAATCAGATATTCATGTGTCTCAGAGGAGCAGAGAGATGACTTAGAATTCTGTCCTTTGTCCTGTACCAGTGAAGATAAGCTATTACTTACGTTGTTGGGATAAAATTCAACAGAGCTACTTTAGGATAAAGATCTTGGGCCCCACAAGGAATTTCCCAGTGGGCAAACTGTGAGGCAGGTGTGTTGCTTTTTTATCTTTGTAGCTGTCTTATTTAGGAATAAATTGGGAGGCAGGTTTGCCTGATGCAGTTCCTAGCTTGAGTCTTCCCTTTGGCTTAGTGATTTTGGGGTCCTGAGATTTATTTTCCTTTCACATAGTTATTTTAAAATTTACCATTAAATTATTTTTTACTATAGTCACCCTTTCGTGCTAGCAAATATGAAGCCTTATTTATTCTTTCTCACTATTTTTTGTACTCATTAACCATCCCCATTTCCCCCTCCAACCCTGTTACTCTTCCCAGTCTCTGGTAACCATCGTTATACTCTCTGTCTCCATGAGTTCAATTGTTTTGATTTTTAAATCACAAATAAGTGAAAATATATGAAGTTTGTCTTTCCATGCCTGGCGTATTTCAGTTAATATAATGACGTCCAGTTCTATCCACGTTGTTGCAAATAACAAAATCTCATTCCTTTTTATGACTGAACAGTACTGCATTGTGTATATGTACGTTTTCTTTATCCAGTCATCTTGTCGTTGTTGTTGTTGAGACAGAGTCTCGCTCCGTCACCCAGGCTGGAGTACAGGAGCGCGATCTCGGTTCACTGCAACCTCTGCCTTCTGGGTTCAAGCGATTCTCCTGCCTCAGCCTCCTGAGTAGCTGGGATTATAGGTGCTGCCAACACGCACAGCTAATTTGTGTGTGTGTGTGTGTGTGTGTGTGTATGTGTGTATTTTTAGTAGAGACAGGGTTTCACCATGTTGATCAGGTTGGTTTTGAACTCCTGACCTCAAGTGATCTGCCCACCTAGGACTGCAAAGTGCTAGGATTACAAGCATGAGCCACCATGCCCAGCCTATCCATTCATCTTTTGATGGACACTTAAGTTGCTTCCAAATCTTGGCTATGGTACATAGTACTGCAACAAACTTCAGAGTGCAGATATCTCTTCAATATCCTGATTTCCCTTCTTTTGGGTATATACGCTGCAGTTGGATTGCTGATTTATATGGTAGCAGTATTTTTAGTTTTTTTGATGAATGTCCAAACTGTTCTCCATAGAGGCTGTACTAATTTACATTCCCACCAACAAGGTACAGATGTTCCCTTTACTCCACCTCCTTGCCAGCATACGTCACTGCCTGTCTTTCAGATAAAAGCCATTTTAACTGAGGCAAGATGATAGCTCATTGTAATTTTGACTTGCATTTCTCTGAGGATTTATGTATCTGTTGTATGTTTTTTGATTTGAGGTTACCATGAGGCTTGCAAATACTATCTTGTATTTATTATCATTAATTATTTTAAGCTAATAACAACTTAACACAGCTTGCATAAACAAACAAGCAAAAAAAAAAAACAAAACAATAAAAATTGTACACTTTAACTTCATCCCCCAGCTTTTTAACTTTTTGTTGTATCTATTTATATCTTATTGCACAGTCTATGTCTTCGAAAGTTGTAATTATTATTTTTGATTTCATCTTTTAGTCTTTCTACTTTAGGGTACTTTACACTCTACAGTTACAGTGTCATAATTTTCTGTGTTTTCCTGTATATTGACTACTACCAGTGAGTTTTGTACCTTCAGATGATTTCTTATTGCTCACTAATGCCCATTTCTTTCTGATTGAGGTACTCTCTTTAGGGGAGTACTTGTAAGACAAGTCTTGTGTTAATGAAATCCTTCAGCTTTTGTTTATCTGGCAAGGTCTTTATTTCTCCTTCATGTCTAAAGAATATTTTCACTAGATATACGATTCTGGGGTAAAAGTTTTTTTTTCTTCAGCACTTTAAATATGTCATGCCACTCTCTCCTGGCCCGTAAGGTTTCCACTGAAAAGTTGGCTGCCAGATGTATTAGAGCTCTAGTGTATGTTACTTGTTTCTTTTTCTTGCCTGCTTTTAGGATTCTTTCTTTATCCTTGACCTTTAGGGGTTTGATTATTATATGCCTTGAAGTAGTTTTCTTTGGATTAAATCTGCTTGGTGTTCTGTGGCCTTCTTGTACCTTGTACTTGGATAGTGACATCTTTCTCTAGGTTTCGAAAGTTCTCTTTTATTATTTCTTTGAATAAACTTTCTATCCCTATCTCTTTTTCTACCTCATCTTTAAGGCCAATAACTCTTAGATTTTCCCTTTTGAGGCTATTTTCTAGATCTTGTAAGCATGTTTCATTATTTTTTATTCTTTTTTCTTTTGTCTCCTCTGTGTATTTTCAAATTGCCTGTCTTCAAGCTCTCTAATTCTTTCTTCTGCTTGATCAATTCTGCTGTTAAGATACTCTGATTCTTCATCAGCTGTGTAGCCTGGGGTTGGTGAGGGGGGACAAACGGGGAGGGGTGCAAGCACGCTCTTAGCTTCCCCAGCTGGTGTCCTAATAGGTCATAAGTCCCACCCTCCATCCCAATCTACTGGCTCTGCGCCCAGCTCAACACTAGGACTTGCTTAGGAATTGAAGTTCTTGTGACCTAAACTGCCCCTCAAGTTCACTTAGGGCCCCAGTGCCTCCAGCCCACAGTGACAAGGCTTGCCAGAACTCAAGCTCCAACTGCTGGAATGGACAATTACCCTCTGCCTTGGGCCGGTCCAAATGCCCCCTCCATGGGCAGGCATCAGCTGAGTACAGCTCAGTTCGCCTTCTGCTGTGTTGGGGCAGCACTGAGTCTAATGCAAAGCCTCATGATCGCTGTGCTCCCCCTCTCTGAAGCACAGAGACTGTCTGTACCAGGCAGCTGCTGCTGGGGAATGGGGGAGGAGAGAGGGGTAGCATCAGCAATTTAAGACTGTCTTTCCTACCCTCTTTGGTGCCTCTTTCAGTGATGTGAAATCAAAGCCAGGCACTGAGAGTGCTCCCTTGATTTTTCATTCCTAGGAAGGTTACTCCCTTTGTGTAGACAGTTGTCAAGCTAGGTGTTCCTGAGAAGGGATGACTGGTGGAGCCTTCTATTCAGCTATCTCACTCCACCCCTCCCCTGGAGTCACTTTTTAAAATGTTTGTCAGTTGCACATTACATATTGCTTGAATAAGATTTGTAAGTAATACTGCCTTGGCATGGCTGCTTTCCTCACAGGGATGGAGCTTAAAACTTTCCTAAAGCCCCCTCTAGTGACAAACAGCAAATTAATCCATTATTTCATAACATGCTAATACCCCCAAGCTCTAAAGTTCCATTTCCTCATTCAGTTATTAGATGAATCAATTGCTACATTATTTCAATTAGAGAATGACTGAGAAATAGTTAATAGTTCAAATTCTTAAGCATTCTTAAGTCCCCAAAACCTAAGCAATTTTGTTTTGAGACTGAGGTTAGCACAGTGCACATTCAAGTCTATAATTTTACTCTGCCCTCATACATATAAGTTTTAAAAATTCCCTAAATTTCCTTCATTTTTGTCTTTCAGGAAATTTAAGGATTAAAATATGTTTGCAATAACTCAACAAATAGAAAAATGTTGTTTTGATCTTTGACTTCTTGTTGTTTTCACTGTATTTACTGGAACATTTTCTAAACACAGAAATATAAATTCTAGGAATCCTCTGAATTATGAAACTAGGGGTCATTCATAAAGACATGGATTAAATGTATAACAATAACATAATATTTAAAATAATAATATATAATAAAACAGAATAAACAATAAACTATATATTATTTGCATAACTATAGGTTATGGTATTAAAATATATAGTTTATTTCATTTATATAAAATTGAAATATATATTTTCAATTATATAAAAGCCCATTTCCAAAGGGCTTAAAGCTCTTCCAATAAGACAGGTCTAATTGAACCATTAAAAGAAGAGTAGAAGAATGGAAGTCATATTCCTAATAAAGGGAATTAAAGAGATAAATTTTTAAAAGTCCATGAATATTTATTTGCAACTGAGCACAAATCTTAGTTTTGAGGTTCCAGTAAGCTAATACTAAAAAAGAAACCCAATAATTGGCTAGTTCATGCAAATTCATTAAGGGAAACAAAGTATTTCCGTCTAAAATACACATATGGGTCAGGCACAGTGACTCACGCCTGTATTCCCAGAACTTTAGGAGGCTGAGGCAGGGGGATCACTTCAGGCCTGGAGTTTCAGTTTCAGAACAGCCTGGCCAACACTGCGAAACCCTGTCTCTACTAAAAATACAAAAATTATCCAGGTGCGGTGACTCACCCCTGTAATCCAGCACTTTGGGAGGCCAAGGCAGGCGGATTGCCTGTGCTCAGGAGTTCAAGACAGCCTGAGCAACACGGTGAAACCCCATCTCTGGTAAAATACAAAAGAAATTAGCCGGACGCGGTGGCATGCACCTGTAGTCCCAGCTACTCAGGAGGCTGAGGCAAGAGGACTGCTTGAACCCGGGAGGTGGAGGGTGCAGTGAGTCGAGATCATACCACTGCACTCCAGCCTGAGCAACAGAGCAAGATTCCGTCTCTATGAAAAAACAAACAAACAAACAAAAAACACATACACAGATTCCTAAATGTCAACAACAAGATTATAGCATCGGAATAATTTCAGAACATGAAATTCATGTGTAAACATATATATTCAACAAAAGGTCTTCAGAATGCCTACTCTCTAAGGCCATTGCAGCTGGTGATGATTTCCCCAATAGAAGGATGTTTCTCGGGAGCTCACTCTATAATAAACTCATACCAGCTGTATCCATCACCCATGATCATGAATTATTTCCTGGGACTAGCAACCAGAAAGAATCTTCTCTCATGTTTACATACATAGAGCCACAGCAAAGGACAAATTAAATTGCACTTAGGATAATATGTTCATTGCTAAAATTGGAGAGAAATAGACCCTATTGTGCACACATTCTTGAAATAATTGGAACAAAATGTTGAAAGAGAAATAATGAAATAGATGGCTTCAGACAAAGTTGGGTACCAGGCAATATGGTCTTCAGAAATTTCTCCCATTCTGCTGCCCTCTCTAGATCACGGAGTCCCCTTTCTACTTTGAAAACAAAATCTACTTGTCATCCCAGAGTCTACTTTTCTAAGAGGAGCTGGTATCACCTTCCCTGAGTCAGGTCACTGTGTTGCTTATTCCAAGGGTGTTTGCCTTGGGTTCTTTATTTCTAATTCAATTCAACAAATGCTTACTGGGGCCTATTATATGCAAAGTATTTGCAGTTGCAAGTAGTGAAATAAAGGCCTTCATGATCTTAGAAATGGATTTCAAGCAATAGTGAGTACCTAGGAAGGAGTTTTTTTTCTCTGCATGATATGATTTGGCTCTGTGTCCACCTCCAAATTCCATGTTGAACTGTAATCCCTAATGTTGGGGGAGGTACCTAGTGAGAGGTAATTGGATCACAGGGGTGAATTTTCCCCTTGCATTCTCACGATACTGAGTTCTTATGAGATCTGTTTGTTTAAACGTGTGTAGCACTTCCCTGTTCACTCTCTCTCCCTCCTACTGTGCCATGTGAAGAAGCTACTTGCTTCCCCTTTGCCCTTCTGCCATGATTGTGTTTCCTGAGGCCTCCCCAGCCATGCTTCCTGTACAACCTATGAAACTGGGAGTCAGTTAAATCTCTTTTCTTCATAAATCACCCAGTCTCAGGTAGTTCTTTATAGCAATGTGAGAATGAACTAATACACTGCATAACATCTGACTCCCTGCTGCTGTATCCTTCCAAATGACTTGTTGGGGCCACAAAGCCAGCACACACACACTTCAAGATGCCTCCAATTTTGAATCATTGTCTATCTACCCTGGGTTTTAGGAAAACAGGGGTTCAAGTGTTACTATAGCCGGGTTTCTGATTTATTTCTCCTTCCTTGTTATAGGGTTTCTGACTTATTTCCTCAAGCCTGAATTCCCTGATACCCAGCTCTGCTGAGATAGGAATCTTAGAAGAGAGAAAGCTAACATTTTTTGAATACATTCTTTTATTTGCCAGGCACTGTTACTTCTTTTAACTACAAAATTAGTAGCATCATTTTTTCATCCTAAGCAACAGAGAGGTGGACTGTTGACAAAAAGAGTCAAACTTAGTAAAATATTTTTAGAGATTTATTCTGAGCCAAATATGAGTGACCATGGCCCATGACACAGCCCTCAGGAGGTCCTGAGAACATGTGCCCAAGGTGGTTGGGGTGCAGCTTGGTTTTATACATTTTAGGGAGACATGAGACATCAATCAGATACGTTTAAGAAATACATTGGTTTGGTTCAGAAAGGTGGGACAACTCAATGCTTATGTAAATTTAAACATTTTCGGGTTGACAATTGGTTGAGTTTATCTGAAGACCTGGGATCAATAGAAAGGAAATGTTGGGGATAAGATAAAGGATTGTGGAGACCAAGTTTTATTGTGCAGAGGAGGCTCTCAGATAGCAGACTTCAAAGAGACAGCGGGTTGTAAAATGTGTCTTGTCGGGACCTAAAAGGCCTGGCTTTCAGTTGATTATCTCCTGGATTTGGAAAGGAAAGAAGGAAAACAAAGGGGAAAAGAGATTCTCTACAGAATGTGGATTTTTCCCCACAAGAGACTTTGCAGGGCAGTTTCAAGGTATGGCAAGGAAATATATTTTGGGGTTAAATATTTTGATTTCGGTGAAACTCCGTCTCTACTGAAAATACAAAAAAATTAGCGAGGCGTGGTGGCGGGCGCCTGTAGTCCCAGCTACTGGGGAGGCTGAGGCAGGAGAATAGCTTGAACCCGGTAGGCGGAGCTTACAGTGAGCCGAGATCGCGCCACTGCACTCCAGCCTGGGTGACAAAGCGAAACTGTCTCAAAAAAAAGAAGAAAAAAAAAAATTTATTTTTTATTTTTTTTCCTTGTCTCATAATGTTGTGCCAGAATCAGATTGGAAAGTAAGTCATGATATATAGAGTCAAATAAAACTCATCTGATAAGAATTTATGGTTTGTAGGGCATGACTCCCTAGACCCCTTAGATAGGAATTTGGGCAAGATAAAAAAATCAGAGCTTAGTCCTCACATCTCCAGAAGAAAACGACATTTACCCAAGAAAGGGCATTGGAATGGGAATATGTGTGCCATGGCAAATTGTTTGCATATTAAAGGAATTAAAGGAAAATGAAGGTTTTTTAAAAAATAAAAAAAGGAGAGGATTACATACATAATTGTTTTGAGGTAATTAGCCTTAGCTCCAAGCATCAATAACAAGGGTGACGTCAGTTCAAGGTTGGACAGACAATTGCTGGGCAGATGTCCTCATAGAAGTATCTTTTTGGGTATGGTGAGTCTTTGTTCAAGGTTGCGGTTTTTGCAGTATTTTGTGATAGTTTTTATTATCAGGCATTCATGCATGACAACTCTCCTTCATGGCCTTCCTCAGCTCCACTTGTCAGGTTTTCTTTTTTAATACGTGTGACTCTATTTTAATGCTGACGACTTTCACAATTGACATTAGAAAAGAGGAAACTCAGGCTCAGAAAGTTTTAGAAACTAATTCAAGATCAAGCCGGTAAGTAGCAGAAAATTCAGAATTAAGTTCTGCGTATCTGGCTTCCAAACCAGGATTCTTTTCATCACAGCAGCGGTTCTCAACAGAGTTGCGATTTTGCCCCCCAGGGAATATTTCACAATGTCTGGAGACATTTACGACTGTCAGGATTGGAGGTGGAGTGGGTGGGGTCTGCTTCTGAGAAGCTACTTGCTTCTAGTGAGCAGAGGCCAGGGATGCTACACGAAACAGTTCATAGGGACAGCACCCCCACACAGAGAATTATACAACCAGCCCAAAATGTCAATGGACATTTGGGCTGAGAAATCTTACGTGACAGAATGCTTCCTACCCTGTTCTGACGTTATTTCCAAGGATTCAAAGGTAACTGCTTCAAAATTAAACAAATTATAGAAAGCCATAAATAAATCAACCCCTTATTCATGTTGCAGCTCTCTTCCATTATAAAGAAAAATGGATCGAAACTTACGATAAAAGGGAGGCAGGGTCAGGATGGGGGAAGCTTGGTGAGCAGAAAGGAAATTCAAACTTATTAAGGTTAAGAATTAAGATGTAAATATGTAGATTTTTTCACTCCTAGGATTTTCACTAATCCAAAGGTTCACGGACTGCTTTGAAATTTAATTATTTGGAACTGGTTAAATGTTACCCTGACCTCAACTAACATTTGTGTTTGACTTTTCTCCAGGACCCAGGGGACGTGGATGCCAGATGAGTCCACCTCCTCTCCCTGCTCTTCCCGCAGGGACAGAGCCTGCCAGGTGCTGGTGACTTGGATCCTGACAGGAGGTCGCTCTGCGGAAAACTGGCAGGATCCCAGAGCAACAGACTGGGGCTCGATGCACCTTCCCCGCCAGGTCTCTCCGTCCGCAACTGTCCTTCCAGTACCGTGCACCCCTGGCGCGGGGAGGCGGAGCGCACGTCCTCTGCGCCGTGACGTCATAATCGCGACTCACTGGACCCGGCCCTTAGCAACGGGCCTGGCGACGGTTTCCCTGCTGCTGCCGCCCCCGCAGGCTCTTACTTTCCAGTCCTCCACTGCCGGGGCTGGGCCCGGCCAGGGGAAGGACCGAAGGGGATCCCCCGTGTCCCTACGGCGGCTGCAAGAGGACTAAGCATGGATGGCAGCCGGAGAGGTAAAGGGCAGCTGTCACGGGCTACCGCCGCCTCGCCCCTTGCTCCAGCCGGCGCTCCCAGCCTCGGGTCCGGGCAGCCGAGTGCAAGGCCGCCCCTTGGGCGCTTCCTACCCCTGGCTGAATCGCCAGTGTTGCCCGGAGCTGCCCGGGCCCGCGCAAAGGAAGAGGGAGAGACTGCTTGCCAGCCTCGCAGGTCCGCTTCTTTGCCCTGAATTTGTCGCCCTGACACCAGGGGCCCCTGTCTCCTGAACTCAGGGTCGTGCAGCCGTTAAAACCTCGGTAGCTCCCAGGCAGAGGAACCAGGTTTGGTCTTTGGAGTCAGACCGCCCCGGGCCCCAAATCAAACCCCTCTGCTCTCCATGGAGACGACCCTCAGTTTTCTCATCTCTTGAACATGAGGGTCAAATACTTAAGCCATGGAGTTCTTGAAGATTAAATGCAGATAATGTAGAGAAGATCCTGGCACATTTTAAGTGGTCAGTAAATACGAAATCTCCCATTCAGTAACTACCTCCCCCAAAGCTATTGAGTAACCCAGGGCTTCTGTAACTTTATGTAAATAGGAATCCCCTCAGAATCATGTTAAAATGCAGATTATGATTCAGTAGGTCCCTTGGGGGTGGCTGAGATTTTGCATTTATAATAAATTTCCAGGTAATGCAGTGTTGCTGGTCAGCGGACTGCAGTTTTAGCAGCAATCCGTAATCACTATATACACCTGTTATCTACTGATTTCTTAAGTCAGGTGGACATCATGGGGTGAGGTTGGGGGGTGGGGAAATATAACCTTAAATCTCTACAAATCGGCCCAAACCAAATAATTTGCATTTTCACACTTTCTGAACGAGTAGCATTCTTTCCTCGAGTCAAATGAGGCAATCTTTAGACTCCCCGCCCCTCCTAATACAGTGTTTTTATCTATTTAAAAGACTGCCTTTAAACCAAACTGCTAAATGATTCCTGGATGTCATTTTTTGAATGAGTCTGCCTTTATTATGTAGTCATTGATCAAAATAAGTGCTACTCTGATTGTAGGAGATAACTATTCATTGATCAGCAAACTGTATATTCTGACACTTTACCAACCTAGATTTCAGAAAAAGCAAATCAAAACGCTTTATGATCTTAAGAAATTTTGCACATAAACTAAAATTAAACCCTTACTATGTACTAGGAACTATTTCCAAATTATCTCATTTAATGTACAAAAATATCTTGTTAGGCATTAGCCTTATTTCATAGTGAAGAAACTAAAGCAAAAGATCACAAATGATTTGCCAAGGTCACAGTGGCAGAACAGGATTTGAATCTAGGTGAAAAATATAAAATCTGAAGCCAATGCGTTTACTTACTATTCCATGGTAGGGATGGGCAGGGGGAAAGGATATATGTAAAATTTAGAGTATAGTAGATTTAGTAAGTTGTCAGTATTTGATTTTTGAATTATTTTAAAAATTGGGTTCATGCCAAATGTAAAAGTTAATATTTTTACAACTTGCACAATTTAGTTAGCTTCCTATTTAGGATATAATATATGATAATATCAAATATTGTTATTAGTTTTGAATTTTTAAAATAAATGTAATCAGCAAATAACTGGGGCAGTCAGCTTTCATATACTGTAAATTATTATTAATAGGAAACCATAAATAATTTTAGACAAAGCTAAAATAATTGAAAATAAATTTCTTAGATTTCATTAGAAGGTGCTTTTAGTTATTTCAGATGATAAAATGTTAAAATATCTAAAGAAAAATTATGTTTTGTCATGCTCTTACTGTAATCACGTTTTAGACATTCTTTTGCAAGGCAAACCTTCTAAATGGTGGTATAATAGAGCAACAGACTGAAAAACGGTTAGTCTTGTTTGTAATCTTTGTTTCCTATTAACTAGGTCATCTTCATCTCACTCTACATCCCTGGGCCTCAGTTATTTATCAAATGGGGGCTTGGACTAGGTAATATATAAGGCGTGGCTTCCAGCTTCCTATGGGGGAAGATGAAGAAAAGATTGGTAATAACAAATTGCCATTCACTCTAATATCAATGACCTTTGGGGAGGAGAGGAGGCAACCTATTAGTATAGGTAACTGAAAGTAACTTGAAAAAAATTTTTTGCCCAGCACTCTGGGAGTTTCAGGTCTGGAGTTCGAGACCAGCCTGGGCAACATAATTAAACCCCGTCTCTACCAAAAAATACAAAAATTAGCCAGGCATGGTGGCATGTGCCTGTAGTCCCAGCTACTGGGGAGGCCGAGGCAGGAGAATCACTTGAACCTGGGAGGAGGAGGTTGCGGTGAGCCAAGATCATGCCACTGCACTCCAGCCTGGGCAACAGGGCAAGACTCCATCTCAAAAAAAAAAAAAATTATTTTGATCTATTGGTCTCATAGAGACACTTATCAATGGTAGATTCTGAAACCTTTGGTCTTCCGGAGAAACCCTGCCACAAGAAACACTTTCATCTTTCCTCACTGGACTTTCTTCTGGCTATTTTAATCAAATTGTGTAGGAAAATGGGCTGCTCTCATATACCCGTGAATTTCCCCACTAAGATCTTCGATCTCATTGACAGGATGTTAGTCCTAATAGTTAGAGAATGATGTTCTTTTCCTTGGCATTTGGTTTTTAGGCTACTTCTTCATGCCCCTTTGGCTCATTCTGGGTCCAGTCAGGAGATAGAAACCATACATTAGTTTATACAAGGAAAAGTTAAAGAATTGTTATACTTTCATAAAAGAGTATAAGATGTAAGAGGCTGGGTATGTCAGCTCATGCCTGTAATCTCAGCATTTTAGGAGGCTGAGGCAGGAGCATCACCTGAGGCCAGGAGTTTGTAAACAGCCTGGGTAACATAGCAACACCCTATCTCTAGTATTTAAAAAATTTAATGAATTAATTAAAAAGATATAAGAAAACTGTATTTGGTACCTAGAATTAAGGGAAAGTACTCAAGGAAGGACAATTTGAAAGAGACTTTCTCCCGAAGACTGGGGTTCAGACCTCATTAGCGAAGGCGTGATTGTGCACGTGCCCAAAGCTTCATCACTGAGGAGTGGTATCAGAGGCTTCCCATTCCATGGGAAAGAGACTGATAAATTGCTTAGCCAAGTCACTAAACAAACAAGTGAACAACAATGGAAACAAGCTCAGGAGAGGATTCTGTATCTAGAGTTGCTACAATATATTACCTAAAATGTTAACTTTTCAACAAAAAGAAATTACAAGTCATGCAAAAAAACAAAAACAAAAACAGGACAATGTGACCTATACACAGGACACAAAGCAGGACCCAGAAACTGTGAGAGGGTAGATGAATTAAGTTGTCTATTTCTCCCATCAATTCTGTTAGGTTTTTGGTTTTTTTTTTCTTTTTTTGAGACAGGGTCTTATTCTGTTACCCAGACTGGAGTGCAGTGCAGCCTCCTGGACTCAATCATCCTCCCACCTCTGCCTCCTGTGTAGCTGGGACTACAGGCGCACACCACCACACCCAGCTAATTTTGTATTTTTTTTGTACAGTTAGAGTTTCACCATGTTGTCCAGGCTGGTCTTGAACTCCTGAGCTTAGGTGATCTGCCTGCCTTGGTCTCCCAAAGTGCTGGGATTACAAGCATGAGCCGTTGTGCCCAGCCCTAATTCTGTCACTTTTAATATGACATTTATATGTAGGAATATCAGAACCCAAGGAGTATATGCCTTGGTGTACATCTGATAGTAAATAGACAAGGGAACATAGACATCAAGGAACATCTAAATTCCATGTTTGTTCTTATCACCATCTTATGCTAAAGAGAAGCTGGTTTGATTCCTGGGGCCAAATATTAACCACCTTGTTCACAGCTGTCACCTACAGATGGGTGGGGAAGCATTTCTATCCAAGGCAGTATCACTAGGTTCCAACCTTTTTTCATTCTTTTTTCATCCTTTCACACTTCTCTGGGTATACCTGTTTTTCCTTTTTCTGTGACCTATAGTGAAACATACATACAATAGAATGGAATTTGAAGGGAATAAACTACATATAGTTGAGATATCTTCTTGATCTGTTTCACATGATTTAGTAGCTTAGAGCATGGTTCAAGTACTGAGCAGTTTATATTGGTCAAGATAGTGTAATAAGTAAGATCCAGGAACCAGACTGCTTGGGCTCAGATCCCAAATCTGTCACAATCTTGTGTAATCTTTGGCAAATTATGAGTTTAACCTCTGTGCTTCAATTACCCTCATCTATAAAGTAGGGAGAATTGTAAGGATTAAATGAATTTATACCAGTAAAGTGCTTGGAGCACTGCCTGGCAGGGTTACTACTAAATTAATTAGCATTTTGACTACAAATGAAGAAATCAGCTCATACTAGTTTAAGCTAAAATGTGATTTTTTTTTTTTTTTTTTGGCTAATATAAAGAAAAGTCTAGGTAAGGTAGAGCATCAAATATGGTTGGCCTCAGGTACTCAAATGATGTCACCAAGGAATCTCTTTCTATCTTGGTTCCACTTGACTGTGTAGGCTTCATTCTCAGACAGGTTCCTTTATATGGTTCGGGATGGCCACCAGCAATACAGGGCTTGCTTAGACCCTTCACTGGGTTTAGCAAGCCCAGTGAAATGAAAGTACCTTTCCTAATAGTTCCAGTCAAAGGCCCAGGATTGTGTATCTCATGGCGGGACTTGGATCACATAGCATTGCTGATGCTGTCAACGCAGCTGTCCAGATTTGGGTTTTATGCCTAACCCTGACAGTGGGGTCAGCTCTCTTTGAACCACCTGGGCTAAGAGTAAAGGAATAGCAGTCGCCCAAAAGAAAGTTGAGTTGTCATTTCCAGGTGAAAAGGCATTAAATTCTGGACAAGAAAAAAGTCACAGTTCTTTCTATCTGGAGAAATGAGGCTTTTCTGAGAGTTTGTTGGTATTTTTTCTACCCTCCTTCTTTCTTGGTAGAAGCTATGCTCATTTCATCACTGTCTTTTTTCCCAGTTCAGATGGCATTGCCTTGGCTTGTATTGTCCTAAGTATTTTTTTTCCATCCTGCACTCTGACCTGTGACATAGAAAGAGCTTCATAGGTATTCCGACCTCAGTTTGTTTTTCTGTTTTAATCTATTCTGACAAGCTTTGTTCTCTGGTACTAGATTTTAGTTCTCCTATCTTGATACTTCTTTTTTCTACATTTAGTCATCCATATATCTTCTAGACTTCGTATGTGTCCTCCTTGTTATAGCTTTTAACAGCCCACCTGATAGTGAACTAGCCATCTTACCCTCTTAAAACGTCTCTGGGGGATATAGCATTTATATTTTACATATTAAATTACGTTTAATGCCGTAACTCAGACTTCCTGTTTTGGAGATTACCACTAAAAACATAATCACCTTTTGGGAAAGAAATTATTTTGTGATAAATTTATTATTTAAAAAATATTGAATATTGTTGTTTTTGTAAAAGTTGTGTTTCATTTATCCTAATTTATGATTTTTTTTCTTGTTAAAAGTCAGAGCTACCTCTGTCCTTCCCAGATATGGTCCACCATGCCTATTTAAAGGACACTTGAGCACCAAAAGTAATGGTAAGTGAGGTGCTTAAAATGGTAACTTTGTTAAAAGATTGTCTGAGTGTTTCCTTTACTTGCAAATTATATGACATGATGGAAAAATTATTTCATTTGACGAATATTTGAACTTCATATTATTAATTTTAATGAAATATAGGCGTTCTTGAGATTAGAGAATTTTGGAGTCTATGATTTCAAACTATTATTGTGCCCTGGATGTGGACTTGGCTGTCTCCTGCTCCCAGCTGCTACAGCAGCCCAGCTCTACTTTTGCCAGGAAACTACCCTGATTTAAGGCATGCCTGCCTTGTTAAAATGGTAAGTAGCAGGTATTAAAGACATAAGCACTGAAAAGGAAAAGCTATGCCAAGAAAAAGTGCACTTGAATAATACATTTCATATTAGGAGCAAAAGCCTATGGGCCTCTTTATCCAACTGGATTTCTAGGTGCTGTGATATTTTTATATTTTAAAACTTTCAAGGTAAATTTTTAAGATAGGTTTTAAAATAAATTTTTGTAATTATAGCTTAGAAGTATAAGTGAATATTCTTAGGCAAAATAATTGAAAGCCTTATTTTCCCTATTTACATGAAAAATCTTTGATACTGTTACCTCCAAATGTGTTGGGAGGATCTTATTTTCAGTTGCCTCACTTATTTGTCTTACAGTGTGATACATACATACATATACAGCCATAATCATAAACTTTAAAAAAATAAATTTTAAATAAAAAGTTGAAACTAGATTTAAAATATACATACATAGAAATCAGGATAAAGAACAATATGTAAAGTTTGCTAACTTTCTTTTAAAGAATATATGTATAGAGCTGGTATAGGTATGGTGGTTGTAAGTATAAGGCTGCCTTGCGTCACATGGAAGCTGCATCCCTTATCAACAGTGTAACCTTGAAGATGTAACTCATATCTCTGTGCCTCAGTTTTCACTTCGAATAAATGATGATAATAATGATGAGATAAGTTTATACTTATGAAGAATTTAGAACAATGCATGGTACATGGCATTTATTCAGTAAATATTTTTAGTAGTAGCATCAAGCTCATAATTATTGCATAGGCTTATATTATGCACAGAGCCTCTGGAAGGATGCATTTAAACAGTAACGGTGTATTTCTGGGAAGAGAGACTAAAGGTCAGGGTAGAGAAGTCACTTATTTTTCAATCTCCATATGCCGTTTTATCTGCTGAATTTTTTTAACCATTTTGCATGTATTCTCAAAAACTTTTTAATGTTTAAAAAAGTTTTGCCTACATTTACATTATATACTTGTATGTAAGTGCTTAACTATTTCTAAGATTTCTTTTAAATGGTTTGAATGAGGACCAAGGAGTTTCATGTCATGGAATTTCTTTGCGATTACACTTGTTATAAGATAGTTTTAGTACTTCAAAAAGAATGTAGTAAACTGATATGTAGATCTTGTTTTCAGGTTTAAGTTAGAAATTTGCTTCTCAGAATATAATTTTTGTATGTAGAGTTTTGGGATTGGGTATTCATTGAATTTCTGAAACTCCATTGATTGTTTAAGTATTAACAGTGATAACTAATTAAGCAAGCAGCTAAACATTCTTAGTTACAAGATTGAGAGCTGCCAAAAAGAAATAGTTTTCTAAATGCAATAATAGGTCATATCCTAGAATCTCTTCCTCAGACTCTCAGGCTTGTAAAATTTTATTCTCAGGAAGGTTTGAACCCAAATGGTCAATAGCTCATTGGCATTATCAGTGCAAGATTAAAGATTCACATCACAATGTCATATCAATATCTCTGGTTGAATTTCAGAACATTTTATAAGAATGAATTAAATAATCAGTACCTTGTTTATCTCATGATTTTTATATTAGTTTTAAATATATAATGATTATGTTTTAATTTTTAGCTTTTTGCACTGACTCCTCTTCTCTCAGACTAAGCACTCTCCAGCTGGTCAAGAATCACATGGCTGTTCACTATAATAAAATCCTTTCAGCCAAAGGTAAAAATGTGCAAATGTGAACTCTCTGTTCTCAATTTAAACCTCCAGCTTCACTTCTCATTAAAATACATCTATAGCAAAAATGAAAACCTTATATATATATAAGAGGATTTGTATTTGTTTGGTTTAGTGTGATACAAATTATTGACTCTAGGTACTTAGCAAATTCACACCCATTTTTGTTAACTATATTTGAAATCTATATAATGCCTGTTTTATTTCATTTTATCTCTATTGCTAATAATATTTTGTTAGATATTGCTTTTAATATAAAAATTTATAATCTGCTTTTTTGTTTACACATCTATGGAAGTTGCACAAAGAAGATGCTAGCTATATTTCTGTTTAATTTTTTTTCTTTTATCAGCTTTATTGAGATAAAACTTACATTATAAAATGCATTGATTATAATGTGTACAGATAAATACTTTGAAAAATGAACACATTTATATAAATACTACTACAACCATGCTGTAAAACAGGAATCAGCTAACTACACCGTTCAGGCCAAACCCTCTACCACCTGTTTCTGTACAGCCCATGAACTAAGAATGGTGTTCATATTTTTAAATGGTAGCAATAAATAAAAACAATATTTTGTGACATGAAATTCAAATTTAGTTATCCATAGACAAACAGTCATTTTCAATCTTTTACATATTGTCTGTGGCAGCTTTTACACTAAAAAGCAGAGTTGACCACTTGTGACAGACTGTATCACCCTGCAAAGCCTGAAGCATTTACTACCTGGCCCGTTGTAGAAAAAGTTTGCCGACCCTTGATATAGAAAAAATCCATTACCTCAAAAGAGTTCCCCCTAGTCCTTTGCAGTCAGTCTCCTCCTGACAAATCCCTGGCAACCACTGATCTGGTCTCTCTCCTGTAGTTTTACCTTTTCTATAAGTTCATAGAAATGGAATCGTGTATTGTTTTGGGTCTGCCTTTTTTCAGTTAGCTTAATGATCTTGAGACTAATCATGCTGTTCTGTGTACCACCATTTATTCTTTTGTATTGTTAAGGAGTATTTCATTTAATGAATAGACCACAATTTGTTTATGATTCACGATTTGTTAAACATTTGGATTGTTTTGACTCACTTTGGGCCATTAGGAGTAAAGCTGCTATAAACATTCACATACAATTTTGGAAGATGTGTTTACATTTCACTTGGGTAAAGTTATGTGTCAGGAGTAGAACTATGAGGTAATATATTAAGTATAGGTTTACTTTTATAAGAAACTACGGTTTTCCAGAGGGAATATACCATTTCCATTTCCATTACTTCTGCACCCTTACCAACCCTTGGTGTTGACGGTCCTTTTTTAACGATTCTATGAAATAGTATAACTTCACAGTTTTAGTTTATGAAATAGTATAACTTCACAGTTTTAGTTTGCATTTCCCTGATTTCTAGTGATGCTACGTTATTATTTCCCATCTGTATATCTTCTTTGGTGAAATGACTATTCAGATCTTTTACCCATTATTAAAAATGAGTTGTCTCTTTAGTATTAAGTTGTGAGAGTTTCTTTATATACAGATTCTGTATCAGATATATGTTTTGCAGATTTTTTTTTTCTCAATCTGTAGCTGGTGTTTTCATTTTCTTATTTAAATTTGTATTCTGGAAAATTTTTTAGACTTACAGAAACATTTAAAAATGGTGTAGAGGTATACCTTTACCCTGCTCTTCTGCTAATGTTAAAAATCTTAAAAACCGTAGTATAGTTATCAAAACCAGGAAATCAATATTGATGCAATCCCATTAACTATAGACCTTATTTGAATTTCACCAATTTTTGACTGTCTTTTAAATTTTTATTTTCTCATTTAAATAGCTAAAGTTTTTAAATTTTAGTTTATATTTTATGATGCTTATATTTTTAAATGGCTAAAAAAAATCAAAAGAAAAATATTTTGTGATGTGAAAATCGTGAAATCTTTAGTTTTTTATACTTGTTTTCATAATCTGTTCAAGAAATATTTGCCTAACCTTAGGTCACTCAGATTTTCTTAATATGTTTTCTTCTAGAAGTTTTAAAGTTTTAGCCCTTACATTTAAATTTGCAATCCATTTTGAGTTAGTTTTTGTATATGGTATGATATAAGGGTTTTGATGTTTTTTGTTTGTTTTGTTTTTTTACCTCTTCATATCCAAATTTCCCAGTTCCATTTGTTGAAGAGGTTTTCTTTTCTCTATTTAATTGTCCTAGTACTTTTTGAAAGTCAGTTGAGGCTGGGCGCGGTGGCTCACGTCTGTAATCCCAGCACTTTGGGAGGCCGAGGCGGGTGGATCACGAGGTCAGGAGTTCCAGACCATCCTGGCTAACATGGTGAAACCCCGTGTCTACTAAAATTACAAAAAATTAGCCGGGCGTGGTGGCGTGCGCCTGTAGTCCCAGCTACTTGGGAAGCTGAGGCAGGAGAATGGCGTGAACCCGGGAGGCGGAGCGGAGCTTGCAGTGAGCCGAGATTGTGCCACTGCACTCCAGCCTGGGCGACAGAGCGAGACTCCGTCTCAAAAAAAAAAAAAAAAAAAAAAAGTCAGTTGACCATGTACGTGGGTCTGTTTCTGGACTTAACTCCTTGGTTCTGTTGATCTATATGTCTGTCTTTAAGCCCCATACCACACTGCCTTAATTATTGTAGCATTACAGTAAGTCTTGAAATCAGGCCGTGTAAGTCTTCCATTTTGCTTTTTTTCCCCCAAGCTTGTTTTGGGACTACATTATAAGTATGTTAAGTCTGTTTCATTCTGAATAGTTTATATTGCTGTGTTTTCAAGTTCACTAGTATTTTCTTCTGCAGTATTGAATGATTTATTAATCCCAACAGTGTATTTTTAATCAAGGATATTGTGTTTTCCATCTCTAGAAGTACAATAAACAACTGCAAGGTCTGGAATATTTTGTGACTTCCACATTTGGTATTTGTCATTTATAAGTACTGAGAATATTATTAAACTATTAACTTTCTCTTTCAGCTGCAGTAGACTGCTCAGTTCCAGTAAGCATGAGTACCAGCGTAAAGTGTAAGTAATTTTTTAACATTATTTTAATTAAAAAACAATTAAGATAAAATATACATCATATAAAATTTACTGTCTTAACCATTTTTAAGTGTCCAGTTCAATATTAAGTACATGAATATTGTGGTACAATAATAACCACTACCTCCAGAACTCTCTTTATACTGCAAAACTGAAACTCCTGTGCCACATAAACATTAA
The DNA here is from genome assembly GCF_043159975.1 of Macaca nemestrina. Classification (NCBI taxonomy): domain Eukaryota; kingdom Metazoa; phylum Chordata; class Mammalia; order Primates; family Cercopithecidae; genus Macaca; species Macaca nemestrina. The sequence goes on along the minus strand of NC_092131.1, from coordinate 19,486,138 downwards.
TTTCCTCCCATAGGCCCTGGAAACCAACATTCTTTTTATCTCTGTGAATTTGACTACTGTCACCATTGTACTTACAATCTCTATGAATCTATTTTAGGTACCTTATATAAGTGGAATCATATAGTGTTTGTTCTGTTGTGAATGGCTTATTTCACCTAGCATGATGTCCTCAAGGTTCACCCACATCATAATGCGTCAGAATCTCCTTTTTTAAGGCTGAATAAAATTCCATTCTGTATATATACCACATTTTATTTATGCATTCGTCAGTTGATGGACACTTGGGTTACATTGACCTTTTGGCTGTGGTGAATAAACTATACTGCTATGGACATGAGTATACAAATACCTCTTCAAGACCCTCCTTTTAAAGATTTTGGGAGTATATTCAGAAGTGGAATTGCTAAATCATATATTCTATTTTTAATTTTTTGAGAAAGCATACTATTTTCTTTTTCTTTTTTTTTTTCTTTTTTTTTGAGACAGGGTCTCATTCTATTGTCCTGGGGCTAAAATGCAGTGGAGTGATCTCACCTCACTGCAAGCAATCCTCCTGGGCTCAAGCAATCCTCCCACCTCAGCCTCCCAAGCAGGTGGGATTACAGGTGCAAGCCACCATGCCCAGCTAATTTTGTCACAGCCTGTAATTGTCTTTTTATGTAGAGACAGGGTTTTACCATGTTGCCCAGGCTTGTCTCAAACTCCTGAGCTCAAGTGATCCATCTGCCTCAGTCCCCCAAAGTGCTGGGATTATACGCGTGAGCCACTGCACCCAGCGACCACATCGTTTTCTGTAGCAGCTGCACCATTTTACATTACAACTAATGATGCTCAAGTATTCAGATTTCCCCATGTCCTCCCCAACACTTGCTTTTTTCTATTTGTTTAATAGTAGCCATACTAAAAGGTGTTGACACATTGCCTTTTGAGAAAGCATTTCTAACTTCAAAATTATCCAAAAATACCCAGGCACAGTGGCTCACACCTATAATCAGCACTTTGGGAGACAGAGACATGTGGATCACTTGAGCCCAGGCATTTTAGAGTAGCCTAGGCAACATGATGAAACCCTGTCTCTTCAAAAAATACAAAAATTAGCTGGACGTGGTAGCATGCAACTCTGGTCCCAGCTACTCAGGAGGCTAAGATGGAAGGATTACTTGAGCCAGGGAGGTCAAGGCTGCAGTAAGCCATGATCATGCCACTGCACTCCAGCCTAGGTGATAGAGTGAGACCCTGTCTCAAGAAAAAAAAAAAAAAGGAAAAAGAAAACCCATAATATTGACACAGTATATATAGAATTCTTATATAGCTACCCTTTGACCAAGTATCTTCGTTTTTAGAAATATTTACTAAGCAAATCATCCGACTGAAAATTTGAAAACCCTGTTTAAAAATTTCTGAAGAATACCATTTGAAGGCTTTGTTTGATTTCAATTAAGAAATGTATACTTTAAAAATAGGATACTTTAAAAGTGTATACTTTAAAAACATGGCTGTCACAGCCTATGATTGTCTTATTAATCATATAAAAATCAGTGTTATAAATTTTAAGTTCAGTGTTTTCTAAGTTTCTAAGTTTTCTAAGTTAATATTTGAATTTATGTAGAGTTTGAGAACATTTCTACATTAAAAAGTAAATATTCACCTAAGGTTAGTTCATGGTAAATGATAAATGAATAAAAACATAGATAGGGAAGTGCCTTTTGGTTGCAATCTAGGAAAGATCAGAAACAGTAGGAATGGTTAACTCATCTCTTCTTGTATATCTTCTTAGTTGAAGAGATAGAAGGTAGGGGAGACAGTAGCTACCAGCTATAGTTCATAGCTACAAACACAGTGTCTTTCTCAGGCCTTGTGCTTGACACTTTGTATTCTCCCTTTTCTATTCTTTTTATGTTTGCAACAAACCTTTGTGTAGGCTGTCATTTTTTATGGAAAATTAGATTCAAATAATTTTAAAGGAGGAAAAAAGGCATGTTAGGCAAGAGTAGAGACTGCTTACTACATATTTTTAAAGACCAGTTTGGTCACTACATACAAGTTATATGGGCAAGTCATTTTACCTCTAACCTTCCTTTTTTGTGAAATGAAAGGTAATTAGATGATTTCTAAGGACCCTTCCAGATTTTTAATTTTTGTGCTTTATATTTTTTTCTTCTGTATCATATTAGTAACTTTTTTCTAGCACAAAACTGGTTCAGTGTTTACATGCTTTAAATATCTGGATCATTTGAATTAAGTTGGTTTTACCTAATTGTCATGAGAGCAAATAATCCTCCTTAACTGTGTGTCAACTTTAATTAGGAAAGCTTTGCAAAATTTTCATACTGGTATTAATTTTTTTAAAAAAATAGATATATAAAATAAAATTATCCCCTTTTTAAAAAAAACCTTGAATATATGTATTAATCCTCTTATTCAACCACACTTTTGGGTTTAAAATCCAAATTTACCCTTCACATTCCCAGCTTAGACTGGCACCACCACACACACCTGCTCAGACCCAGTACCCCTACTATCTTCAGACCTGACACTCATGCACACCCCACTAAGTTGGTGGGCTCATACCCACCACAGGTAATATGATGGATAATTTCCCTATTGAAGCCAGTATGTAAAGTCTGGAAGAGGTGAGTACTTCTTCAAATGTAGAGACAGAAATGCAGGTCTACATGGAACACAGAAAAATATAGGAAACATGACACTACCAAAGGAACACAATAAATTTCTAGTAAAAAGTCCCAAGAAATAGAGATCTATGAATTGCCTGACAAAAATTCAAAATAATTGTTTTGAAAAAGCTTGGCAAGAGAACACTGATAGACAACTCAAAGAGATCAAGGAAACGATACATGAACAAACTGATAAGTTCAACAAAGAAAATTTTTAAAGAAGCAAATAGAAATTATAAAGCTGAAGGAAACGAAAAATACAATAGAGGGTTTTAACTGCAGACATGTTAAGGTAGAATAATCAGAAAACTTGAAGACAGGTAATTGGAAATTATTCAGTCAGAGAAGAAAAACAATTGAAAAAGAGTGAAAAAAACCTAGGGACATAGGGTATATCATTAAGCAAACCATGCATACTATGGGAGTTTCAGAAGGAGAGACTGGCAGAAAGTTTGTTTAAAGAAATAACGACTGGAGAACTTCCCAACTCTAGGGAAGGAAATGGATTAGATTCAGAAAGCCCAAAGGATCCCAAATAGATTGAACATAAAGAGGTCTATTCCAAGACACATTGTAATTAAATTGTCAAAAATTAAAGACAAAGGGAGAATTTTGAGTGTAGCATGAGAAAGGCAACTTATCACATACAGAATCCTATGCAAGATCATCAACTAATTTCTCACAGCAACCTTGCAAACCAAGAGAAGGTGGGATGATATAGTCAAAATACTGAAAGAAAAAGAAATTGCCAAGAATATTTTACGTAGCAAAACTCCTTCTTAAAATGAAAAAGAGATAAAGTCTTTCTTAAACTAACAAAAACTGAGGAAGTTTGTCACTACTAGACCTGACTTTCAAGAATTGCTCAAAGGATTTCTTCAAATTGAAACAAAAACATGTTGACCAGCAATATGAAAGCATAAGTCTTTCTGGTAAATATAATAACATAACACTGTAATGGTGGTGCATAAATCACGTTAAACTCTAATATATGCTGTTTTATTAAATATTGAGATAATTGCTTTCCTTTAAAGGAGAACTTCATATGGTTTGGGTCCCGTTTAGGATTTTCTGCAGGGCCCACATGTAGATGTATAAAAGTTAACATTTTTGTTTTTTAAAAAAAACATAATGTAAAAATTAAAAGACAACAATATTAAAAATAACTATAACCACAAAAGTTAATGGATGCACAGTGTAAAAAGAAATAACCCTCATTACAAGAATACAAAGTATTGGAAGAGGGAGTAAAAGTGTAGAGTTGGCCAGGCATGGTGGCTCATGCTTGTAATCCTAGCACCTTGGCAAGTTGAGGCAGGCAGATCACTTGAGCCCAGGAGTTCAAGACTAGCCTGGGCAACATGGTAAAACCTTGTCTCTACAAAAAATACAAAAGATTTGCTGGGCATAGTGATATGCACCTGTGGTCCCAGCAACTCAGGAGGTGGAGGTGGGAAGATCACCTGAGCCCAGGGAGGTCGAGACTGCAGTGAGCCATGATCACACCACTGCATTCCAGACTGGGCGACAGAGTGAGACCCTGTCAAATAGGGTAACAAGAAAGAAAAAACCTTAATAGACACATAAAAAAGAATCAAAACAAATCACTCCCAAAAAAGCTTAAAATAACAAAGAGAAAAGTAGAGGAACAGAACAATTGCAAAACAAAATCAACTAACAAAGTGGCAATAGTAAGTTCTCACTTATCAAAAATTTCTTTAAATGTAAATAGTTTAAACTTCTCAATCAAAGGCATAGAGTAGCTCAATGTATATGCTGAAAATGAAGGATATTCCATGCAGATGATAACAAAAAAAAAACAAACAGGTGCTGCTATACTTAACAAAATAAACATAAAATTATCTCCTTTTTTTTTTTTTCTTTTTGAGATGAAGTCTTGCTCTGTTGCCCAGGCTGGAGTGCAGTGGCGCAATCTTGGCTCACCACAACCTCCGCCTCCCAGGTTCAAGCGATTCTACTGCCTCAGCCTCCCAAGTAGCTGGTACTACAGGTGTGTGCCACCATGCCAGGCTAATTTTTGTATTTTCAGTAGAGACGGGGTTTCACTATGTTTAACAGGCTGGTCTCGAACTCCTGAGCTCATGATCTACCTGCCTCGGCCTCCCAAAGTGCTGGGATTACAGGCATGAGCCACCGCGCCTGGCTTTAAAATGATCTCTAGATACAATGACAGCCATTATATATTTTTTAAAGGGTCAACTTAACAGGAAGATGTAACAATCATCTACATACCCAACATCAGAACTCCTAAATATATCAAGTAATTGTGTACAAATCTGAGGGATAAATTACATTAATACAATAATAGGAGACTTCAATAATCCACTTTCAATAATGGATATAGAACCCAGACAGAAATCATTTAAACAGCTGACTTGAACAGCATAACAGACCAAAGGAATTTAACAGATATGTACAGCCCTTTACACCCTATGGAAGAATATGTATTCCTCAAGTGCACATGAAACCTTCTTCAGGATAAATCTCATATTAGGCCACAAAATCAGACATAACATATTTAAGAAGTTTAAAATCATTCCAAGTATCTTTTTTCAACCAGAATGGAATAAAACTAAAAATTAATAGCAGTAAGAAAATGGGAAATTCACAAATACATGGCAACTAAACAACACATTCTTGAACAGGCATTGAGTCAAAGAAGAAATAAAAACAGAATTTTTATATCTTGAAGCAAAGGAAAACAAAACCACAATATACCAAAACTTATGGAAAGCAGCAAAATTACTACTAAGAGAGTGGTTTATAGTGATGAATACTTACATTAAAAGAGTGGATCTCAAGCGACTCAACTGTATACCTCAAGGAACTAGTAGAAGAAAAATAAACTAAGCCCACCTGGGTAAATCCCTAGAAACATACAACCTACAAGAACTGAATCAAGAAGAAATATCCCAAATAGACCAATAGAAAAAAGGAGATTGAATCAGTAATTAAAAACCTCCAACAGAAGCCAGATGTGGTGGCTCATGCCTGTAATCCCAGCACTTTGGGAGGCCAAGGCAGGCAGATCACTTTAGATTAGGAGTTCGAGACCTTCTGGCCAACATGGTGAATCCCCGACTCTATGAAAAAATACAAAAAAATTAGCCAGGCATGGTGTTGTGCACCTGTAATCCCAGTTATTCAGGAGGCTGAGGCAGAAGAATCACTTGAGTCCAGGAGGTGGAGGTTGCAGTGAGCCAGATCATGCCACTGCACTCCAGCCTGGGCGACAGAATGGGATAAAATCTCAAGAAAATAAAATTAAAAATTAAAAAAAAAAACAACTTCCCAACAAAGAATAACCCAGGACCAGATATCTTCATAGGTAAATCTACCAAATATTCGAAGAAAGGTTAGTACCAGTCCTTCTTAAACTCTTATAAAAATAGAAGTGGGAATACTTCCAAACTTATTTTATGAGGCTAACACCACCCTGATGCCAAAACCAGACAAAGACACCACAAGAAAAGAAAGCTACAGGCCAATATATCTGATTAATTTAAGTGCAGAAATCTTCAGTAAAATACCAGCAAACTGAATTCAACTGCATGTTAAAAGAATCAAACACCATGACCCAGTCAGATTTATCCCTGGGACACAAAGGTGGTTCAACATATGCAAATCAACCCGTATGATGTACCACAGTAACATAGTGAAAGATTAAACACTACACAGTCATCTCAATACATGCAGGAAAACCATTTGACAAAATTCAGCATCCATTCGTGATAAACTCTCTTAACAAAATAGGAATAGAAGGAACTTACCTCAACAGCATGAAAGCTATATATGAAAATCCCACAGGTAACATGATGCTTAATGAAGAAAAACAAAGCTTTTCCTCTAAGATCTGGTATAAGGCAAGGATTCCCCATTTTTGCCACTTCTATATAACATAGTACTGGAAGTCCTAGCCAGAGCAATTAGACAAGAAAAATAAAAAGCATACAAATTAGAAAGAAAGAGAAGTAAAACTAGGTGTGGTGGCTCACACCTGTAATCACAATACTTTGGAGGACCAATGTGGGGAGATCACTTGAGGCCAGGAGTGGCCAGCCTGGGCAACATAGTGAGACCATGTCTCTACAAAATAAAAAAAACTAAAAATTAACCAGGCATGGTGACACATACCTGCAGTCCTAGCTACATTGGAAGCTGAGGCAGGAGGATCACTTGAGCCCAGGAAGTCAAGGTCGCAGTGAACTTTGACCATGCCACTGAACTCCAGCATGGGCAACAGAGAAAGACCCTGTCTCAAAAAAAAAAAAAAAAGTAATTTCTGTTTGTGATGACATGGTAATATATGTAGAATACCCTAATGCCCAATAAAAAAGAACTGTTGCAATAAAGAAATTTAATATAGTTTCAGGATACAAAATTAATGTACAAAAACCAGTGGCATTTCTGTACACAACTGTCTGAAAAGGAAATTAAGGAAACAATGCCGTTTGCAACAGCAACAGAAAGGGTAAAATGCTTAGGAATAACCTTAAACAAAAAGGTTGAAAACTTGTACACTGAAAACTATTAAACATCAATAAAGGAAATTTTAAAAGACACAGATAAATGGAAGACATCCATGTTTATGAATTGGAATAATCAATATTGTTATAATTTTTGTACTACCCAAAGTGTTCTATAAATTTACTGCAATCCCTATAGAAATCTCAAAGACATTCTTTACAGAAATAGAACAAACAATCCTAAAATTCATATGAGACCACAGAAGACCACAAACAAAACAATCTTGAGCAAGAAAAACAAGGTTGGAGAAATCACACTTTCTAAATTTCAAAATATATTTCAAAGCTACAGTAATCAAAACAGTATGGAACTGGCATAAAAACACTTATCAGACCAATGGAAAAGAATGGAGAACCCAGAAATAAATCCATGTATTTATAGTAAACTGATCTTCAAAAGGGTACCGGAAACACACAATGGGGAAAGGATAGTGTCATCAATAAATGACTCTGGGAAAAGTGGATAGCCCCACGGAGAAGGATGAAAATGGACTCTTAAACCATAAACAAAAATCAACTCATGCAAAAATCAGCTCAAAATGGATTAAAAAACTTAAATATAAGGCCCTAATCCATAAAACTACTAGAAGGGAACATAGAAAAAAAGCTTTTTGGCATTAGTCTGGGCAATAATGTTTTTGGATAAGACTCCAAAAGCCAGGCAACAAGAGCAAAAATAGACAAATGGAATTCACCAAACTCAAAAGCTTTTGTACAGCAAAGGAAACAATTGACAGAGTAGAATGCATAGGCAACTTACAGAACGGGAGGAAATATTTGCAAACCATGTATCTGATAAGAGGTTAATATCCCAACTATGTAAGTAATAAGTACAACTCAATAGCAAAAAAAAAAAAAAAAAAAAAAAAAAAACCTTGCTATAAAAATGCATGAAGGACCTGAGTAGGCATTCTCAAAGGAAGACATACAACTGGCCAACAAGTATATGAAAAGATGCTTAACATTACTAATTATCAGGGAAAATGCAAATCAAAACCCTAATGAGATATCAATCACACCTGTGAGAATGGCTATCAAAAAGACAACGTATAACAAGTGTTCGCAGGGATGTGGAGAGAAGGGAACCCTTGTGCACTGTTGCTAGGAATGTAAGTTGGTACAGCCATTAGGCAAATCAATATAGAGCCTCCTCAAAAAATTGAAAATAGAACTACCATATGATTAAGCAATCCCACTTCTGAATATATATCCAAAGGAAATGAAGTCAGTATGTCAAGAAGATATCTGTTCTCCCAGTTTGTTGCAGCATTGTAGTAAGTAGTCAAGATATAGAAACAACCTGTCTGTTGACAGATGAATGGATAAAGAAAATGTGGTATGTGTGTAAAGAAATATTACATGCACATATACACAACCCACACCACATTTATAACATATACACAGACACAAAACCCACACCACATAGTCAGCTTTTAAAAAGAAGGAAATCCTGTGATTTCTGTCATTTGTGACAACACAGATGAACCTGAAGGTTCATTTTAGATTCCACATGTAAGTGAGGTAATGTGGTACTTGCCTGTGTCTGGATTATTAAACATGTATGTGTGCAATCTAAAGTGGGCACCCTCAAAGAGGCAGAGAGTAGAATGGAAATTGCCAGGGGGAAATGGGGAGATGTTGGTCAAAGAGTATAAAGTTTTAGTTATGCAAGTTGAGTAAGTTCTGGAGATCTAGTGTACAACATTAATTAGAGTTAACAGTACTGTATAATATACTTGAAACTTGCTAAGACAGTACATCTGTGTTCTCACCACAAAAAAAGAAAAAGTGGTGACTATGTTAGGTGATACATCAATTATCTTGATTATGATGATTATTCACAATATATATCAACATATCAGATTAAATGCCTGAAACATATATAATTTGTCTGCTATACCTTAACAAAGCTGAAAAAATTATTACCTAAACAATCTAATATATACAAACTTAAATAGAATGACTACCTGGTCATGACTGGAAATAATATATTAACCAGATAAATTTGGTTAATGTATTGACTGGACCAAAAGAAAGGGCATATCTTGTTATAAGATAAAAAGATTCTATATAATGCAAATGTATTATATTGATACGTACTTTTTAAAGTATTGATACTTTTTTTTTTTTTTTTTTGAGACAGAGTCTCGCTCTGTCGCCCAGGCTGGAGTGCAGTGGCCAGATCTCAGCTCACTACAAGCTCCGCCCCCCAGGTTTACGCCATTCTCCTGCCTCAGCCTCCCGAGTAGCTGGGACTACAGGTGCCCACCACTGCGCCCAGCTAATTTTTTGTATTTTTTTTTTAGTAGAGACGGGGTTTCACTGTGTTAGCCAGGATGGTCTCGATCTCCTGACCTCGTGATCCACCCGTCTCGGCCTCCCAAAGTGCTGGGATTACAGGCTTGAGCCACTGCACCCGGCCAGTATTGATACTTTTTAAAGTAATTTCTAAATTCAATGTGAGCTCAATTAAGATGCCAAAAATGAATATTGTTCATATACTACTTGACAAAATGTTCCAAAAGTAACCTACATATATATGAGAAAATAGCCATAAATAATCTGAACATGAATAGAAAAGGGTAGTAGAGTAGCCCTACTAAGTATTTAAAAGTATTTTAGGTCAGGCATGGTGGCTCACGCCTGTAATTACAGCACTTTGGGAGGCTGAGGTGGGAGAATCACCTGAGGTCAGGAGTTCGAGACCAGCCTGTAGAGAAACATGGTGAAACCCCCTTCTCTACTAAAAATACAGAAATTAGCCAGGTGTGGTGGCACGCACCTGTAGTCCCAGCTACTTGGGAGGCTGAGGCACGAGAATCACTTGAACCTGGGAGGCGGAGGTTGCAGTGAGCCAAGATCACGCCATTGGACTCCAGCCTGGGCAGCCTGGGCAGCAAGAGTGAAACTCTGTCTCAAGAAAAAAAAAAAGGAAAATCAAAATCACAAATGTAAAATAATCATTCTGAATAACATTTAATTTAGTTTGCTAGAGTTTGTTCATTGATTTATTCAGCATATGTTTTTTGGGCCCCTGCTATGTGCTAGACACTATTCTAAGGGCTGGGACTAAAGAGGTGAACAAGACAAATTTCCTGCTTTTGTAGAGTTCACACTGTAGTTGGAGGAGACAAACAATAAGCGAATACCAATAAATAGATAAAGAATATGTCATATGGTAATAAATGCAATGGAAAAAAAATGACTGAGAGTCCTTTGGAGGAGAAGGCCTTGCTGATAAGGTGACAGTTGAGCAGAGACCTGAAAGAATTAAGGAAGAGGCATGTAGCTGTCTGGTGAAAAAGCAGTCCAGAGGAAACAGCAAGTATAAAAGCCTTGAAATGGTGTCGTGATTGGTGTTTTCAAAAAACAGCAGGGAGGGCTGTATAGCTAGTATGAAATAAGCCAACTGAAGAGTAATAGATTAAGTCACTGAGATGGAACAGAGGGATGCAGATGATAAAAGGCAGTGGCCATTGCACAGACTTTGGCCTTCACTCCGAATGACATTGCAGGCCATTGGAGGGTCTTGAAGAGAGGAGTAGCAGGACCACTTTTACTTTTAAAATCATCCCTTTGGCTTCATAGTTGAGAATAGTCTGTAAGAGGCAATTACAGAAGCAGAATGACTAGTTAGAAGACAAAAAATAATCCAGATGAGAAATAATGGTGACTGGGACCAGAGTGGTTGCAGGGGAGAGAGATTGAAATAATTGGATTCTGGAAACATTTCAAATGTATGTCAATAGTATTTACTGATGGGTTGGATGTAGATGTAGTATGAGGGAAAAAAGAGGAGTGAGTCAGAAATGACTTCCAAGACTTAGAACCTGTCAGCCAAAAGGATGGAGTTATGATTTACTGAAGTGAGCAATATCATAGGAAAAGATTGAGAGGAGAAAGCAAATCAGTAGTTCAGTGTTGGTCATTACATCTGAAATAAATGCCTATTACATAGCCAGTTGGCAACCCTGAGGAAGCAGTTGGAGTGCAGGTCTGGAATTCTAGAGACAATTTCAGGATAGAGCTAAAAATTTGGGATTCGACAGCATATAAGGGGTATTTAAAGAATTGCTTACATTTTTTGTTTTTAAAATTTAGATTTAGGTATTTATCCATGCTTATTTATCCATGCTATTTTCTGCTTTTAGTCAGTTAAGGCAGGAGTTTTTCCTTTTTGCTATATAAACCAAATTGTGATGGCTTAGAGTAATTGCAAATATTATAATCACCAAATTAAGTGTAATTAATAATCATTCTTCATTATATATGATTTTTCATTATAATGAATTTGGCTTAGAAACAGGCTTTCTAGACACATAAAAAGAGAACTCTGGATTTGAGCCATCTCTGTTTTTATAAGCTACTCTGTACTTTTCTGTCATAGCAGACTACCAACTTGATCAGTACCTAACCTGGAATGTAGTTTGTTGAATTATTTAAATATTTTCATTTTTATAGAAGTTTTATTGAAAAATAATTTACATACTATAAGATTCACTGAGTTTTACTAAATTTACAGAATTGTGTAACCACAAAGTAATTTTAGAACATTTTCATCAGTTTATGAAGATCCCTTGCACCCATTTGCAGCCACACTGCAAATTCCTACCCCTAGCCTCAGGTAACCACTAATCTACTTTTATTTTTTTTTAGTATTCTATCTTTTGTTATTGGAAAAAGAAGAAATTCTATTAAATAAATATATTTACAGATCAAAATGATCTTTAATCTATTTGTAAGTAGTTTCCACAATTGCATTTGTGTATAGTTTCTTTAGAGAAGAAAAATATTGACTAAAAAATATCCAGGTGTTCTTTTTTTCCCTTTTTCTTTTTTATTATTATACTTTAATGTCTGGGATACATGTGCAGAAGATGTAGGTTTGTTACACAGGTATACATGTGCCATGGTGGTTTGCTGCACCCATCAACCTGTCATCTAAATTAGGTATTTCTCCTAATGCTATCCCTCCTCGAGTCCCCCAATAGGCTCCAGTGTGTGATGTTCCCCTCCCTGTGTCCATGTGTTCTCATTGTTCAACTCCCACGTATGAGTGAAAACATGCAGTGTTTGGTTTTCTGTTCCTGTGTTAGTTTGCTGAGAATGATGGTTTCCAGCTTCATCCATGTCCCTACAAAGGACATGAACTCATCCTTTTTTATGGCTGCATAGTATTCTATGGTGTATATGTGCCACATTTTCTTTATCCAGTCTGCCATAGATGGGCATTTGGGTTGGTTCCAAGTCTTAGCTATTGTGAATAGTGCTCCAATATACAAACATGTGCATGTGTCTTTATAGTAGAATGATTTATCATCCTTTGGGTATATACCCAGTAATGTGATTGCTGGGTCAAATGGTATTTCTGGTTCTAGATCCTTGAGGAATTGCCACAGTGTCTTCCATAATGGTTGAACTAATTTACATTCCCACCAACAGTGTAAAAGCATGCCTATTTCTCCACATCATGTCTAGCATCTGTTGTTTCCTGACTTTTTAATGATTGCCATTCTAACTGACATGAGATGGTATCTCATTGTGGTTTTGATTTGCATTTCTCTAATGACCAGTGATAATGAGCTTTTTTTCATGTTTGTTGGCTGCATAAATGTCTTCTTTTGGAAAGTGTCTGTTCATATCCTTTGCCCACTTTTTGATGGGGTTGTTTTTTTCTTGTAAATTTGTTTAAGTTCCTTGTGGATTCTGGATATTAGCTCTTTGTCAGATGGCTAGATTGCAAAATTTTTCTCCCAATATGTAGGTTGTCTGTTGACTCTGATGATAGTTTATTTTGCTGTAGAGATGCTCTTTAGTAGATCCTGTTTGTCAGTTTTGGCTTTTGTTGCCATTGCTTTTGGTGTTTTAGCCATGAAGTCTTTGCCCATGCCTATGTCCTGAACGGTATTGCCTAGGTTTTCTTCTAGGGTTTTTACAGTTTTAGGTCTTACATTTAAGTCTTTAATCCATCTTGAGTTAATTTTTGCATAAGATATAAGGAAGGGGCCCAGTTTCAGTTTTCTGCATATGGCTAGCCAGTTTTCCCAACACCATTTATTAAATAGGAAATTTTTTCCCCATTGCTTACTTTTCTCAGGTTTGTCAAAGATCAGATGGTTGTATATGTGTGGTGTTATTTCTGAGGCCTCTGTTCTGTTCCATTGGTCTATATATCTGTTTTGGTACCAGGATCATGCTGTTTTGATTCCTGTAGCCTTGTAGTATAGTTTGAAGTCAGGTAGCATGATGCCTCCAGCTTTGTTCTTTTTGCTTGGGATTGTCTTGGCTATACCAGCTCTTTTTTTGGTTCTATATGAAATTTAAAATAGTTCTTTCTAATTCTGTGAAGAAAGTCAATGGTAGTTTGATGGGGATGGCACTGAATCTATAAATTACTTTGGGCGGTATGTCCATTTTCACAATATTGATTCTTCCTATCCATGAGCATGGAATGTTTTTCCATTTGTTTGTGTCCTCTCTTATTTCCTTGAGCAGTGGTTTGTAGTTCTCCTTGAAGAGGGCCTTCACATCCCTTGTAAGTTGTATTCCTAGGTATTTTATTACTCTTTGTAGCAATTGTGAATGGGCGTTCACTCATGATCTGGCTCTCTGTTTGTCTGTTTTTGGTATATAGGAATGCTTGTGATTTTTTGCACATTGATTTTGTATCCTGAGACTTTGCTGAAGTTGCTTATCAGCTTAAGGAGATTTTGGGCTGAGATGATGGGGGTTTCTAAATATATAATCATGTCATCTGCAAACAGAGACAATTTGACTTCCTCTCTTCCTATGTGAATACCCTTTATTTCTTTCTCTTGCCTGATTGCCCTGGCCTGAACTTCCATTACTATGTTGAATAGGAGTGATGAGAGAGGGCATCCTTGTGCCAGTTTTCAAAGGGAATGCTTCCAGCTTTTGCCCATTCGGTATGATATTGGCCGTGGGTTTGTCATAAATAGCTATTATTTTGAGATACATGCCATCAACATGTAGTTTATTGAGAGTTTTTAGCATGAAGGGCTGTTGAATTTTGTCAAAGGCCTTTTCTGCGTCTATTGAGATAATCCTGTGGTTTTGTCATTGGGTCTGTTTATGTGATGGATTACATTTATTGATTTGCGTATGTTGAACCAGCCTTGCATCCCAGGGATGAAGCCGACTTGATCGTGGTGGATAAGCTTTTTGATGTGCTGCTGGATTCGATTTGCCAGTATTTTATTGAGGATTTTCACATCAATGTTAGTCAGGATTATTGGCCTGAAATTTTCTTTTTTTCTTGTATCTGTGCCAGGGGTTGGTATCAGGATGATGCAAAATGAGTTAAAGAGGAGTCTGTCTTTGTTGTTTGGAATAGCTTCAAAAGGAATGGTACCAGCTCCTCTTTGTACCTCTGGTAGAATTCGACTGTGAATCCGTCTGGTTTTGGACTTTTTTTGGTTGGTAGGCTATTAATTACTGTCTCAATTTTAGAACTTGTTATGGGTCTACTCAAGGATTGAACTTCTTGTTTAATCTTGGGAGGGTGTATGTGTCCAGGAATTTATCCATTTCTTCTAGATTTTCTAATTTATTTGCACAGAGGTGTTTATAGTATGATGATAGTTTATATTTCCGTGGGATCAGTGGTGATATCCCCTTTATCATTTTTTATTGTGCCTTTTTGATTCTTCTCTATTTTCTTCTTTATTAGTCTGGCTAGTGGTCTATTTTGTTTATCTTTTCAAAAAACCAGCTCCTGGATTTATTGATTTTTTTGAAGAGTTTTTCACATCTGTATCTCCTTCATTTCTGCTCTAATCTTAGTTATTTCTTGTCTTCTGCTAGCTTTTGAATTTGTTTGCTCTCGCCCTTCTAGTTCTTTTCATTGTGATGTTAGGGTGTCAATTTTAGATCTTTTCCGCTTTCTCCTGTGGGCATTTAGTGCTATAAACACCCCGTCTAAACACTGCTTTAGTTGTGTCCCAGAGATTCTGGTACGTTGTGTCTTTGTTCTCATTGGTTTCAAATAACTTATTTATTTCTACTTTAATTTCGTTATTTACCCAGTAGTTATTAAGGAGCAGGTTGTTCAGTTTCCATGTAGTTGTGTGACTTTGAGTGAGTTTCTTAATCCTGAGTTCTAATTTGATTGCACTGTGGTCTTAGAGACTGTTTGTTATGATTTCCATTCTTTTGCAATTGCTAAGGAGTGTTTTACTTCCAATTATGTGGTCAGTTTTGGAATAAATGCGATATGGTGCTGAGAAGAATGTATATTTTGTTGATTTGGGGTGGAGAGTTCTATAGATGTCTAGTAAGTCTGCTTGGTCCAGAGCTGAGTTCAAGTCTTGAATATCCTTGTTAATTTTCTGTCTTGTTGATCTCTTTAATATTGACAGTGGGGTGATAAAGTCTCCCACTATTATTGTGTGGGAGTCTAAGTCTCTTTGTAGGTCTCTAAGAACTTGGTTTATGAACCTGGGTGCTCCTGTATTGGGTGCATATGTATTTAGGATAGTTAGGTCTTCTTGTTGCATTGATCCCTTTACCATTATGTAATGCCCTTCTTTGTCTTTTTTAAATCTTTGTTGGTTTAAAGTCTGTTTTATCAGAGACTAGGATTGCAACCCCTGCTTTTTTTTTTTTTTTTTTTTTTTTTTTTTTTTTTTTTTTTGGCTTTCCCTTTTCTTGGTAAATATTCCTCCATCCTTTTATTTTGAGGCTATGCGTGTCTTTGCCCTGACATGGGTCTCCTGAATACAGCACACCAAAAGGGCCTTGAATCTTTATCCAATCTGCCAGTCTGTGTTTTTTAATTGGGGCATTTAGCCCGTTTACATTTAAGGTTGCTATTGTTATGTGTGAATTTGATCCTGTCATTATGATGCTAGCTGGTTATTTTGCCCGTTAGTTGACGCAGTTTCTTCATAGTGTCAATGGTCTTTACAATTTGGTATGTTTTTGCAGTGGCTGGTACCAGTTTTTTCTTTCGATATTTAGTGCTTCCTTCAGGAGCTCCTGTAAGGCAGGCCTAGTGGTGACAGAATCTCTCAGCATTTACTTGTCTGTAAAGGCTTTTATTTTCCCTTCGCATATGAAGCTTAGTTTGGCTGGATGTGAAATTCTGGGTTGAAGAATGTTGAATATTGGCCCCCACTCTCTTCTGGCTTGTACGGTTTCTGCAGAGAGACCCGCTGTTAATCTGATGGGCTTCCCTTTGTGAGTAACCCGACCTTTCTCTCTGGCTGCCCTTAATATTCTTTCCTTCATTTCAACCTTGGTGAATCTGAAGATTATGTGTCTTGGGGTTGCTCTTCTCAAGGAGTATCTTCATGGTGTGCTCGGTATTTCTTGAATTTGAATGTTGGCCTGTCTTGCTAGGTTGGGGAAATTCTTCTGGATAATACCCTGAATCGTGTTTTCCAGCTTTATTCTATTCTCCTGGTCACTTTGAGGTACATCAATCAAACGTAGGCTTGCTCTTTTCACATAGTCCCATATTTCTTGGAGGCTTTGTTCATTCCTTTTCATTCTTTTTTCTCTAATCTTGTCTTCATGCTTTATTTCATTAAGTTGATATTCAATCTCTGATATCCTTTCTTCCACTTGATTGCTTCAGCTATTGATACTTGTGTATGCTTCACAAAGTTCTCGAGCTGTGTTTTTCAGCTCCTTCAGGTCATTTATGTTTTTCTCTAAACTGGTAATTCTAGTTAGCAATTCCTCCAATTTTTAAATCAGGGTTCTTAGCTTCCTTGCATTGGGTTAGACTATGTTCCTTTATCTCAGAAGAGTTTGTTATTACCCACCTTCTGAAGCTTATTTCTGTCAATTCATCAAACTCATTCTCTGTCCAATTTTGTTCCCTTGCTGGCGAGAAGTTGTGATCCTTTGGAGGAGAAGAGGCATTCTGGTTTTTGGAATTTTCAGCCTTGTTGCACTGGTTTTTCCTCGTCTTTGTGGATTTATCTACCTTTGGTCTTTGCTGTTGGTGATCTTTGGATGGGGTCTTTGTGTGTATGTCCTTTTTGTTGACGTTGATGCTATTCCTTTCTGTTTGTTAGTTTTCCTTCTAACAGTCAGGCTTCTCTGCTGTAGGTCTGCTGGAGTTTGCTGGAGGTCCACTCCAGACCCTGTTTGCCTAGGTATCACCAGTGGAGGCTGCAGAACAGCAAAGATTGCTTCCTGTTTTGCCCTCTGGAAACTTCGTCCCAGAGGAGTACCCACCAGATGCCAGCCGGAGCTCCCCTGTATGAGATGTCTGTCGACCCCTGCTGGGAGGTATCTCTCCATCAGGAGGCACAGGGGTCAGGGACCCACTTGAGGAGGCAGTCTGTCTCTTAGAGCTCACATGCTGTGCTGGGAGAGCCGTTGCTCTCTTCAGAGCCAGCAGGCAGGAATATTTAAGTTGGCTAAAGCTGCGCCCACAGCCACCCCTTCCCCCAGGTGCTCTGTCCCAGGGAGATGGGAGTTTTATCTATAAGCCCCTGACTGAGGCTGCTTCCTTTCTTTCAGATATGCCCTGCCAAGAGAGGAGGATTCTAGAGAGGCAGTCTGGCTACAGCAGCCTTGCGGAGCTGCGGTGGGCTCCGCCCAGTCTGAACTTCCTGGCGGCTTTGTTTACACCATGAGGGAAAAACCGCCTACTGAAGCCTCAGTAAGGGTGGACGCCCCTCCCTCCACCAAGCTCTAGCATCCCAGGTCGTCTTCAGACTGCTGTGCTGGCAGGGAGAATTTCAAGCCAGTGGAGCTTAGCTAGCTGGGTTCCATGGGGTGGGATCCGCTGAGCTAGACCATTTGCCTCCCTGGCCTCAGCCCCCTTTCCTGGGGAGTGAATGGTTCTGTCTCACTGGCATTCCAGTTGCCACTAGGGTATGAAAGAAAACTGCAGCTAGCTCAGTGTCTGCCCAAATGGCCACCCAGTTTTGTGCTTGAAACCCAGGGCCTTGGTGGCATAGGCATCTGAGGGAATCTCCTGGTCCGCGGGTTGTGAAGACCACAGGTAAAGGATAGTATCTGGGCCAGAGTGTGCCGTTCCTCACAGGAAAGTCCCTCATGGCTTCCCTTGGCTAGGGGAGGGAGTTGCCCGACCCCTTGCGCTTCCTGGCTGAGGCAGTGCCACACCCTGCTTCAGCTCGCCCTCTGTGAGCTGCACCCACTGTCTAACCAGTCCCAATGAGATGAGCTGCGTACCTCAGTTGGAAATGCAGAAATCACCTGCCTTCTGCACTGATCTCGCTGGGAGCTGCAGACTGGAGCTCTTCCTATTTGGCCATCTTGCCAGCCATCCTATATTTCTTCCAGGTATTCTTTATCCTACCATACTTGCAGAGAAATTCATATATAACAGTGGTGTACTCCAAATAACTGTTAACATTTTTTCCAGCAGTAAAGTCATTAAACAATTCTTATAATATTCCATTAACTCCCATTTCCCTTCACTTCATCCTGAACAGGTACTTTGATCAAGGAGAAAGCATTCTGGCAGAAGAATTATGACAAACAGTGCTGACACTTTAGACAACAACCTTCTGTTTTTCTTCTCTTTCTGCTACTATCCTCTTCGTCTTTTCTTACTTTTAACTTTAGATTAAGGGGCTACAGGTTTGTTACAAAGATATGTTATGTGATGCTGAGGTTTGAGATACAAATGAACCCGTCACCCAGATAGTGAGTATAGTACCCAATACTTTTTGAGCCCACACCTCCTCTCCCTCCCACTTCTTCTAGTCTCTAATGTCTGTTGTTCCCACCTTTATGTTCATGCGTACCCAATGTTTAGCTCCCACTTATAAGTGAGAACATACAGTATTTGGTTTTCTGTTTCTGTATTAATTCACTTAGAATAATGGCCTCCAGCAACATCCATGTTGCTGCAAAGGACATGATTTGTTCTTTTTCATGGGTATGTAGTATTTCATCCTGCATATGTACCACATTTTCTTTATCCAATCCACCATTAATGGGCACCCAGGTTGATTCCATATCTTTGCTAATGTGGATAGTGCTGTGGTAGATATGAGGGCTTGTGTCTTTTTGGTGGAATGACTTATTTTTCTTTGGGTTTATACACAGTAGTGGGATTGCTGGGTTGAATGGTAGGTCTATTTTTAGTTCTTTGAGAAGTCTTCAAACTACTTTCCGCAGTCGCTGAACTCACATTCCCAACAACAGTGTGTAATTCCTTTTTCCCCGCAGCCTTGCCAACATCTATTATTTTTTGACTTCTTAATAGTAGCCATTCTGGCTGGTATGAAATAGTATCTCATTGTGATTTTGATTTGCATTTCTCCGATGATTAGTGATATTGAGTACTTTTTTATGTGTTGGCTGCTTGTATGTCTTCTTTTGATAAGTATGTCCTTTTCTCACTTTTTAATGGGGTTATTTGTTTTTCTTCTTGATTTTTTTTTTTTTTTTTTTTTTTTTAGTTCTTCATAGATTCTTGTATTAGGGTTCTCTAGAGGGACAGAACTAATGGAAAATATATATATATATATAAAGGGGAGTTTATTAAGTATTAACTTACATGATCACAAGGTCCCACAATAAGCGTTCTGCAGGCTGAGGAGCAAGGAGAGCCAGTCCGAGTTCCAAAACTAAAGAATTTGGAGTCCGATGTTCGAGGACAGGAAGACTCCAGGATGTAGGCTGGGAGGCTAGATCAGCCTCAGTCCGTTACGTTTTTCTGCCTGCTTTATATTCAATGGCAGCTGATTAGATGGTGCCCACCCAGATTAAGGGTGGGTCTGCCTTCCCCAGCCCACTGACTCAAATGTTAATCTCCTTTGGCAGCACCCTCACAGATACACCCAGTATCAATGCTTTGCATCCTTCAGTCCAATCAAGTTGACATTCAGTATTAGCCATCACAATTCTTGATATTAGTTTTTTGTCAGATGCATAGTTTACAAATATATTCCCCCATTCTGTTGGTTGTCTGTTTACTCTGTTGATAGTTTCTTTTGCATTGCACAAGCTCTTTAATTTAATTAGGTTTCACTTGTCAATTTTTGTTTTTGTTGCAATTGCTTTTGAGGACTTGGTCACAAATTCTTTGCTAAGGCCAATGTCTAGCAGAGTATATCCTAGGTTTTCTTATAGGACTTTTATAGTTTTAGGTCTTACATTTAAATCTTTAATCCATCTTGAGTTAATTTTAATATATGGTGATAGGTAGGGGTCTAGTTTCATTCTTCAGAATATGATTTAGCAACCTATCCTGGCACCATTTATTGAATAAGGAGTCTTTTCTCCATTGCTTATTTTTGTAGACTTTATTGAAGATCAGTTATGTGTGCAGCTTTATTTCTGGGTTCTCTGTCTGTTCCACTGGTCTATGTATCTGTTTTTGTACCAGTACCATGCTGTTTTGGTTACTGTAGCCTTCTAGTATAGTTTGAAGTCGGATAATGTGATGCCTCCAGTTTTGTTCTTTTTGCTTAGGACTGCTCTTTTTTGGTTCCATATAAATTTTAGAATACTATTTTCAATTTCTGTGAAAAATGATGTTAGTAGTTTGATAGGAATAGTGTTGAATCTCTAGATTGCTTTAGGCAGTATGGACATTTTAATGATATTGACTCTTCCAATCCATGAACATGGAATGTTTTTCCATTTGTGTGTGTCGCCTCTGATTTCTTTCAGCAGTATTTTGTAGTTCTTTTAGATATCCTTCACCTCCTTAGATATTTTCATAGGTATTTCATTTTGTGTGTGTGTGCAGCTATTGTAAATGAGATTGTGTTCTTGATTTGGCTCTCAGCTTGAATGTCATTGGTGTATAGAAATGCTACTGATTTTTGCACATTGATTTTGTATCCTAAAACTTTACTGGAGTTGTTTATTAGTTCAAGAAGCCTTTTGGCAGCATCTTTAGGGTTTTCTAATTATAGAATCATATCAGGAAAGAGATAATTTGACTACTACTTTTCCAATTTGGATGCATTTTATTTCTTTCTCTTGCCTAATTGCTCTGGCTAGGACTCCAGTAGTATGTTGAATAAGAGTGGTGATAGTGGACATCCTTATGCCATTCCAGTTCAAAAGAGGAATGCTTCCAGCTTTTGCCCATTCAATATGATGTGGGCTGTGGGCTTGTCATAGATGGCTCTTATTATTTTGAGGTATGTTCTTTCGATGTCTAATTTGTTGGGGTTTTTTTTTTTTTTAATCATGAAGGATTGCTAGATTTTTTAAAGGTTTTTGCTACATGTGTTGAGATGATCATAAGGTTTTCGTTTTTAATTCTGTTTATATGGTGAATCACATTTATTGATTTGCATATGTTGAACCAGCCTTTCATTCCAGGAATGAAGCCTACTTGATTGTGGTTTATTAACTTTTTGATGTGCTGTTGGATTCGGTTTGCTACTATTTGTTGAGCATTTTTGTGTCTATGTTCATCAGGAATATTGGTCTATAGCTTTCAGTTTTGGTGTGTCTTTGCCAGATTTTGGTGTTATCATTATGCTGGTTTCATAGATTGGGTTTCATAGAATGAGTTAGGGAAGAGTCTTTCCTCAATTTTTTGGAATAGTTTCAGTAGGACTAATACCAACTATTGGTATATCTGGTAGAATCTGGCTGTGAATCTATCTGGTCCAAGGCTTTTTATGGTTGGTAGGGTTTTTTTTATTACTGGTTCGATTTTGGAACTCAGTATTGGTCTCTTCAGGGTTTCAATTTCTTCCTGATTCAATATTGGGAAATTGTATGTTTCCAGAAATTTATCCATTTCCTCTAGATTTCATAGTTTCCATGCATAGAAATGTTCTTAATAGTCTCTAAGGATCTTTTCTATTTCTGTAGGATCTGTTGTAACATTGCCTTTGTCATATCTGGTTGTGCTTATTTGGATCTTCTCTTTTTTCTTTGTTAATCTCACTAACAGTCTATTGATCTTGTTTATCCTTTCAAAAAACCAACTTTTTATTTCATTGAACATTTATATGGATTTTGGAATCTCAATTTCAAGTATTTCTGCTTTTAGATAATTCTTTTCTACTACTAGCTTTGGGATTAGTTCTTGTTATTCTACTTCCTCTAGTTGCAATGTTAGATTGTTAACTTGAGATCTTTCTATCTTCTTGATGTAGGCATTTAGCACTGTAAACTTGCCTCTTAACACTGCTTTTGCTGCATCTCAGGAATTTTGGTATGTTGTGTTTCTGTTTTTTTTTATTTCGAGGAGTTGTTTTTTTTTTTTTTAATTTCACCTTGTGTTGTTTTACCCAAAAGTCATTCAGGAGCAAGTTGGTTTAATTTCCATGTAAAATTATGTGGTTTTGAGGAATCCTCTTGGTGTTGATTTTTACCTTTTTTTCCACTGGGATCCAAAAATATACTTGGCGTTGTTTCAGTTTTTTTAAATTTATTGAAACTTGCTTTATCATCGAGCATATGGTTGATCTTAGAGTATGTTCCACATGCAGATGAGAAGAATGTTTATTCTGTGGTTGTTGGGTGGAGTATTCTTCTGTAGATGTCTATTAGGTCCAATTGGTCAAGTGTCAAATTTAAATCCAGAATTTCTTTATCAGTTTTCTGCCTTGAGGGTCTATCTAACACTGCTAGTGGGATGTTGAAGTCCCCCACTATTAATGTGTGGCTGTCTAAATCCTTTCATAGGTCTAGAAGTACTTGTTGTATGAATCTGGGTGCTCCAGTGTTGGGTGCAAATATATCTAGCATAGGTAAGTCTTGTTGAATTGAACTCTTCATCATTGTGTAATGCCCATCTTTGTCCTTATTGCTGTTGGTTTAAAGTCTGTTTTATCTGATACAAGAATAGCAACCCCTGCTCTTCTATTTACTATTTGCATGATAGGTTTTCTTCATCACTTTACTTCAAGCCTGTAGGTGTCATTACATGTGTGATGGGCCTCTTGAAGATAGTAGAAGGTTGTTTTTTTATTTTTTAAATAAAAAATTATTTTATTTTTAAATAAATATAAATAAAAAGTGGTTCTTGCCACCTTGTGCCTTTTAAATGGGTACATTTAGACCACTTACATTCAAGGTTACTATTGATGTGTGAGGTTTGAACCTGTCATGGTGGTGTTTGCTGGTTGCTTTGTAGTCTTGATTGTGTAATTGCTTTATAGGGTCTGTGAACCTCTGTATTTACGTATTCTTTTATGGTAGTGAGTATCATTCTTATGTGTGCATGTTTAGAACTTCCTTGAGCATTTCTTGTAGGCTCGGTGATGTAGTTTGGGTATTTGTCCCCACTCAAATGTCACATTGAAATGTAACTCCTAGTGTTGGGATTGGCCCCTATTGGGAGGTGATTGGATCATGTCTGTGGATTTCTCATGAATGGCTTAGCACCACCCGCTTGATGCTGTCCTTATGATAGCGAGTGGGTTCTTGCAAGATCTGGTTGTTTAAACGTGTATGCCCCTACTGCCTTCCCCTCTCATTCTTGCCATATGAAATGCACATTCCCTCTTTGCCTTCCACCATGAGCAGAAGGTTCATATGGCCTCCCCTGAAGCAGATGCTGGCATTATGCTGCCAGTACAGCCTGCAGAATAATGAGCCAATTAAACCTCTTTCCTTATAAATTACCCAGTCTTGGGTATTTCTAATAGCAATTCAAGAACAGCCTAACACATTAGGTCTAGGTATACCAAATTCCTTTAGCTTTTGCTTGTCAGGAAATACTTTATTTCTTCTTCGTTTCTGAAGCTTAGTTTGTCAGAATATAAAATTTGGGGCTGGCATTTTTTTTTTTCTTTAAGAAGGTTAAAAATAGGTCGCCAAATTATTCTGGCTTGTAACATTTCTGCTGAGTCCATTGTTAGCCTGTTATTGGTGTTCCTTTTTCTCTAGCTGTCTTTATTTTTTTATTTTTTATTTTTTTTTTGAGACGGAGTCTCGCTCTGTCGCCCAGGCTGGAGTGCAGTGGCCGGATCTCAGCTCACTGCAAGCTCCGCCTCCCGGGTTTTACGCCATTCTCCTGCCTCAGCCTCCCGAGTAGCTGGGACTACAGGCGCCCGCCACCTCGCCCGGCTAGTTTTTTTGTATTTTTAGTAGAGACGGGGTTTCACCATGTTAGCCAGGATGGTCTCGATCTCCTGACCTTGTGATCCGCCCGTCTCGGCCTCCCAAAGTGCTGGGATTACAGGCTTGAGCCACCGCGCCCGGCTTCTCTAGCTGTCTTTAAGATTTTTTTTTTTCCACGTTAACCTTAGAAAGCCTGGTGACTCTGTGTCTTGGGGATGGTCATTTTGTATAGTATTTCACAAGGGTTCTCTGAATTTCTTGAATTTGTATGTTGACATCTCTAGCGAGATTGGGGACATTTTCATGGATTATATCCTCTAATATGTTTTCCAAGTTGCTTATTCTCTCCTCTCTCATGCATGTCAGTGAGTCATAGGTTTGGTCTGTATTTTTCAGAGGCTTTCTGCATTTTTTAAATTCTTTTTTTTTTTTTTTAAATTTCTGAGTGAGTTGATTCAAAGGACTGGTCTTCACACTCTGAAATTCTTTCATCAGCTTGGTCTAGTCTGTTAATAAGGCTTTCAATTGTAGTGTGAAACTATATAGTGAATTTTTCAATTCCAGAAATTCATTTTGGTTCTTTCTTAATATGGTTATGTTGTCTTTCATTTCTTGGATCATTTTTCTTGCTTCCTTGGATTGGATTTCAATTTTCTTTTGGATCTTGTTGAGCTTCCTTACCATCTAGATTCTGAAATTATGTCTGTTATTTCAGACATTTCAATCTGGCTAGGATTCACTGCTGGAGAACCAATGTGATCTTTTGGAGGTAAGGAAACACTCTTGACTTTTGACTTTTTGAATTGCTGGAGTTCTTGTGCTAATACCTTCTCATCTGAGGGGGCTGGTATTTCTTTCTTATCTTTCTTTTTATTGAATTCACTGTCATTTGGTTAGGGCTTTTTGTTTCTATATTCTTTTTTTTCCCTTGAGTGTTTGACTGTGATGTATGTGGTGTGTAGTTGATTGGCTTCATTTCTGGGTGATTTCAGAAAGCTAAGGCTCTGTATGGGTTCCTTAGTTTCCTGCATTGGGTTTCACAGGCATTATGTGTTGAAGAAATTTATTTTTGTTTGTGTTGTAATTCAGGCTGTGATCCAGTAGATGGCACTTAAAAGTAAGGACCAACACATAGTCTCTCAGCCATGTACCTGTTTGTATTTCAGTGTGTAAGCAGCAGTGTTCTGGAGAGGGAAGATGGGCAGTGAAAGATGACTCCCTCACCAGGTCTGTTCTCAGGCCTTGGTGGAGCCCCCTACAATTACTGGAGCCATACCTGCATTTCATTAGCCCCAGCGGGGGCTTTGGTGAGCTGCACTCCTCCCTCACTTAGGGGCAGTTCAAGCTGAAGGTTAGGTCACCAGGGGACCCACAACTTTCTGCACACTCATTGGTCCTCTGAGTTTGGCAGAGTCAGAGCGTGTTTTGGGATTTGTCTGTTGTGGTTTTGTGATGGAGTGGGTCAAAGGTGGGGGATCCCCAGGCATAGCAGTGGTACCACAAATGTGCAGCTTGTGTGGCACACACAGCTTGAGCTTTTTAGCCCAGCAGTTGGCTGTGGGGCCTGCCTAGCTCATGGTCCCTTGACCTGGTGGGTCTCTTTCCAGCATTCCAGCATCTGCCCCAGGAACAAGCCTGACCAGCTAGGCTTGTCCCAAGACTTCTGCACCCAGATCATTGGGCTGTTCCAGTTATTCTCTACCATAGGAGTCCCTGAGGAAGAGGCTGTAGCTGGCTAACAGACCACACCCTTGCCAGATCCATCTTCTGGAGTAGCAGATGCCCAACTCCCATGCCATCACATGATGAACCTGCGCCATGTTTTTCTCAGTGTTCTAAGCATGAGGGCTCTGGCTCTGCTCAAGCTCAGGTCACAGATCTCAGCTTTATACCCCTGGGTGGTGTAGTTGAATCCTGGGGAATTGGGACTGGGCCAGCCCATGATTTTGTTCTCTAGCCCCTCAGGTTGAAGCAACAACTGTGCACGGGAGCTAAACTGTTCCCAGACCACCAGTAAAACAATCACGTAGGGCAGTGAAGGCTGTGCTATGGGCACCCTGTTGTGGGAGCAACCAGGCAGTGGTCGTGGGAAGGGCTAGTAAGCAATGGGGGCATGTAGTTCAGATGGACCCAGTCTCCCAGAAAAGGCAACCTTTGCTTTCTCTTGGTCTGGCAGACAGCAGGAGCTATAGTCACGCAGAGCAAAATGGAGGGCCTTGGGGGATGGGTGCCTATGGTCGCATTTTGCCACAGCTGCACTGTGCGTCAGGAATCCTGGGCTCTGTTCGGGTTTGAGCACTGCCTCTGCTGATCTCCAGACAGTTCCCCCTCCAATTCAGATGGCTATGGGGGTCGTGGGATCTCTTGTAGCTAGGATCCCAGAGTTCCTTTACTTACCGCTTCCTTAGAACCAGGAGCTAGTTCTGGCTCTCAGCGACTCTGTGCAGGTTTCCCAGCTTCTTCCCTCTTCACCGTGATCTCTGTGTCAACTCTCTCAATTTGCAGCATTTCCTCTCAAAAATTCTGTTCAGTGGGATGGTTTACTCAATATTTTAGCTCATCTTGGTGGGAGAGGCATTTCCAAGCTGCATCTATACAACTATATTAGTTGTATCCTACTTACTTTCTCTACAGATCTGCCTTTTCTGAACATTTCACTTAAATGGAATTATTTATATGGCCTTTTGCATTAGTCTTTTCATTTTGCATAATGGTTTTCAGAGATTTGTCCATATTGTAGCCTGTGTCAGTACTTCATTTCTTTTCATTGCAAAATAGAATTGTTACATGAATAATGCCACATTTTGTCTGTTAATCAATTGATGAACATTTGTATTGCTTGTATTTTTCTGGCCATTATGAATAGTGCTGTTACAAACATCCATATACAAGTCTTTTGTGTGGACATGTTTTCATTTCTCTTGAGCATATACCTGAGAGTGGAATTGCTGGGTCATATTGTAATATTATGTTTAACTTTTTAAGAAACTGTCAAACTTTTCTAAAGTGGCTGTACCAATTTGTATTCTACCTCCAATATATTAGGGTTTCAGTTTCTGTATATCCTTGCTAACACTTGTTATTGACTCTGTTTAACTATAGCTATTGTAGTGAGATTGAAGTGGTATCTCATTGTGGTTTTAATTTGTATTTCTTTCATAACTAATGATGTAGAGCATTTTCTTTTGTGTGCATATGGGCCATTTATATATCTTTGGTGAAATACCTATTTAAATCTTTTGCCTATTTTTAAATTGGGTTTTCTTATTATTATTGATTTGTAAGTTATTTTTGTTTTCTAAATACAAGTTCTTTATTAGATACATGATTTGAAAATATATTTTCCCCATATGTGACTTGCTTTTTTCTCACACGTGTGGCTTTTGAAAAAGTGTAAACGTTTTTAATTTTTTTATTTTGAGATAGAATCTCACTCTTCTCACCCAGGCTGGAGTGCAGTGGCTCGATCTCAGCTCACTGAAACCTCCACCTCCTGGTTTCAAGCAATTCTCCTGCCTCAGCCTCCTAAGTAGCTGGGACTAGAGGCACACACTATCATGTCCGGCTAATTTTTGTATTTTTTTTCTTTTTTCAGTAGAGAGGAGGTTTTACCGTGTTGTCCAGGTTGGTTTTGAACTCCTGACCTCAAGTGATCTGCCCACCTCAGCCTCCCAAAGTGCTGGGATTACAGGCATGAGCCACTGGGCCCAGCCAGCATCTTTCAATTTTGATTGTCTAATTTAAGAATTTTATAGTTTCAGCTCTTAAATTTAGGAATGTGATTCATTTGGAGTTGATTTTTATAGATGGTGTGAGGAAGTTTTACTTATAAATGAATAGGTAGATTTGACAATACAAAAGAACATTTTTCTAATGTTAGTGTCTGAGGACTCTTCTTTTTTTACTCACCTATTTTACCTATAAGTAAGATAACAGATCCAACTGAGAAGGTACTATTTAATTCACTCCACAAGCATTATAATTTAGCTAATACATTCATTAGGCAAGTATTCGAGGATAGAATAGCCTTAAAGTAATATTTCAGTCATTTTAAATGACAAATAGACCTATTTACTTTAACATGCTTATAATCTTGTTTAACAATTATACTAAAGCTATATGTACATATAAATTACCTTAGTTTTTTAAGCTTGTAGACATTTTTATAAATTCTGATTCAAATAAAAGTGATTTTAGACTTGATACTATCTTGTCCACTAAGTTGGAATCAATTCCAATAGATTTTTAATTTTGTATGAAAAGACAAGTCGTTTTACTGATAGTGAACCTTCTACTTAATTCTGAAATTTGGCTAGCTTTCATTTCATTATTTTTAATCTTTATATAATGATTAGTCTTTGATAACTAGTCAGTGCCTGACATAAAGCACACTAAAGTGTGAAAGCACTTTTTTGTTTGTATTTCCAAATGAATAGCAGTTAAGAGAAATAGAAGTCAGTTGCCCTGATCACACTAATGTTTTTAAAATGTAACATCACCTTTTGAAGTCATATAAATTTAATACTTTAATGGAATATGATGGTATTAATAATATTTCATTTGGAGAATAAGTCTGTAGACTAGTACAAACTTATGTATTTGGTGATTACATAGTCACAAATAACATGGTTAAGCATTTGTAGCCTTCATATCTTTGTGAATAACTGCTAAGAATTGCTTTCTTATGCCCTTAGGCTTAGCCAGTTTGTCATATCTTGTTGGCGTTCTTTTTTTTTTTTTCTTTTGGTAACTACACAAATCTCACTACATTGTTTGTGTTATTTAAATAGTTAATCCATTTAGAATTTCTATAAATTAAATGTTAGTTAATATCTAGAGGCACATGTGAAATAAATAATTTTTAAAATGTGTAACTCTTTATATAGGAAAGTATATGGATTTCTATTTGCATATCATAACATTTTAACAAGAAAAATGTTCCATTTATTATTCTAACAAGACGGAAAAAAAATTTTCTATTTTGTTCCATATTTTGAAAGATTTGTTTTCCCTTTTAGATGCAGACCAACAACGAAGAGAGAAACTCAAAAAGGAATTAGCACGATGTGAAAAAGAGTTCAAATTAACTAAAACTGCAATGCGAGCCAATTCTAAAAATAATTCCAAGTCACTTTTTAACACCTTACAAAAGGTAAGATAGTATTTTTATTTTTATTTTTTTTTATTTATTTTTTTTTTTTGTATTTTTATTTTTTTAAAGCAAATGTTTCTATGGTACTTCATTAGTGATACAGTCTGACTTTGTTTACTATAGTTTAGGGTCAGCAAATTTTTCCTGTGAAGATCCAGATAGTTAATATTTTAAAAGGGCGGGGGGCCATACAGTTTCTGTCACAACTACTCTGCCATTGGAAGGCGACATAGACAGTACATAAATAAATGGGCGTAACTATGTTCTGCTGAAACTTTATTAACTGAAGACATTGGGTCAGACATTGGGTCAGATTTGGCCTGAAGGTTATAGTTTGCAGACTCCAGTTATAGGTTTTTTGTGATACCTTCAAACATCTGGTTAAATAAGTTCTATTCCTAGTTTGTGAAGTTTTTTTTCCCCCTTTCTGCTGAATGGATATTAATTTTATGAGATGCTTTTTTGCATCTCTTGGAATGATGATATTATGATATAATTTTTCTCTTTTTAATCTGTGGTTTTTTTGTTTTGTTTTGTTTTGCTTGTTTGTTTTTTTTCTGATACAGTCTCATTCTGTTGCCCAGGCTGGAGTGCAGTGGCATGATCTTGGCTCACTACAACCTCCACTTCCTGGGTTGAAATAATTCTCCTGCCTCAGCCTCCCGAGTAGCTGGGATTACAGGCACCCACCACGACTTCCAGCTAATGTTTTTATTTTTAGTAGAGATGGGGTCTCGCCATGTTGGCCAGGTTGGTCCCAAACTCCTGACCTCCAGTGATTCACCGACCTTGGCTTTCCAAAAAGTGCTGGGATTACAAGCATGAGGCACCGTGCTGAGCCTCTTTTAATCTGTTAATGTAATGAATTACAACAATTGACTTCAATGTTAAACCAACTTTGCATTCCTGTTGTAAACAGAACTTAGTCGTGGTACATTACCTTTTTTATTCATTGCTAGATTTAGTTACTAACATTTTGTTTAGAAATTTGGCATCTATCCATTATTGATACTGGCCTGTCATTTTCATTTTTTCTACTCCTTGTGTCTGGTTATGCTAACCTCATAAAATATACTGGGTACTGTTTCTTCTTTCTGTACTCTAGACTAGCTTGTGTACATTTGGGTTTATTTGTTCCTTAAATTCGATGGAACTCAACATTAAAATTGTCTGGGCCTAAAGTGTTTTTTTAATGAGAAAATTTTTGACTACTGATTCATTTTTTAGGTCATTATAGAATGAATTCAGTGTTATATTTATGTAGGAAGTTGTTCATTTTATGTAAATTTTTGGCAGAGAATTGTTCATACTATTCTCTTAATCTCTCCTGAATATGTATTATTTCCCCTTGTTATTCCTAAGGTAGTTTATTTGTACCTTCATTCTTCTTCATCATTCTCATCAGAGATTGAGTCAATTTTTTTAAAGGACACATTTTTTATTGTGTTAATCTTCTCTATTGTATTTGTTTTCTGTTTTGTTAATATCTGCCTTTTTCTTTATTTCCCTCTTTGACTTTCTCTGGGTTTATTTTGCTGTACTATCTCTAATTTTATTTAAGTTACTAATTCTCAGCCTTACTTCTTTGCTAGTGTAAGCATTTTTAACGCTATAAATTTTCCCCCAAGTACAGCTTTAGCTGCATCCCACAAGTTTTGATATGTGATATTTTTATTATGTTTCAATTCAAAGTATTTTACAATTTTCTTTTTTTTGTTTTTTTTGTTTTGTTTTTCGAGGCAATGTCTTGCTCTGTTGCCCAGGCTGGCATGCAGTAGTGTGATCTCGGCTCACTGCAGCCTCCACTTCCTGGGTTCAAGCAGTTCTCGTGCCTCAGCCTCCCAAGTAGCTGGGACTACAGGTGCCTGCCACCATGCCCAGCTAATTTTTGTATTTTTAGTGGAGTCAAGTTTCACCATGTTGGCCAGGTTGGTCTCTAACTCCTGACCTCAAGTGATCTGCCCACCTCGGCCTCCCAAAGTGCTGGAATTACAGGCGTGAACCAACATGTCCAGCCTACAATTTTCATTATGATTTTTTAATTTAACCCAGAAGTCATTTAGAACTGTTTCTTAATCTCTATATCTATTTTTTCCTTAGTAACTGTTTGTTACAGATTTCTAGCCTTATTGTATTGTGGTTAGGAAACATCTGTATTATATCCATTTCTTGAAATTTATTGAGCACTTGTTTTATGTCACAGTAGGTGGACAATTTTTTTTAAATGTACTGTGTCATTATATGTTTGAAAATAAAATATATTCTATAGTTTTTGCATGTAGTATTTAATATATAGTATATTATTAAACTTTGTATTTTCCAGATGTTCAAATCTTTTATAACATATTGATTATTTTTGTCTGGTTAATCTATCAGTTATTGAGAGAAATCTTCCACGTAATTATGTATTTAGCTATTTCTCCTTGTGGTACTATTAATTTTTGATTTATATATTTTGAATGCATGTTATTACATAATACAGATTTAGAGATATTAGAGATACATAATACAGATTTAGAAAAACCTGAAGGAGGTAGTTTCTTGGTGAACTGAACCTGTTAGCACTGTGCTTTGAATTTCTTTACCTTAATGGTTTTTCTATTAATGTTTTCTGATACTGATATAATTAAATTAGCTTTATTTTGACTAGTATTTACTTGGTATATCATTTTCTGTTTTTTAATCTTAATGTTTTCTTCTTTTTTTTTTTAAGTATCACCTGCCAATCTTAATGTTTTAGGTTAGTATTTGGTGGGTCAGATTATTCAATCTGATAATCCTTGTCTTTTTAATGGGGCATTTAATATGTTTTTATTTCTGCCTTCTTTTTTTTTTCTTTTTTTTTTTTATTATACTTTAAGTTCTAGGGTACATGTGCACAACGTGCAGGTTTGTTACATATGTATACGTGTGCCATGTTGGTGTGCTGCACCCATCAACTCGTCATTTACGTCAAGTTTAACTCCCAATGCAATCCCTCCCCGCACCCGCCCATAATAGGCCCCGGTGTGTGATGTTCTCCTTCCTGAGTCCAAGTGATCGCACTGTTCGGTTCCCACCTATGAGTGAGAACATGTGGTGTTTGGTTTTCTGTTCTTGCGATAGTTTGCTGAGAATGATGGTTTCCAACTGCATCCATATCCCTACAAAGGACACAAACTCATCCTTTTTTATGGCTGCATAGTATTCCATG
Source organism: Macaca nemestrina (assembly GCF_043159975.1). Taxonomy (NCBI): domain Eukaryota; kingdom Metazoa; phylum Chordata; class Mammalia; order Primates; family Cercopithecidae; genus Macaca; species Macaca nemestrina. The sequence continues at coordinate 19,453,582 of NC_092131.1, read as the reverse complement.
GTGTATATATGCCACATTTTCTTAATCCAGTCTGTCACTGATGGACATTTGGGTTGATTCCAAGTCTTTGCTATTGTGAATAGTGCCGCAATGAACATACGTGTGCATGTGTCTTTATAGCAGCATGATTTATAATCCTTTGGGTATATACCCTGTAATGGGATGGCTGAGTCATATGGTACTTCTAGTTCTAGATCCTTGAGGAATTGCCATACTGTTTTCCATAATGGTTGAACTAGTTTACAGTCCCACCGACAGTGTAAAAGTGTTCCTATATCTCCACATCCTCTCCAGCACCTGTTGTTTCCTGACGTTTTAATGATTGCCATTCTAACTGGTGTGAGGTGGTATCTCATTGTGGTTTTGATTTGCATTTCTCTGATGGCCAGTGATGACGAGCATTTTTTCATGTGTCTGTTGGCTGTATGCATGTCTTCTTTTGAGAAATGTCTGTTCATATCCTTTGCCCACTTTTTGATGGGGTTGTTTGTTTTTTTTTCTTGTAAATTTGTTTGAGTTCTTTGTAGGTTCTGGATATTAGCCCTTTGTCAGATGAGTAGATTGCAAAAATTTTCTCCCATTCTGTAGGTTGCCTGTTCACTCTGATGGTAGTTTCTTTTGCTGTGCAGAAGCTCTTTAGTTTAATTCGATCCCATTTGTCAATTTTGGCTTTTGTTGCTGTTGCTTTTGGTGTTTTAGACATGAAGTCCTTGCCCATGCCTGTGTCCTGAATGGTATTACCTAGGTTTTCTTCTAGGGTTTTTATGGTATTAGGTCTAACATTTAAGTCTCTAATCCATCTTGAATTAATTTTTGTATGAAGAGTAAGGAAGGGATCCAGTTTCAGCTTTCTACTTATGGCTAGCCAATTTTCCCAGCAGCATTTATTAAATAGGGAATCCTTTCCCCATTTCTTGTTTTTCTCAGGTTTGTCATAGATCAGATGGCTGTAGATGTGTGGTATTATTTCTGAGGACTCTGTTCTGTTCCATTGGTCTATATCTCTGTTTTGGTACCAGTACCATGCTGTTTTGGTTACTGTAGTCTTGTAGTATGGTTTGAAGTCAGGTAGCATGATGCCTCCAGCTTTGTTCATTTGACTTAGGATTGTCTTGGAGATGTGGGCTCTTCTTGGTTCCATATGAACTTTAAAGCAGTTTTTTCTAATTCTGTGAAGAAACTCATTGGTAGCTTCATGGGGATGGCATTGAATCTATAAATTACCTTGGGCAGTATGGCCATTTTCAAGATATTGATTCTTCCTATCCATGAGCATGGTATGTTCTTCCATTTGTTTGTGTCCTCTTTTATTTCACTGAGCAGTGGTTTGTAGTTCTCCTTGAAGAGGTCCTTTACATCCCTTGTAAGTTGGATTCCTAGGTATTTTATTCTCTTTGAAGCAATTGTGAATTGAAGTTCATTCATGATATAGCTCTTTGTTTGTCTGTTACTGGTGTATAAGAATGCTTGTGATTTTTGCACATTAATTTTGTATCCTGAAACTTTGCTGAAGTTGCTTATCAGCTTAAGGAGATTTTGGGGTGAGATGACTGTCTCTCAGACCACAGTGCAATCAAACTAGAACTCAGGACTAAGAAGCTCAATCAAAACCGCTCAACTACATGGAAACTGAACAACCTGCTCCCGAATGACTACTGGGTACATAACGAAATGAAGGCAGAAATAAAGATGTTCTTTGAAACCAATGAGAACAAAGATACAACATACCAGAATCTCTGGGACACATTTAAAGCAGTGTGTAAAGGGAAATTTATAGCACTAAATGCCCACAAGAGAAAGCCGGAAGATCTCAAATTGACACTCTAACATCACAGTTAAAAGAACTAGAGAAGCAATAGCAAACACATTCAAAAGCTAGCAGAAGGGAAGAAATAACTAAGATCAGAGCAGAACTGAAGGAGATAGAGACACAAAAAACCCTCCAAAAAATCAGTGAATCTGCCTTCTTATTTCATACTTTCTATTTGACTCAATGTGGTAGACAAAATTCGAAGACGACACCCCCACAGTGACCCACACCCTTAAGCAATCCCCTCCTCTTCAGTGCAGGTAGGACCTGTAACTCAGTAGAATATGGCAAAGATGATAGGATGTCACTTCTGTGATTCTGTTATATGGCAAAAATGAAGGGATTTTCCCCCTGCAGATTAAGGTTTTTGTTCCTTAAAAGAGAATGGGAAAGTAAGTCTAGGAAGATTTTCTGCAGTGACTGCTCTTTCTCTCCCCAAGCCACACCAAGGTAGGAAAGGGATTCTCTCTGCTCTTCCCTATAAGCTTGTGGTAGGTTTCCTACAGGAAAAGCCCGCAAGAGGTACAAACTCCCCAGGGCCTCAGGTCCAGCACAGACCTGAGCACATCACTAGTCCACACTCATTCTTTAGGAAATTAACAAATATTTATAGCATAATCTTATCAATTTATATGGCATTCCATGGCATCTTTCCCAAGTAAGCAAGTGCTCAGATACTTATCTCTCTCCAGATTTCAGGTTAGTTGTTTGCTCTGTGTCCTCAGTTTTCTCATTAGTTCAAGAAAAATCATTAATATGCAGATTGTTCAGCTTTTTTCTTCTTGTAATGGTGAAAGCTGTGTTCTTTCCATCTCTGTCTCTCAGCTGAAACAGTAAGTTTGTTTTCTTTTTATGTGTGGTTTCATTTTTTGAACTTTTAAATTTTGAAAACCTTAACATCTACAAAAATATAGTATAATAAGGCCGTATGTTCCCATCACCTAGGCTGTAGCAATCATCAGCTCAGAACCCGTGTTATTTCACCTATATATCCACTCACTCTCCTAGGTTGTTTTGATGCAAACCCCAGACACCATATAATTTTATCCATAAATATTTGAGTATGTATCTAAAAGACTTTTAACACCACAACAATACTATTATGCTTTAAAAAATAATAACAGGCTGGGCGCTGTGGCTGACGCCTGTAATCCCAGCACTTTGGGAGTCCGAGGTGGGCGGATCACGAGGTTGGGAGATCAAGACCATCCTGGCCAACATGGTGAAACCCCATCTCTATTAAAATACAAAACAAAAAAAATTAGCCAGGAGTGGTGGTGTGCGCTTGTAGTTCCAGCTACTTGGAAGACTGAGGCAGGGGAATCGAACCTAGGAGGCAGAGGTTACTGTGAGCCGAATTTGTACCACTGCACTCCAGCCTGGTGACAGAGCAAGACTCCGTCTCAAAAAAAAAAAAATTAATTAATAACAGTCCTTAATAACAAATATCTAATGTTTAGATTTCCCCACTGTCTCCTTTTTGAATTTGTTAGAATTGGTATTAGAAGGCCAGCAGTCTCCTTCAGCTCAGTGCCAGGGTTCAGGAGGTCCTGGAAGTTTCCTTGCAAGTCGTCTAGTTGAGGAGTAGCCATTGAGAGAATCCCAGATTCTCAAGCATGATCTCTTAGAGCTTTGTTTTCTGCCTCAGCACCCATGATGTGGTTTAAAACAAAACTATGGATTATTGGGCAAAAGCCAGACTGACTGCTCTGCTTACCAAATACCAATGCCATAATAATGAGTCTGGATTTTTTTCTTTGAGAAATGCTGGGAGCCACAGACCAGTTTTTAGTTGGGAAGTTATGTCATCATACTGACACTATACAGACTACACTGACAACAGTGGAGGACACTTATAAGACAGTTGCAGTAATCGGGGAAGCAGTAATTAAGACATGATTCTAAGACAGCAGAGAGAGCATATGGAATACATTTAAGAGATCATTAGAAAGTATAATCTCAGCTGGGCACGATAGTTCACCCCTGTAATCCCAGCACTTTGGGAGGCCGAGGCAGGCGGATCCCGAGGTCAGGAGTTTGAGACTAGCCTGGCCAATATGGTGAAACCCTGTCTCTACTAAAAATACAAAAAGTAACTGGGCGTGGTGGAGTGCACCGTACTCCTAGCTATTCTGGAGGCTGAGGCAGAAGAATCGCTTGAACCCAGGAGGCGGGGTTGCAGTGAGCCAAAATCGTGCCACTGCACTGCAGCCTGGGTGACAGAGCGAGACTCCATCTCAAAAAAAAAAAAAAAAAAAAAGAAGAAAGTAGAATCTCCAGGGCTTGGTGACTGAGTGGATGATGTGAAGAGCACATCATTCACAGAAATATAATGGGATGAAGTGCAGGTTTTCTTTGGGGCTGGAGGTAATAAAAGATAGGAGTTTATTGTTTGGCTGTGTTTGATTTGAGGTGCTTTTGGAACATCTAGTATATTTAATAGACACTTGGAAATAAGTATCTGTGTCAGCAAAGAGGTCTGGGCTGAAAATAGATTTGGGAGTCATCAGGGGAAGCAGTGAATATGATTGAGAGACACAGGGCTATTATGTAGATAAAAGGACTAGGAATAGAGCTGCTTCCTTTAGAATAAATCTGTTATCTGCTCTGTATTATACTTTGCTATTTGGGAATCTGTTCCTCAATGTTTGACTCACAGGTGTATTTTCATTTTTAGCGATTGTACTTTGTAACTGAAAATTTAAAATTTGTTTCTATTATTCAGCATGAGTATAAATTACTAATTATATTTTGAGATAAGAATGGTGTTTCTTGAAAGTACAAATCATATATTTTAATATATCTTTTTAATGTATTTTATATATTTTATTTATAATAAAGTAAAATATAAATACATATTATTTACATATTTTATATCTTAATATATTTCCGTAAATGTTAGATGTTTTCATTTTTCCAATAGCAACTATAACCCTATAACTTTTTGTCTCCATAAAGTTGTTAATTTATTATTTTATCTATATGTTTATTGACTCCATTTAGAATTCATAGTAACTTGCAGTTGGCCTACATTTTTTATAAGCCCTGATAATAAATATTTTAGATACACTCAGATTGTCTTACAAGCCTTATTTTGGGCAGTATATTTGGATAATTGAATGGGTGTTATGGTTAACAGACACCTGTTATGGTTATAATTTGTATTCACTGTAAAGGCTGCTATAGTTAAAATATTGGCTTTAACCTCTGAATGTATTAGCCCTTTATATGTATTATAAAGGTCCCTATATCAAAAACCTTTTATGATAATTGCCCATATCCTCTTGCCACTTTTCTTTTCTCATACTCTGACTCACATGCTGTCACCCTCAGAACCCTCCTAAGCCCTTCCAGTCTTCACCCTGTAACTCTGAGTCATTCACTACTTAGTCAGTGCTCCCTTACTACTCATTTGCTTCACTGGTGTAGCACTTACCGTGTGCTTTTAAGATTAAGTGAATATGTGGGTGTGATCTATATTTCTGAATAAATCTAGAAAAGAGGCGGGAGCAGTGGCTCACACCTGTGATCCCAACACTTTGAGAGACTGAGATAGACAGATCACTTGAGCCCAGGAGTTTGAGACCAGCCTGGACAACACGGCAAAACCCCGTCTCTACCAAAAAATACCTCCCCCCGCCGCCGCCAAAAAAAAAAAAAAAAAAAAAAAGCCAAGCATGATGGTGCACATCTGTGGACCCAGCTACTCAGGAGGCTGAGGCAGGCAGATTAATTGAACTCAGGAGGTCATGGCTGCAGTGAGCCATGATCAGACCACTGCACTCCATCCTGGGCAACAAAGTGCGATTTAAAAAAAGAATCTGGGAAACTTTTTAAAAACAATATAAAATAGTGAAAATCAAGAGTTATGTTTCTTTTATATATAATTTGAAACTTTTTTGCAAACAAATGTTAGATTTTAAAATAATTTATACCCATCCAGTTCTACAATTGAATTGACTCTTCAACTGTTTAAAAATCTGACAATTGGAAAATTATTATACATTATGTCTTCTGACATCCTTAAAAAAGATTGATTTAGACTGAGTTCTGTATTGTAAAATTCTTGACATGAAAGTATGATGAGTATATAAACTACGTTATGGCTATTACTTTACATAAATCCTGAAATCACAGAAACAGTGCACAACAAACCTCATAAACTAAGAATGACATAAGAAAGTGAGTGTTCAGGGTACCACCAGACTCTGCTCCATTGGCATATAATTGATGAACCCTTTTCTGATTTCAGAACTTCTTTACAGTGATCTGCTATTCATGTTTTGGGATTCTGCCAGTGTGTTAACATATATTCTGCACAAATATCTTTATCCCAGTTTTCTGATATTCATAACTAAGGAAACAAGATGCAGATTGGTGCAGTGGATTTTATACTGTAGTCTACTGGTTTCCAAGGAAAGAAAAAGTAGGATATAAGGTAGAAATTATAAGATACAAAAATGAGAAAAATTTCATGCTTCCAATAAGTTCAGAAGCAATTTTTCCATCCCATTTCAGAGAGATAGCTTAACATATGCTTCTACCCTTTAGAAAGACTTTCTTTGGTGTTTCATTTTGTTTATTAAATAATCATTACTGATAAAATTTCTCTACAGGCAAACATAATGCCTTATGCATTTCTTTCTCCTTCCTCTGATCTCAGTTTGTGCTGTTCTTCTAAGTGTAAATAATTCCCGTGCTTATTAATTAATTGCACTATAGGATATTTTTAGACTGTACTTAGAAATTTCTTCTTTGGGAGCTAAACTCTTCTGGTACATAAGCTGTAGTGTGAGTATCATTTAGGACTATTTATAAAAACTAACATCTTGAAGTCATTTACCAAATAGTACCCTAGTGACTCAACATTTAATGTCGGCATACTTACTTGCTTTGAGTACTTTTGTCTTGTATTTGGAATAAGGTTGTAAAGCAGTTGGAAAGGAAAGGTGATTTGACATATTTTAGGTAGTAGTCACAATGTCCAGTTATCTGCAGTTTTTTGCTTTGATAAATCAGAACTTTAGGTTAGCTGACTTATTTGTTCCCAGAAAAAGAGTTAAAATCAGTTTAAGATTTTTTATGCTGTAAAAAAAATCTAAAATCATATAATTTTCAAATAAGTTTTAAAATAGACAATATGATAAAGTGGCAAAGAACATGGACTCTGCCTCTGTTCAAATCTGTGAGACTCGGCACCTCAGAGCAGTGTTTTTATCTGTAAAATAGAGTAATAATTGTATTACCACCCAGAAGTTGATGTTAGGATTAAATGAGCTATACAAGAAAATTAACTAGTACAGTACCTTGCACATAGTAGCACACCATATGTATTAGTAGCAGTGACAGAAGTTCTTATTATTCCTCTTCTATTCAATGTCAAGAGCAGTAGCTTGCATACAGGAAGCACTTGGCTTTTTCCTTACTCAACTTGTCCATCTTCTCCTTGTTATTCCTCCCAATGAGGTTATAAGACACATATAACTGGCTAAATCCTAGCGAGTTTTACCTCAATTTCTGTAACCTCCTTGTAATTTCCCCTCTACCTAATGAAAGTGCCTCAGAGTTTTGCAAAGGATATACAGATGTGTCCATAAGGGCTAAAGTCACAGGCAAAGCTTCTTAGACATTTTCAGTTTATAAAAGAATAAAATATTATCTGTGTTTTTAAACTTTACAGATAACCTATAGAAATGGTTTTCCTGAAGTTAAGCCAAAAAGAAATGGAGCAAGTCAAAATGCCTCCCTTTTCAAAGTATTACCTCCACCCCAATGAAAATAAGTTGAGAAATATATATGAAATTTTTATGAAATAAATATTTATTAATTATATTTAAATTATCAATTACCTAAGCCAGGGCTCCATACATTATGAGGAGAAGTTCCTTTTCATTTCTTTAAATGCTTGACATCACAGAGGGATGGCTTACACTGTACTCTCCAATAGTGACAAGACAGGACGATGAGGATGATGCCACTAATAGTGGTGGAGAAGGGCATTGGTGCTCACAATTTGTGTGGAAACTTTCAGATAAAACTGAGATCTCCCAATAGATCTTAATATGCAAGTTTAAGATCCCCAAAATAGGTATGTTATTCATCTTTTTTTAATTTCAGAAAGGAAATTGATTGCTCTACTACTTATATTTGGAATTAAATTTTAATCTTAGTTTAAATACTTGACTAGAACTTCAAATAAAATATTAACATCTTCAGGAACATATCAGTTAATTTTGTAAATCCTTGAGGCTATCATTTTTTTAATGTATAATCTCAAAATCCCCAATTACATGAATTTGTAATGCAGTTGATGACTGTCATGTCAAATGTTCTTAGCCCTCAGGTGAACCACAAATTGAGGATGACATGTTAAAAGAAGAAATGAATGGATTTTCATCCTTTGCAAGGTCACTAGTACCCTCTTCTGAGAGACTACACCTAAGCCTACATAAATCCGATAAAGTCATCACAAATGGTCCTGAGAAGAACTCCAGTTCCTCCCCGTCCAGCGTGGATTATGCAGCCTCCGGGCCCCGGAAACCGGGCTCTGGAACCCTGTATGGCAGAAGGCCCAGAAGCACATTCCCAAATTCCCACCGGTTTCAGTTAGTCATTTCGAAAGCACCCAGTGGGGATCTTTTGGATAAACATGCTGAACTCTTTTCTAACAAACAATTGCCATTCACTCCCCGCACTTTAAAAACAGAAGCAAAATCTTTCCTGTCACAGTATCGCTACTATACACCTGCCAAAAGAAAAAAGGATTTTGCAGATCAACGGATAGAAGCTGAAACCCAGACTGAATTAAGGTATGACACATCAACAACCAATAGTAAATCCTTCAGGAAATTAAATGAAAATTAACGAATTAATATTCCTTGTTTGCTGCTGCCAGCCTTAAGATCTGGTAGTGCCCTTTGGATTGGAATGAGATGAATGTGACTTTTCCTTTTCTGTGTATCACTAGAACTATCAGAGTAATTGCTGAAAAATAGCAAAAAATATTACACTGGTCAAGTGCCTTATAAGTATGAATTACATATTTTATTGTTTCAAGCATGGTTCAAGAATTGTGTATGTTTTTAAATATTATACTTTCAGAGAATTCTTAAAATATGTCATCAGACAGCATTTGTGTAAATATGCATATTGATTCATGTTAAAAGTGGCAAAAATATGGGCTATAGAGGGAAAGAAACTAACCCTTTATCCATCTACCCCTCTGCTCCATTCCCTGCAGATATTCAGGCCAGTCTTCATAGCAACAACTGCCAAGAATAATTTTAAATTGGGATAATTTCTGGAAATTAAGTATAATTTGCCTCAATAATGTTTTCAAATACAATAGTGTGTGGCACAAGGTGAATGTTCAATAAAAGTTTGCCAAATGACTGAAGAAAAAAACAAATCTTGTCAAGTTTTGAGATTTAGCAGATTTGTATTGTGATCGGTTTTCTAGTATTACATAAACAATTTAACCGGCACTAGGTTTTAGTTGTTTTAGAAAGTGAAAACAATTTAAGATTAGTATTTTTTTTCTTTGGATATAGGTAAGAGGTACAGTAATATCAGATGAGTCTGCAGATATTTTATCAAATAAAATCAAATAATTCAAAATTATGTATTTTATAAGAACAGATGGATCTCATTCTTTTATGTTTGAGTTTATTTTTTCTAGCCAGTAAACCTTGTTACCACAGTGCTTATATTTTGAAGGATTAACAGTTATTTATTTTAAATTATTACAGCTTTAAATCTGAGTTGGGGACAGCTGAGACTAAAAATGTGACAGAATCAGAAATGAACATAAAGCAGGTAATAAGTATGAAATCTTTTAGTATTGCTACATTTGAATTACAGATATTTTTCTGTAAATAGAATATGTACAGCTATTTAGACTGTGAAGAATAATCTGTTGGTAGCACTTATCATACATGATATAGCCAGTATACAGAAGGTCTGGCTGTTTACAAATGGTTATAGCTCTCTGAATGGCCAGGTGGATCCTGCCAAATCTGGGAAGTCATTTGTTACTAACATCTTTCCTAGATGATTGGTTGGCTGGCTGGACAGATGGAAGGATCAGTAAAATACCTTAAGTATTGTTTACAAAGATGCAGACCTGGATTACTAGAGGAGCCAGCAGAGTAGTGCAGAAGTTGAGTTTTTATCCCTTTTTTTTTTTTTTTTTGTAAAGAATTGCCACATATTATATGATTGGAAAGTATACATTTTATAAGAATAAGTGGCTGTTATTATGTTTGCCTCTACTTTTTCTAGACCATAAAGCTGTTTATTACAGGGTTTATATTTTGAATTCTTAGCATCATTTCTTTTAAAATATTGCAACTTTGAGTCTGATTTTGAGATAAATTGTTTTATTTTTGGAGTGTCAGTCTTGCACTTGTGTCCTGACTTAAATTTGTTGTTTATAAAAATGGTTTGTCTATTAAAATGTCAAACACAGATCCAGAGATAGAAGAATAAAATATAATCATACTCAACTTCCTCCTTCCCTTCTGAAAATGGGTAGAAGGTGGTCGTTTTCCATCTCAGCCATTAATGCTGTTTGACACAGGGCCCTGCCACTTAAGGTCCAAGGACAAATCACTTATTCTCTGAGAGCTGCATTTCCTCATCTAGAAAAACTGTACTTAACTTGCAGGATTATTAGGAGGAGTAAATGATATAGGCAAAGTACCTAGCCTGGGCTAGGGCTTAATAGACTAGCTTGAAATTTTGGGAATGAGTTAACTCTGCAGATAACTACATAAACATGAAACAGTATTTATTTACAATCCTGCAAGAAAATGTGTGTCCTCATATTCCACAGTCAGTGCCATCAGTACTTGACTTGAAGAAGCCAGTATTAACTGCAGTAGATCCACATTTTAACAGCACCTTTAAAACTGTAAAGCACTGTACATAAATTGTCACGGTAAAGATTAACTCTAACGATGTGAGTAAATGCTTGGCACAGTTTGTGGTGCATAGTAAGGAGTCTATAAAAGTAAGCTGCCATTATTTTTGTTAATATTATTGTTCATGCTGCCAGCGCTACCACTGCTTCTACATATTTGACATGTTGGCATGTAAAACAGATGAGCTATTTGAATTTCTGAATAATGAGACTTTGTTCCCTCAAATTTACTTAAAAGTTGAAAATTTGCTTCATTTTTCCCTTTATATGTTTATTTGTGACAATTTCTTAGTGTTATTTAAATGCCACTCATTAAAATACAAGAAATAAGTCATTTTATCTTTAAGAAAAACGTGCTGAATGGATAGAAAAATTATTCTAAAATATTCTTTGTCATACTGTATAATTTTTATCTACTGGATATCTCTGTTCACTTAAAATTTGTTATATTTCTGCTTTCATAATGTATTTTTAAGCAAAAATGAAGTTTTTTTTATTGCATCCCCAGGCATCTAACTGTGTGACATATGATGCCAAAGAAAAAATAGCCCCTTTACCTTTACAAGGGCATGACTTAACATGGGATGAGATTAAGGATGATGCTCTTCAGCATTCCTCGCCAAGGTACACAGTTCACAGGAGAAATAATTTCAACTGTCTTTAATTGCCTTCTTGTATAACAGACATATAGTGTTTGCCACATAAGTACTATTTAATTGCATGCTGTAGTCTATTTTGGTGTGATGTAATTCAATAACAGTTTTAGTTTTACCAAGGAAATTTTACAAATTTAAGTGCTTAGTAAAGGTTTAAATGAGTTAATTTTGCTAATTCATTAGTAAAGGAAAACGCCACGCCAACTTGTATTATTTGTCATCACTATTCATTAAAAAAATAATTTTCCCCAAGACAAGTCCTCTGACAGTGATGCTAACCAGTTTACATGCCACAAATAATGCTGAAGAGCTGTACCATTTGAGGAGTCATAATTTGTGATTTTGAATATTCATCATATGCTAGTGCTTGACCTATCTGTGCTATATGAAGACACTATTTATTTATTTATTTATGAGACAGAGTCTCTCTCTGTTGTCCAGGCTGGAGTGCAGTGGTGCGGTCTGAGCTCACTGCAATGGAGACACTCTTTAAAAATTACTCATCGTGTTGAGTGATTAAGGAATATTATACATTAATTAGCAGGTAGTAGAAAACCTAAAAGATGCCTTGATAGTTTCAGTTGTCAAATGTATTTCCAGTGTCAGAGAATGGATATGAAATGTGGGGCGGGGAGGGGGGTAGAAGAAAGGAAGGAGTAGAGATTAAAAAGAGGGCAAGAATGAGGTGTTAATGTAGCAGATCACTAGGAAAGTACACACAATGCCCTCAGGCTCCGGCTTCTCCCTCAGGCCTTTGCTAGGGAGATCTCACCTGCTAAGGCCGTGGAGAGTTCATTGTTAACTTCCCTGTCTTTAAAATTTCTGGTGTTTCAACACATATAACTTATTATTTATTAATATAAACTGCTCTTGAGCCAGTCTTCACTGAATATTAAGAATGACTTAAGGAAAGGAGTATTTATCTTTTCTAATACTTTCTAAAAGAAGTAAAGTAAAATAGTATAATTGAGTATACCTGAATAAAATTTAGCTTCAAATTAATTATTGGTAACATAACTGAGTAACAAAATTTATCATGATGACCAGCTTTAAAAATACTTCATAGTAATGTATCTATATCTAGCATTATCTATACATTAACCTTAGTCAAATTGTCATTGTTTATACTAGAGAAATGCCATAGTGTAGTTTTGAAAAGAATTGTGAATTTATAAGTAGAAGAGTAGTTTAAAAACCTATCTTTGCTGCTTACTAACATTAACCTTGGAAAGTTATACTTAGCCTTTCTGACACTGGGTGAACTCATCAGTAAATAGTAAAAATAATACACAGCCAACATACCTGACTGGGTTGTTTAGAATATTAAATTAGATATGGATATGAGAGTGCTTTAAAAATTGCTGAAAAGTGTAATTACAGGTTGAACATCCCACATTTGAAAATCCGTAAGTCACAATACTCCAAAATCTGACGTGACACCCAAAGGAAATGCTCATTTGCGCATTTTGGATTTCAGAGTTTTGGATTGAGATGCTCAACTACTAAGTATATAATGGAAATATTCCAAAATCCAAAATCTGAAACACTTCGGTTCCAAGAGGGATATTCAGTCTGTACTAATATACAGTGTTACTGAATACTTATTGTATGCCAACCATTGTTTTGCTCAACTACTTTTCTTTCTAGGGCAGTGTGTCAGTATTCCCTGAAGCCCCCAGCAACTAGTAAAATCTACTCTGAGTAAGATCTTTTTTACCTCTTCATTTTGCATAGTGGAATTAAGAATTAAGAATCATAGAAACCATTATTAAATAAGTCAGGATTGAACAATAATCTCTTTTTTTAAAACTGGCAAGTAATAAATGTACATATTTGTGGAGTACCTAGTGATGTTTTGATACTTATACTGTACAGTGATTAAAACAGTTTAATTAGTGTATCCATCATCTCAAAGGTTTTATCATTTCTTTGTGTTGGAAACATTGAGTATCCTTCTTCTAGCTATTTGAAACTATGTATTATTGTTAACCATAGTAGTCATCCTGTAGTGGTATATAACACTAGAACTTACTCTGCCTATCTAGCTATAATTTTGTATCTTGTAACAAATCTCACCTTGTCCCTCACTCCCCTCTACCCTTCCCAGCCTCCAGTATCCTCTGTCCTACTCTCTGCTTCTATGAAATCAACTGTTTTTAGCTTCCACATATGAGTGAGAACATGCGGTGTTTAACTTTCTATTGCTGGCTTATTTCACCAGCATCCATCCGTGTTCCATCCATGTTGCCACAAATAACATGATTTTATTTGTTTTTATGGCTGAATAGTATTTCATTATGTATATATACATTTTCTTTATCCATTCATCTGTGAACGCTAATCTGTCTTACAACCAGCTTTGGGGTATCAACCATATAATACATGCTAAATTTGAGAAAATGACCTGAATAATTTTCTCAAATTTATTTGAGAAATAATAACTTAACTTTCTGGAGCAATTGTCAATCACGTCGTTTTTATCTCCAGTAGAAGTTTGTCCCTAAGCTAATACCTGATACTTTTTAATAATTAGTATCCATAATTCTTATTTATATGTAAAAATAATAAAATAATAAAGAAGAGTTTTAGAGAAATACAGACTTTTAGTAGTTCAGGATACTCTTTCCAGAGGTTTCTAATCTCAGCAGTTCTTTGCAGATATTTTACTCGTAGATTTTCATGTTGTTTTAATTAAGTTACTTTTTTTAGGGAAAATAATTTATAAAATTTTACTTATTTTCAAATATGCTGTTTTTAAACAAGTGAGACCCTGTGAATCAGTTTGAAAGTATAACTTTTTATTAAACATTTAGATCTATTATTTGATTTGCTTATTAACTCTTCCCTTATATTTGCTTATTCAGTAATTTAGTTACTTGCTACTTACATTTGGTACTAATTCTCTAATTTCAGCTAATTAAAATCAAACATACAATAATATCCTAACTTTCTTATAATAGCTACTAAAATATAGTTATAATAGGGAGGTGTGTTCAAGTAGTTAAAAATTACCACAATATTTATGATCACAAATTTTCCTTTGAGATTTTGTCTCCAAACGTTTTGAGAGAAAAAATAAATTTTTCTGCTTAGTGAATTTCTCAACCTTAAGATGAGAAGATGCTGGCCTGGGGCTAGGAGAGGACTTCTTAGTTGAAGCTCCTGCTTCTCTGGACAACTTTCCTTTTCCTTCTTGCAAATGCTTTGCAGAGGGGCTTGCACCTCTGCTGCTGGACCTGGTCAGGAGCCAGAGGAAATTTAAAACATTCCTCGAGGGTGCTTGTTCCCAGTGGATTGCATTTGATTGCCCCTTGTCGTTGGTCTCTTTTTGTGTTGTTTAATTCTGCTTATTTTTTACTGCTATGGATGTTGCAGATATCTTTGAAATTTTACTCTATTAGGTCATTATCTTTAATAAATATTTATCCTTGCATAATTCGAGAAGGTAGACATGTTTGTTTGTAATATTCCCCTTAGTAATATGAGATAGAAGTACATTGGTAATGGTAGAGATAGATATTTCTAATTAGGTACTAATGTTTCTTACAGTTTTCAGAATAAGTAAGCAATAATTTTTATGCTGTATATTGCCTTCCCTTTACAGCGAAGAAGAACTGTTGTATCTGAGTTTCATTGAAGATGTAACAGATGAAATTTTGAAACTTGGTTTATTTTCAAACAGGTTAGTTTTTTTTAATTGTGTTATGGCAATTCAGGAGTACGTTAACTATTCTTCATATTTCTTCATATGATGTTAAAATTTTAAAGTTATTTTCCCATACTAGGAAATGAAAAAATATATTGCTTTCTTGGAAACTTATTATTGTAATTGTAAAGAATGTTTAATTCATACTCTAGGGGAAGTTCATCACTTGGGAGAATTAAAGAATAGAGCTTTTATTCACTTTAATATTATATCCTTTGTATTATAAGTGACTCGTGAAGGAAGATCTTTACCACTTATTTGCAAAGCTTCATAATCCCATTTTACTATCTAAAACTGTCATGAGAATCAAAGGCAAGCATTTTTGGTACAACCATTATTAGTATTAGATCTAGTAAAATGAGAACAAATTAAGAGCTAGGTTTGTGCACCGCAAGTTAAATGAAAAGTTTGCAAAACCAGATTAGCTATTGCATAGCTTAAGGAAACTGTGTGTCCTGAATTTAGCTTGAACATTTATGTATCTTAAGATTCTTTGAGCACTGGGCTCTACTTTATGTTTTGTAACCTAGGACCCTGTTATGTATACTACTTGCTTTCTCTGTTGTAATAATATGCCAAACATAGACATTTCTAATAAATTATTTCTATCCTTTACATCAAGTTTTTTAAAAAATTAAAGCAAACATTTTCATTATTGGCATAAAAAGGCATATCAAAAAGACCTAAGATTTTTGACATTAATTCTTTTGACCACTTTCGTTTTAAAAAGTTGGTAAATAATATTCACATAATATGGGTAAAGAGTTTCAGGATACATAATGAAAAGTTTTAGCCATCTGTATCACAGTATGAATATACTTAACACTACTCAATCGTGCACTTAATGGTGAAGATGATAAGTTTTGTTGGTTTTTGCCACCACAAGAAAAAAAATACACATACAAAATCGTATTTATGCTTAAAATTTTGTTTTTATCAAGTGTAAGACTATTTATTACAGCATTTTTATAATAGTACCAAAAACCAGAATCAACCTAAATGTTTAATGGTAAATGTTTGGTTGAATAAACTGTGGGATATATGTGAAATGTAAGGTCTGTTTAGGGATTAAAAATGATGTTGAAGTGAATTTACAGATACAGAAAGATGTTAAAGATATGTGTCGTTGATTAGAAAAAACAAAATAGGGCTGGGCACAGTGGCTGATGTCTGTAATCCCAGCACTTTGGGAGTCCGAGGCGCGTGGATCATGAGGTCAGGAGATCGAGGCTATCCTGGCTAACACTGTGAAACCCCGTCTCTATTAAAAACACACAAAAATTTAGCCAGGCCTGGTGGCAGGTGCCAGTAGTCCTAGCTATAGGCTGAGGTAGGAGAATGGCGTGAACCCAAGACGTGGAGCTTGCGGTGAGCCGATATCGCGCCTCGACATTATAGCCTGGGCGACAGAGCGAGACTCTGTCTCAGAAAAAATAAAGAAAAAGAAAAAAACAAGATAGATACCCAAATAGTATGTATCATTTAATTACAATTTGGTAAAGAAATACAAATGAATAGAAAAAATGCCTAGTAGTGAATATTCTAAAATGTTAACAACAGTTGTAAAAAGTAGAATACAGATTTCTTGGGTTTTAAAAAAATTGTGAAATAATTCAGAACTACTAACTCTGAGGTTGGCTCATAACTTCACTGATGCTAGCAAATGATAACAAAGGAAATTAGTTGTTTTTTAAGAAACTGTTGGACATTCCTGTGATAGAGAGGTGAGCATGGTGTTTTAGAATGAAGAAATTATGTGGAGCCAGACACATGTGGGTTAAATTCCCCTAATGGCTTTTGACCTCAGGGGAGAGGAAATTGTCATCTTAGAGATGTGGCTTTCTCATCTTTAAAATGGTTTTTACACTATCTTTCCCTCCCTACGTTGGTCAGAATTAGAGGTAAAATGATTATTATGGCTAGCACAGTAGCATTTAATGGAACTTAATAAGTGATAACATTTAAGTTATTATGTGGATTTACCATCAGTGGGAATTTTTAAATTTTTTCATTATTTTTTAAAATTGTGTGACGTACACAGTAGGTGTATATGAGGGTCCATGAGATGTTTTGATATAGGCAAGCATTGTGAAATAAGGACATCACGGAAAATGGGGTATCCATCCTCTCAAGCATTTATCTTTTGAGTTACAAACAATCTGACTACATTCTTTATTTTAAATGTACAATTAAGTTATTATTGACTGTAGTTACCCTGTGGTGCTATCAAATGATCTTATTGATTCTTTCTATGTTTTTGTACCCATTAACTACCCCTCTTCCCCTGCAGCCCTCCACTACCCTTCCCAGCCTCTGTTAACCATCCTTCTACTCTCTATGTCTGTGAGTTCAATTGTTTTGATTTTCAGATCCCACAAATAAGTGGAGCATGCAATGTTTATCTTTCTGTACCAGGCTTATTTCACTTAACATAATGATCTCCATTTCCATCCATATTGTTGCAGATGACAGGATCCTACTTTTTTTATGACTGAATAGTACTCCATGGTGTATATGTCCTACATTTTTTTATCCATTCATTTGTTAATGGACACTTAGGCTGCTTCCAAATCTTAGCTATTATGAACAGTGCTACAACAAACATAAAAGTGCAGATATCTCTTTGATATCCACTTCCTTCCTTTTGGGATTGCTGGAGCATATGGTAGCTCAATTTCTAGTTTTTTGAGGAACCTCCAAACTGTTCTCCATAGGGGTTGAACTAATAGTTTACATTCTGCTAATAGTGTGCAAGGATTCCCTTTTCTCCACATTGTCACCAGCATTTATTATTGCTTGTTTTTGCATATAAGCCATTTTAACTGCAGTGAGATGATATCTCATTGTAGTTTTGATTTGCATTTCTCTGATGATCAATGATGTGGAACACCTTTTTATATTCCTGTTTACAATTCATATGTCTTTTGAGAATTGTCTATTCAAATCTTTTGCCCATTTTTTGATGAGATTATTAGATTTTTCGCTATAAACCTAATAGTAAATAGTTGTTTGAGCTCCTTATATATTCTGGTTATTAATTCCTTGTCAGAGGGGTAGTTTGCAAATATTTTCTCCCATTCTGTGGATTGTTTCTTCACTTTGTTGGTTATATCCTTTGCTGTGCAGAAGCTTTTTAACTTATGATCCCATTTGTCCATGTTTGCTTTTTTGCCTGTGCTTGTGGGATATTACTCAAGAAGTCTTTGCCAGACTAGTCCCTAGAGATTTTCTCCCAATGTTTTCATTTAGTAGTTCCATAGTTTCAGAACTTATATTTTGGCCTTTAATCTATTTTGATTTGGTTTTTGTATGTGGTGAGAGATAGGGGTCTAGTTTCATTCTTTTGTATATGGGTATCCAGTTTTCCCATCACCATTTATTGAAGAGACTGCCTTTTCCCCAGTGTATGTTCTTGGCAACTTTGTCAAAAATGAGTTCACTGTGGGTGTGTGGATTTGTTTCTGAGTTCTCTATTCTCTTCCATTGGTCTGTGTGTCTGTTTTTATGCCTGACCATGCTGTTTTGGTTACCATAGCTCTGTAGTATAATTTGAAGTCAGGTAATATGATCCCACCAGTTTTGTTCTTTTTACTTAGGATAGCTTTGGCTATTCTGGGTCTTTTGTGGTTTCATATACATTTTAGGATTTTTTTTTCTATTTCTGTGAATAATGTCACTGGTATTTTGATATGGATTGCATTGACTCTGTAGATTGCTTTGGATGGTGTGGATGTTTTAACAATATTGATTCTTCCAATCCATGAATTTGGAATATTTTTCCTTTTTTTTTTTTTTTTTTTGGTGTCCTTTTCCATTTTGTTCATTGGTGTTTTATACTTTAATATAGGATTTTTTTAAAAGTATAATTTAGGAAGGATTATAAAATATCTCTGTAAAAGGCTTTTCTTTAGGGTTTGGTTGTGTGTGTGTGTGTGTGTGTGTAAAGATGGGGGTAGAGAGGCTTTGGGTGTTTGCATATGTCTGTGAGAAAAACAGCTTTTTGGAGGTGGGGTGAGAAAAAGGAGAATTTTATTCAAAGAAATAAAAGTAGCATACAGTCTTTCAGAAACATGTAACGTGAAGCAAATGCACAAAGGAAGAACATAGAACAGGAAAGCATTAGTCTTCAGCTTTACAGAGAAAAAGAATAATCTAAAACACATTTTTCAACCTTTATAGTTTCAGTGTTACATGGCTAGTTTATATTTAGATGATTTTCTGATTTTGAGACATTAACATTTTTGTTTATCATTTGTAGGTTTTTAGAACGACTGTTCGAGCGACATATAAAACAAAATAAACATTTGGAGGAGGTTTGTCTTTCCTTATAACTTCATTAGAAAAATTCTAATGTAAAAATAATTTTACGGTTTTTTCATACCTTCAAACAATACATTAAAAGCTTTTTTTTCCCTTGAACTTTTTTGAGGGTGGTGGTGGGAGAAGTGAAAGGAAAAGTATTAATCCTGTGAGATTTGCAGCACTGCAGTCAAAATTTGATTTGACTCAATTAATGTAATTATTCTCATCTTTTCTTAATCCTAGGAAAAAATGCGCCACCTGCTGCATGTCCTGAAGGTAGACTTAGGCTGCACGTCGGAGGAAAACTCGGTAAAGCAAAATGATGTTGATATGTTGAATTTATTTGATTTTAAAAAGGCTGGGAATTCAGAACCAAATGAATTAAAACATGAAAGTGAAGTAACTATTCAGCAGGAACGTCAAGAATACCAAAAGGCTTTGAATATGTTATCGTCTGCACCAAAAGATGAGAACGAGATATTCTCTTCACCAACTGAATTTTTCTTGCCTCTTTATAAATCAAAGCATTCAGAAGGGGTTATAATTCAACAGGTGAATGATGAAACGAATCTTGAACCTTCAACTTTGGATGAAAATAATCCAAGTATTTCAGACAGTTTAACAGATCAGGAAACTTCTGTGAATGTCATTGAAGGTGACAGTGACCCTGAAAAGGTTGAGATTTCAAATGGATCATGCAGTCTTAACACATCACTCTCCCAGTCTGTTCAGTTCTCCAGTGTCAAAGGTGATAATAATCATGACATGGAATTATCAACTCTTAAAATCATGGAAATGAGCATTGAGGACTGCCCTTTGGATGTTTAATCTTCATTAATAAATACCTCAAATGGCCAGTAACTCAATATTACTTTTCTTCCTTTTTTAAAGTGTGTGTATAAGATTTCTGTGTTAGTTTTCTGTGCTGCAATAATAAGTTACCAGAAACCTAGTGGCCTAACATGCCACATGTTTATTTATCCCACAGTTTCTGCGGATCAGGAGTGTAGGCACAGCTTAGTTGGGTCCTCTGCCCTGGGTCTCACAAGGCTACCCCACAATCAAGGCAGTGACTAGGGCTGTGTTCTCATTTAGAGGCTTGTTGGCAGAATTATCTTCCTTGCAGCTGTAGATTTGAGGGCTTCGTTGTCTTGCCGACCAATGGCTAGAGGCTGCCTGTAGTTCTCTGCCACTTGGCGCTTTCCTTAGGGAAGCTATAACATGGCTGCTTGCTTTTTTAAGGATATCAGGAAAACCAGAGAGATTCTGCTAACAAGATGGAGTCTTATATAATGTAACATAATCACAGGAGTGACTTTCTATCACCTTTGCCATGTTCTTTTGGGTAGAAGCAAATCACAGGTCTTGCCCACACTTAAGGGTTGGGAATATATACAAGGGTGTGAATGCCAGAACACAGCAGTCACTGGGGTCATCTGAGGACCTGCTGGCCACAATTTCTAAAATCACTTTTCAGAGGAAACATATTTTACCCATGTTCTCAGAGGAACATTTTTACCCAGACATACCCAGCGGTTTTGTCGGCTATGGGAAATGGTTTGTGATCTGGTGTGGGTCTTGAAGCATTGGACATTGTCTGCAGTATCTTTAATTTCGTTTTTCTCGCTTTCCTGTAATATCTACAGCCTCGAGGACCTTTCAGTTGTCAGTGACCCAGGGAATTCTGTCAGCTAGCTGAGATGTTGTCTCTTCTTGTGAGTGCAAACATTTAGTCAGACCTGTCTGAAGCCCTCCCCTCCCCCGTAGCTCATGAATGAGACCCTTACTATTAGAACATGGCCCAGAAGATTCATCTCTAATTATACCTTTTCAACTATTTACAATAATATAATTGAATATTCATGTGCCCGTTATGTACAAAGTTTCATGCCTAGATACTGTGGAGGATAAAAACAACCCGTTTTGTTTTTATAAGCTATATTTTAATTTTATGTTTAAAAAAATGCAACCCAAGTATTCTTCTAAAAACTTAGCAGTGACTTCCAAGTATCCTGTTCTTTAACTCAGGCTTTTATCATCCTTTGGCCGTAGCAGTGTTTCCCAAAGTGTGGTACATACCCCTGGAGAGCTGAGAGTTGATTTTTAGTGGTATATGGATGACATGTCCATCTCATTCATGGGATGCTGACCATCACCACTGTCTTCAGGATTCAGATGCAGGCACAACCTGCAAAGCACAATATGGTGGGACTGAGCACCCAACCCACTTCTCACCCCCACTGTCAGAATCCCCAACTCACCCTGCTGTAACCCTTCCTTGGCACACCTGCCCCTCAGCCCTCACCTCTGGACTTCTTCCCTTTAACCCTCTAAGCAACACCATCTCTCCCCTCTTGCAGTCCTCCTAAACCTCCTGAAATAACCTCAGCTCTCTTCTTGGTTCCCAGCCTGGGTCTCCCAATCTGTTTGATCTTTACTCCTGTATTTGCTTCTTGGGCTATATTGTTCCTCAGCCCCAGGGTTCCTTTCTTCAGTCCCAAACTCACTCTTTCACAAACACCCTCTTCCCAGTCCCCATGAAACTACCCCAGACCTACTGGCCTGGCCCAAATTTTCCTTTCTTGGTTGTAGCTACTATTTGTCTTTCTGGAGGCATTCTCAGAAATTTTCTCCTGGCCGTTGTTCTCCAACACTTTGATCCGGGCCCCAGACCTGCCCTATTTGACATGTCCAGTCTTCTTCATGCTCTGACTCTGGGTACAGCTTCTTGTCTCTGGGGCCATGACCCATCCTAACTTGGATACCTATTAGGACAATTTGTTGTTATCCTTTAGTTTCCCTTTAAGTTTTAAAAGGTGAGTTAATTTAAATATTAACAATGATTCTGAAAAAAGCAAACAACCCCATCAAAAAGTGGGCAAAGGATATGAACAAACACTTCTCAAAACACATTCATACAGCCAACAGACACATGAAAAAATGCTTATCATCACTCGCCATCAGAGTAATGCAAATCAAAACCACAATGAGATACCATCTCACACCAGTTAGAATGGCAATCATTAAAAAATCAGGAAACAACAGGTGCTGGAGAGGATGTGGAGAAATAGGAACACTTTTACACTGTTGGTGGGACTGTAAACTAGTTCAACCATTGTGGAAGACAGTGTGGCAATTCCTCAAGGATCTAGAACTAGAAATACCATTTGACCCAGCCATCCCATTACTGGGTATATACCCAAAGGATTATAAATCATGCTGCTATAAAGATACATGCACACGTATGTTTATTGTGGCACTATTCACAATAGCAAAGACTTGGAATCAACCCATATGTCCATCAGTGACAGACTGGATTAAGAAAATGTGACACATATACACCGTGGAATACTATGCAGCCATAAAAAAGGATGAGTTTGTGTCCTTTGTAGGGACATGGATGCAGCTGGAAACCATCATTCTTAGCAAACTATCTCAAGAACAGAAAACCAAACACTGCATGTTCTCACTCATAGGTGGGAATTGAACAATGAGAACACTTGGACACAGGAAGGGGAACATCACACACCAGGGCCTATGGTTGGGAGGGGACTGGGGGGAGGGATAGCATTAGGAGATATACCTAGTGTAAATGACGAGTTAATGGGTACAGCACACCAACATGGCACATGTATACATATGTAACAAACCTGCACGTTGTGCACATGTACCCTAGAACTTAAAGTATATTAAGAAAAAAAAAATGATTCTTGAATGTGGCAAAAGTATTATAGTATGAAGGTAGGATGTGAGTGGTAAGTTTGGGAAACAGCACTTAAACTTTCTAGCAGCATCTTTTTTTTTATCCCTAAGACATCTTGTTAACATCAAGCAACATCTTTATATCTTCCCCTTTTCCTTCTCACACAGCCCATCAACTGAAGCTGAGAGGCACGATGAATGGTAGTGTGCCTTCTGAGCCAGGTTGCCTGGGTTTGATTGCTTTTAAGCTGGGTTTGATTCCTTTTAAGCTGACTTTGAGCTGGGTTACTGAGCTTGTGTGTATTTTCTCAATCGGATGGGGGTAATTATAGAACCTTTATCATAGAGTGCAAGAATTAAATGAGCTTGCATGAGAATTAAATACAGGCTGCTTTTTTTTTTTTTCTTACTATTTATTTTTTATTTCAGTAGGATTTTGGGAACAGGTGATGTTTGGTTACATGAATTAAGTTCTTCAGAGGTGACTTCTGAGATTTTGGTGCACCCAGCACCTAAGCAGTGTGTACACTGTACCCAATGTGTAGTCTTTTATCCCTCACTCCCCTCCTACCCTTTACCCCCAGCCCCCAAAGTCCATTGTATTACTCTTATGCCTTTGCATCCTCATAGCTTAGCTCCCACTTATGAGTGAGAACATACAATATTTGGTTTTCCATTCCTGAGTTACTTCACTTACAATAATGGTCTCCAATTCCATCTAGGTTGCTGCAAATGCCATTATTTCATTCCTTTTTATGGCTGAGTAGTATTCAATTGTGTGTATGTGTGTATATATATACACATCACATTTTATTTATCCATTCGTTCATCAATGGGCATTTGGGCTGGTTCCATATTTTTGCAGTTGTGAATTGTACTGCTATAAACATGCATGTACAAGTTACATTTTTTGTATAATGACTTCTTTTCCTCTGGGTAGATACCCAGGAGTGGGATTGCTGGATCAAATGGTAGATCTACATTTAGTTCTTTTTTTTTTTTTTTTTTACCTTGTTTTATCATGTTTTATTTTATTGTACTTTGCAGATACTACAGTTTTACAAATTGAAGGTTTGTGGCAACCCTGCATCCTTGGAGCAAATCTGTCAGCACCATTTTTCCAACAGTACATGCTCACTTTGTGTCTCTGTATCACATTCTGGTAATGCTTGCAATATTTCAAACTTTTTATTATTTTTTTTATTTTTTATTATACTTAAGTTCTAGGGTACATGTGCACAACGTGCAGGTTTGTTACATATGTATACATGTGCCATGTTGGTGTGCTGTACCCATTAACTTGTCATTTACACTAGGTATATCTCCTAATGCTATCTCTCCCCCCAGTCCCCTCCCAACCATAGGCCCTGGTGTGTGATGTTCCCCTTCCTGTGTCCAAGTGTTCTCATTGTTCAGTTCCCACCTATGAGTAAGAACATGTGGTGTTTGCTTTTCTGTTCTTGCGATAGTTTGCTGAGAATGATGGTTTCCAGCTGCATCCATGTCCCTACAAAGGACACAAACTCATCCTTTTTTATGGCTGCATAGTATTCCATGGTGTATATGTGCCACAATTTCTTAATCCAGTCTGTCATTGATGGACATTTGGGTTGGTTCCAAGTCTTTGCTATTGTGAATAGTGCCACAATAAACATACGTGTGCAAGTGTCTTTATAGCAGCATGATTTATAATCCTTTGGGTATATACCCTGTAATGGGAAGGCTGGGTCAAATGGCATTTCTAGTTCTAGATCTTTGAGGAATCACCACACCGTCTTCCACAATGGTTGAACTAGTTTACAGTCCCACCAACAGTGTAAAAGTGTTCCTATTTCTCCACATCCTCTCCAGCACCTGTTGTTTCCTGACTTTGTAATGATCTCCATTCTAACTGGTGTGAGATGGTATCTCATTGTGGTTTTGATTTGCATTTCTCTGATGGCTAGCGATGATGAGCATTTTTTCATGTGTCTGTTGGCTGCATAAATGTCTTCTTTTGAGAAGTGTCTGCTCATATATTTTGTCCACTTTTTGATGGGGCTTTTTTTTTCTTGTAAATTTGTTTGAGTTCTTTGTAGGTTCTGGATATTAGCCCTTTGTCAGATGAGTAGATTGCAAAAATTTTCTCCCATTCTGTAGGTTGCCTGTTCACTCTGATGGTATTTTCTTTTGCTGTGCAGAAGCTCTTTAGTTTAATTCGATCCCATTTGTCAATTTTGGCTTTTGTTGCCGTTGCTTTTGTTGTTTTAGACATGAAGTCCTTGCCCATGCCTATGTCCTGAATGGTATTGCCTAGGTTTTCTTCTAGGGTTTTTATGGTTTTAGGTCTAACATTTAAGTCTCTAATCCATCTTGAATTAATTTTTGTATAAGGTGTAAGGAAGGGATCCAGTTTCAGCTTTCTACTTATGGCTAGCCAGTTTTCCCAGCACCATTTATTAAATAGGGAATCCTTTCCCCGTTGCTTATTTTTTTCAGGTTTGTCAAAGATCAGATGGTTGTAGATGTGTGGTATTATTTCTGAGGGCTCTGTTCTGTTCCATTGGTCTATATCTCTGTTTTGGTACCAGTACCATGCTGTTTTGGATACTGTAGCCTTGTAGTATGGTTTGAAGTCAGGTAGCGTGATGCCTCCAGCTTTGTTCTTTTGACTTAGGATTGTCTTGGCAATGCGGGCTCTTTTTTGGTTCCATATGAACTTTAAAGTAGTTTTTTCCAATTCTGTGAAGAAAGCCATTGGTAGCTTAATGGGGATGGCATTGAATCTATAAATTACCTTGGGCAGTATGGCCATTATCACGATATTGATTCTTCCTATCCATGAGCATGGTATGTTCTTCCATTTGTTTGTGTCCTCTTTTATTTCGTTGAGCAGTGGTTTGTAGTTCTCCTTGAAGAGGTCCTTCACATCCCTTGTAAGTTGGATTCCTAGGTATTTTATTCTCTTTGAAGCTATTGTGAATGGGAGTTCAGTCATCATTTGGCTGATTGGTATATAAGAATGCTAGTGATTTTTGCACATTGATTTTGTATTCTGAGACTTTGCTGAAGTTGCTTATCATCTTAAGGAGATTTTGGGCAGAGACGATGGGGTTTTCTAAACATACAATCATGTCATCTGCAAACAGAGACAATTTGACTTCCTCTTTTCCTAATTGAATACCCTTGATTTCTTTCTCTTGCCTGATTGCCCTAGCCAGAACTTCCAACACTATGTTGAATAGGAGTGGTGAGAGAGGGCATCCCTGTCTTGTCTAGTTTTCAAGGGGAATGCTTTCAGTTTTTGCCCATTCAGTATGATATTGGCTGTGGGTTTGTCATAAATAACTCTTAGTGTTTTAAGATATGTTCCATCAATACCGAATTTATTGAGCGTTTTTATCATGAAGGGCTGTTGAATTTTGTCAAAGGCCTTTTCTGCATCTGTTGAGATAATCATGTGGTTTTTGTCTTTGGTTCTGTTTATATGCTGGATTACATTTATTGATTTGCATATGTTGAACCAGCCTTACGTCCCAGGGATGAAGCCCACTTGATCATGGTGGATAAGCTTTTTGATGTGCTGCTGGATTCAGTTTACCAGTATTTTATTGAGGATTTTGGCATCGATGTTCATCGGGGATATTGGTCTAAAATTCTCTTTTTTTTGTTGTATCTTTGCCAGGCTTTGGTATCAGGATGCAATTGGCCTCATACAATGAGTTAGGGAAGACTCTCTTTTTCTGTTGTTTGGAATAATTTCAGAAGGAATGATACCAGCTCCTCCTTGTACCTCTGGTAGAATTCGGCTGTGAATCCGTCTGGTCTGGACTTTTTTTGGTTGGTAGGCTATTAATTATTGTCTCAATTTCAGAGCCTGTTATTGGTCTATTCAGGGATTCAACTTCTTCCTGGTTTAGTCTTGGGAGAGTGTATGTGTCCAGGAATGTATCCATTTCTTCTAGGTTTTCTAGTTTATTTTCGTAGAGGTGTTTATAGTATTCTCTGATGGTAGTTTATATTTCTGTGGGGTCAGTGGTGATATCCCCTTTATCATTTTTTAATCATGTCTATTTGATTCTTCTCTCTTCTCTTCTTTATTAGTCTTGCTAGCGGTCTATCAATTTTGTTGATCTTTTCAAAAAACCAGCTCCTGGATTCATTGATTTTTTTGAAGGGTTTTTTGTCTCTGTCTCCTTCAGTTCTGCTCTGATCTTAGTTATTTCTTGCCTTCTGCTAGCTTTTGAATGTGTTTGCTCTTGCTTCTCTAGTTCTTTTAATTGTGATGTTAGGGTGTCAATTTGAGATCTTTCCTGCTTTCGCTTGTGGGCATTTAGTGCTATAAATTTCTGTCTATACACTGCTTTAAATGTGTCGCAGAGATCCTGGTATGTTGTATCTTTGTTCTCATTGGTTTCAAAGAACATCTTTATTTCTGCCTTCATTTCGTTATGTACCCAGTAGTCATTTGGGAGCAGGTGGTTCAGTTTCCATGTAGTTGAGCGGTTTTGATTGAGTTTCTTAGTCCTGAGTTCTAGTTTGATTGCACTGTGGTCTGAGAGACAGTTTGTTATAATTTCTGTTCTTTTACATTTGCTGAGGAGTACTTTACTTCCAACTATGTGGTCAATTTTGGAATAAGTGCTATGTGGTGCTGAGAAGAATGTATATTCTGTTGATTTGGGGTGGAGAGTTCTGTAGATGTCTATTAGGTCTACTTGGTGCAGAGTTGAGTTCAATTCCTAGATATTCTTGTTGACTTTCTGTCTCGTTGATCTGTCTAATGTTGACGGTGGGGTGTTAAAGTCTTGCATTATTATTGTGTGGGAGTCTAAGTCTCTTTGTAAGTCTCTAAGGACTTGCTTTATGAATCTAGGTGCTCCTGTATTGGGTGCATATATAGTTAGGATAGTTAGCTCTTCTTGTTGAATTGATCCCTTTACCATTATATAATGGCCTTCTTTGTCTCTTTTGATCTTTGTTGGTTTAAAGTCTGTTTTATCAGAGACTAGGATTGCAACCCCTGCCTTTTTTTGTTTTCCATTTGCTTGGTAGATCTTCCTCTATCCCTTTATTTTGAGCCTATGTATGTCTCTGCACGTGAGATGGGTCTCCTGGATACAGCAAACTGATGGGTCTTGACTCTTTTCCAATTTGCCAGCCTGTTTCTTTTAATTGGAGCATTTAGCCTATTTACATTTAAGGTTAATATTGTTATGTGTGAACTTGATCCTGTCATTATGATGTTAGCTGGTTATTTTGCTCATTAGTTGATGTGGTTTCTTCCTAGCATCGATGGTCTTTAGATTTTGGCATGTTTTTGCAGTGGCTGGTACCAGTTGTTCCTTTCCATGTTTAGTGCTTCCTTCAGGAGCTGTTGTAGGGCAGGCCTGGTGGTGACACAGTCTCTCAGCATTTGCTTGTCTGTAAAGGATTTTATTTCTCCTTTACTTATGAAACTTAGTTTGGCTGGAAAAGAAATTCTGGGTTGAAAATTCTCTTCTTTAAGAATATTGAATATTGGCCCCCACTCTCTTCTGGCTTGTAGAGTTTCTGCCGAGAGACCTGCTGTTAGTCTGATGGGCTTCCCTTTGGGGGTAACCCGACCTTTCTCTCTGGCTGCCCTTAACATTTTTGCCTTCATTTCAACTTTGGTGAATCTGACAATTATGTGTCTTGGAGTTGCTCTTCTCGAGGAGTATCTTTGTGGCGTTCTCTGTATTTCCTGAATTTGAATGTTGGCCTGCCTTTCTAGGTTGGGGAAGTTCTCCTGGATAATGTCCACAGAGTGTTTTCCAACTTGATTCCATTCTCCCCATCACTTTCAGGTACACTAATCAGACATAGATTTGGTTTTTTCACATAGTCCCATATTTCTTGGAGGCTTTGTTCATTTCTTGTTATTCTTTTTTCTCTAAACTTCTCTTCTCGCTTCGTTTCATTCATTTGACCTTCAATCACTGATACCCTTTCTTCCAGTTGATCGAGTTGGTTACTGAAGCTTGTGCATTTGTTATGTAGTTCTCGTGTCATGGTTTTCATCTCTATCAATTTGTTTAAGGACTTCTCTGCATTGGTTATTCTAGTTAGCCATTCGTCAAATCTTTTTTCAAGGTTTTTAGTTTCTTTGCGCTGGTTTCGTAATTCCTCCTTTAGCTTGGAGAAGTTTGATTGAAGTCTTCTTCTCTCAACTCGTCAAAGTCATTCTCCGTCCAGCTTTTTCCCTTGCTGGCGAGGAGCTGCATTCCTTTGGAGGGGGAGAGGTGCTCTGATTTTTAGAATTTCCAGCTTTTATGTACTGCTTTTTCCCCATCTTTGTGGTTTTATCTACATTTGGTCTTTGATGATGGTGACGTACAGATGAGGTTTTGGTGTGGATGTCCTTTCTGTTTGTTATTTTTCCTTCTAATAGTCAGGACCTTCAGCTGCAGGTCTGCTGGAGTTTACTAGAGGTCCACTCCAGACCCTCTTTGCCTTGGTATCAGTAGCAGAGGCTGCAGAAGAGTGAATATTGCTGAACAGTAAATGTTTCTGTCAGATCGTTCCTCTGGAAGCGTCGTCTCAGAGGTGTACCAGCTATGTGAGGTGTGAGGTGTCAGTCTGCCCCTAGTGGGGGATGTCTCCCAATTAGGTTACTCGGGGGTCAGGGACCCACTTTAGCAAACAGTCTGTCCATTCTCAGATCTCAGACTCCGTGCTGGGAAAACCACTACTCTCTTCAAAACTGTCAGAGAGCGATATTTACATCTGGAGAGGTTTCTGCTGCCTTTTGTTTGGCTATGCCCTGTCCCCAGAGGTGGAGTCTACAGAGGCAGGCAGGCCTCCTTGAGCTGTGGTGAGCTCCACCCAGTTCGAGCTTCCCGGACGCTTTGTTTACCTACTTAAGCCTCAGCAATGGCGGGCGCCCCTCCCCCAGCCTCGCTGCTGCCTTACAGTTAGATCTTAGACTGCTGTGCTAGCAATGATGGAGGCTCCATGGGCATGGGACCCTCCGAGCCAGGTGCAGGATATAAGCTCCTGGTGTGCTGTTTGCTAAGGTCCTTGGTAAAGCACAGTATTATAGTGGGAGTGACCCAATTTTCCAGGTGTTGTGTGTCACGGTTTCACTTGGCTAGGGAAGGGAATTCCCTTCCCCCTTGTGCTTCCCGGGTAAGGCGATGCCTCGCCCTGCTTCGGCTCTCGCTCATTGGGCTGCACCCACTGTCCTGCACCCACTGTCCAACACGCCCCAGTGAGATGAACCTGGTACCTCAGTTGGAAATGCAGAAATCACCAGTCTTCTGTGTCGCTCACACTGGGAGCTGGAGGCTGGAGCTGTTCCTATTTGGCCATCTTGGTGCAGATGCTACCTTTAGTTCTTGAAGGAATCTCCACACTGTTTTCCATAGTGGTTGCACTAGTTTACATTCCCACTAACAGTGTAAAAGTGTTCCCTTTTCACCGCATCCACACCAATATCCACTATTTTTTTAATTTTCTGATTATGGCCATTCTTAGAGGAGTAAGGTGGTATCGCATTGTGGTTTCGATTTGCATTTCCTTGATAATAAGTGATGTTGAACATTTTTTCATATGTTTGTTGGCCATTTGTATATCTTCTTTTGAGAATTGTCTATTCATGTCCTTAGCCCACTGTTGGTGGGATTGAGAGGTGACAACGTGCTAGCAGCCCTCGCTCTCAGCGCCTCCTCGGCCTCAGCGTCCACTCTGGCAGCACTTGAGGAGCCCTTCAGCCTGCCACGGCACTGTGGGAGCCCCTCTCTGGGCTGGCTGAGGCCGGAGCCACCTCCCTCTGCTTGCCGGGAGTTGTGGAGGGAGAGGCATGGGTGGGAACCCGGGCTGCGCGCAGCGCTCCCGGGCCTGTGTGAGTTCCGGCGGGCACGGGCAGGGGTTCCGCACGGGCGTGGGTTCGGCCGGGCACACGGAGCGACCAGCTGGCGCCTTAGGCCCAGAGCAGTGAGGGGCTTAGCACCCTGGCCAGCAGCTGCGGAGGTTGCGCCAGGTCCCCCAGCAGTGCTGGCTGCTGGCGCCACACTCAAATTCTTGCTGGGCCTTAGCTTCCTCCCTGCCAGGCAGGACTCGGGACCTGCAGCCCACCATGTCTGAGCTCCTCCCCCTGCAGTGGGCTCCTGCACAGCCTGAGCCTCCCTGACAGGCGCCCCCCCTGCTCCATGGGACCTCATCCCTTGGACAGCCCAAGGGCCGAGGAGCGCAGGTGTGGCTCGGGACTGGCGGGCAGCTCAGCCTGCAGCCCTGGTGCAGGATCCACTGGATGAAGCCAGCTGGGCTCCTGAAATGGATGGGGACTTGGAGAACTTTTATATCTAGCTGGAGGATCGTATGTGCACCAATCAGCACTCTGTATCTAGCTCAGGGTTTGTGAATGCACCAATTGGTACTCTGTATCTAGCTAACTCTGTAGCTAACTAGCACTCTGTGACTCTGTCTAGCTCAAGGATTGTAAGCGCACCAATCAGCACTCTCAAAATGGACCAATCAGCTCTCTGTAAAATAGACCAATCAGCTGTCTGTAAAATGGACCAATCAGGAGGGTGTGGGTGGGGCCAGATAAGGGAATAAAAACAGGCTGCCTGAGCCGGCAGTGGCGAGCCGGCAGTGGCAACCCGCTGGGATGCGCTTCCACATGGTGGAAGCTTTATTCTTTCAGTCTTTGCAGTAAATCTTGCTGCTGCTCACTTTTTGGGTCCATGCTGCTTTTATGAGCTGTAACACTCACAGCGAAGGTCTGCAGCTTCACTCCTGAAGCCAGCGAGACCACGAACCCACCAGGAAGAACAAACAACTCTGGACGCGCTGCCTTTAAGAGCTGTAATACTCACCATGAAGGTCTGCAGCTTCACTCCTGACAGCGAGACCGAACCCACCAGAAGGAAGAAGCCCCAGACACATCTGAATGTCTGAAGGAACAAACTCTGGACACACCATCTTTAAGAACTGTAACACCACGAGGGTCCGCGGCTTCATTCTTGAAGTCAGTGAGACCAAGAACTCACCAATTCCAGACACAAGTTTTTTTTTTTTTTTTTTTCTTGCTGATTTGTTTGAGTTCCTTGTAGATTCTGGATATTAGTCCTTTGTCAGATGTATAGATTGCAAAGATTTTCTCCCACTCCGTGGGTTGTCTGTTTACTGATGATTTCTTTTGCTGTGCAAAAGCATTTTAGTTTACCTAAGTCCCATCTGTTTTTCTGTTTTTGTTGCATTTGCTTTTGGGTTCTTGGTCATGAACACTTTGCCTAAGCCAGTGTCTACAAGGGTTTTTCCAATGTTATCTTCTAGAATTTTTATAGTTTAAGGTCTTAGATTTAAGTCTCTGATCCATCTTGAGTTGATTTTTCTATAAGGTGAGAGATGAGGATCGAGTTTCATTCTTCTACATGTGACTTGCCAATTGTCCCAGTACCATTTGTGAATAGCTTTGTTGACTGCAAGTATTTGGCTTCATTTCTGGGTTCTCTATTCCATTCCTTTCGTATATATGCCTTTTTTTTTTTTTTTTTTTTTTTTTGGCAGAGTCTCACTCTGTCACCCAGGCTGGAGTGCAGTGGCACGATCTGGGCTCACTGCAAATTCTGCCTCCTGGGATCAAGCAATTCTCCTACCTCACAGCCTCCCAGTAGCTGGGATTACAGGTGCCTGCCATCATGCCCAGTTAATTTTTGTAGTTTTAATTTTGTAGTTTCTAGTTTTAGTAGAGACGGGTTTCACCATGTTGGCCAGGCTGGTCTCAAACTCCAGCATAGAAGGTATGTCCGTTTTATGCTGATTTTGCTGAGGGTTTTAATCATAAAAGGATGCTGGATTTTGTCAAATGCTTTTTCTGGTCTATTCAGATGATCATGTGATGTTTGTTTTTAATTCTGTTTATGTGGTATATCACATTTATTGATTTTCAGATGTTAAACCATCCCCGCAGCCCTGGTATGAAACCCACTTGATCTGATGGATTATCTTTTTGATATGCTGTTGGATTTGGTTAGCTAGGATTTTGTTGAGGATTTTTGCATCTGTCTTCATCAGGGATATTGGTCCATAGTTTTGTTTTTTTGATATGTCCTTTCCTGGTTTTGGTATTAGGGTGATACTGGCCTCATAGAATGATTTAGGGAGGATTCCCTCTTTATCTTTCGGAATAGTGTCAATAGGATTTGTACCAATTCTTCTTTGAATGTCTGATAGAATTCAGGTGTGAATTCACCTGGTCCTGGACTTTTTTTTTTTTGGTCGGTATTTTTTTTTTTTTTTTTTTTTTTTTTGAGACAGAGTCTTGCTCTGTCACCTAGGCTGGAGTGCAGTGGCACGATCTCGGCTCACTGCTGCAACCTCCACTTCTTGGGTTCAAGCGACTCTCCTGCCTCAGCCTCCCAAGTAGCTGGGATTATAGGTGCCCACCACTGCGCAAGGCTAATTTTTGTATTTTTAGTAGAGACAGCGTTTCACCATGTTGACCAGGCTGGTCTCTTGAACTCCTGACCTTGTAATCCACCCGCGTCAACCTTCCAAAGTGCTGGGATTACAGGCGTGAGCCACTGCGCCCAGCCTATTTTTGTTGGTAATTTTAAAATTACCATTTCAATCTTACTGCTTGTTATTGGTCCATTCAGAGTTTCTATTTCTTCCTGTTTAATCTAGGAGGGTTGTATATTTCCAGGAATGTATCCATATCCTCTAGGTTTTTTAGTTTTTGCATGTAAAGCTGTTCATAGTAGCCTGGAATCATCTTTTTTGTTTCTGTGGTATCAGTTGTAATATGTCCTGCTTGTTTCTAATTGAGTTTCTTTGGATCTTCTCTCTCATTTTCTTGGTTAATCTCACTAATGGTCTATCAATTTCATTTATCTTTTCAAAGAACCAGCTTTTTGTTTCATTTATCTTTTATATTGTGGTTTTTTGGGGGGGGGTTTCAATTTCATTTAATTCTGCTCTGGTCTTGGTTGTTTCTTTACTTCTACTGGGTTTGGGTTTGATTGTTTCTCTAACTCCTTGAGGTGTGACCTTAGATTGTCTGTGCTCTTTCAGACTTTTTGATGTAGGCATTTAATGCTATGAACTTTACTCTTAGTTCTGCCTTTGCTGTATTCCAGAGGTTTTGATAGTTTTTGTCACTATTATCATTCAGTTCAAATAATTTTTTGAATTTCCATCTTGATTTCATTGTTGACTCAATGATCATTCAGGAGCAGGTTACTGAATTTCCATCTATTGACATGGTTTTGAGGGTTCCTTTTGGAGTTGATTTTTAATTTTATTCTACTGTGGTTTGTGAGAGTACTTGATATGACTTTTATTTTTAAAAATGTATTGAGACTTGTTTTGTGGCCTATCATATATGGTCTGTCTTGGAGAATGTTTCATGTGCTGATTAACAGAACGTATACTCTGCAGTTTTTGGGTAGAATGTTCTGTAAATATCTGTTAAGTTTATTTGTTCTAGGGTACAGTTTAAGTCCATTGTTTCTTTGTTGACTTTCCATCTTGATGACCTGTCTAGTGCTGTCAGTGGAGTAATGAAGTCCCCCACTATTATTGTGTTGCCATTTATCTTATTTCTTAGGTCTAGTAGTAATTGTTTTATAAATTTGGGAGCTCCAGTGTGAGGTGCATATATACATTTAGGATTGTGATATTTCCTGCTGGACTAGTCCTTTTATCATCATATAATGCCCCTCTTTGTCATTTTTAACTGCTGTTGATTTAAAGTTTGTGTGATATAAGAATAGCTACTCCTGCTTGCTTTTGTTGTCCATTTGCATGGAAAGATATTCCATGGGTAACAAATATCCCATTGATATTTTGTTAGTAACTTTTTAATTACCATTTCAATCTTGCTGCTTGTTATTGGCCTGTTCAGAGTTTCTGTTTCTTCCTGGCTTAATCTAGGAGGGTTGGATATTTCCAGGAATTTATCCATCTCCTCTAGGTTTTCTAGCTATTCCATTCAAGATATTCCTTCCAAATGGACACCAAAAGCAAGCAGGAGTTAGCTATTCCACCCCTTTACCTCAGTTTATGTGAGTCTTTAAGTGTCAGGTGGGTCTCTTGAAGATAGAATATACTTGGTTGATGAAGTTTTATCCATTCTACCATTTTGTATCTTTTAGGTGGAGCATTTAGGCCATTTAAATTCAACGTTAGTATTGAGATGTGAGGTACTATTCTATTCATCATACTATTTGTTGCCTGAATACCTTAGTGTTTTTTTTTTCATTGTGTTACAGTGAAAAATTATAGGTCCTGTGAGATTTATGCTTTAAGGATATCCTATTTTGACGATTTCGAGGATTTACGATTTAGAGCTCCCCTTTTAGCAGTTTTTTTTTTTTTTTTTTTTTTTTTTTTTTTTTTTTTCTGAGATGGAGTCTTGCTCAGTCACCCAGGCTGGAGTGCAGTGGCATGATCTCGGCTCACTGCAAGCTCCGCCTCCTGGGTTCACATGATTCTCCTGCTTCAGCCTCCCGAGTAGCTGGGACTACAGGTGTCTGCCACCACACCCGGCTAATTTTTTTTTTGTATTTTTAGTAGAGACCAGGTTTCACCATGTTAGCCAGGATGGTCTCGATCTCCTGACCTCGTGATCCACCTGCCTCAGCCTCCCAAAGTGCTGGGATTACAGGTGTGAGCCACTGCGCCCGGCCTTTAGTAGTTCTTTTAGTGCTGGCTTGGTAGTGGCAAATTCTCTCAGCATTTGTTTGTCTGAAGAAGACTGTATCTTTCCTTCATTTATGAGGCTTAATTTTGCTGGATACAAAATTCTTGGCTGATAATTGCTTTGTTTAAGGAAGTTAAATATAGAACCCCAGTCCCTTTTAGCTTGTAGGGTTTCTGCTGAGAAATCTGCTATTAATCTGATAGGTTTTCTTTTATAGGTTACCTGATGCTTTTGCCTCATCGCTCCTAAGAGTCTTTCCTTTTTTTTGACTTTAGATAACCTGATGACTGTGTGCCCAGGCAATGATCTTTCTGTGATGAATTTCCCAGGTGTTCTTTGAATTTCTTGTATTTGGATGTCTAGATCTCTAGCAGAGCTGAGAAAGTTTTCTTCAATTATTCCCTCAGATATGTTTTCCAAACTTTTAGGTTTCTCTTCTTCCTCAGGAACACCCATTATTCTTAGGTTTGGTGATTTAACATAATCCCCAACTTCTTGGAGGTTTTGATCATTTTTTTTAAATTCCTTTTTGTCTTTGTCAGATTGGGTTAATTTGAAAGCCTTGTCTTTGAGCTGTGAAGTTCCTTTCTTCCACTTGTTCAGTTCTGTTGCTGAGATCTTCCAATGCATTTTGCATTTCTCTAAGTGTGTTCTTCATTTCTAGAAGTTGTGCTTTTTTGTTTTGAGATGGAGATTCACTCTTGTCACCAAGGCTGGAGTACAATCGCAAAATCTTGGTACCTGCAACCTCTGCCTCCCAGGTTCAAGCGATTCTCCTATCTCAGCCTCCCGAATAGCTGGGATTACAGGTGTCTGCCACCACACCTGGCTAATTTTTGTATTTTTAGTAGAGACAGGGTTCACCACGTTGGCCAGGCTGGTTTTGAACTCCTGACCTCAGGTGATCCACCTGCCTCAGCCTCCCAAACTGCTGGGATTGCAGGCGTGAGCCACCATGCCCAGCCATGATTGTTTTTTACTTATGCTGTTTCACTGGAGATTTTTCCATTCTTATTCTATATCTTTTTTTTTTTCTTTGAGAAGGAGTC
Organism: Macaca nemestrina; assembly: GCF_043159975.1. Classification (NCBI taxonomy): domain Eukaryota; kingdom Metazoa; phylum Chordata; class Mammalia; order Primates; family Cercopithecidae; genus Macaca; species Macaca nemestrina. The sequence goes on along the minus strand of NC_092131.1, from coordinate 19,416,788 downwards.
TTGCTCTGTCACCCAGGCTGGAGTGCAGTGGCACAATCTCGGCTCACTGCAACCTCCGCCTCCCCAGATTTAAGCAATTCTCCTGCCTCAGCCTCCCCAGTAGCTGGGACTACAGGTGCCCACCACCATGCCCAGCTAATTTTTTTATTTTTAGTAGAGACAGGGTTTTGCCATGTTGGCCAGGCTGGTCTTGATCTCCTGACCTCAAGTGATCCACCTGCCTCGGCCTCCTAAAGTGTTGGGATTACAGGTGTGAGCCACCACACCCGGCCCTATATCATTTTTTATATTTCTTTAAGTTAGACTTCATCTCTTTCTCTGGTGCCTCCTTGATTGACTGAATAGTTGATCTTCTCAATTCTTTTTTCTGGCAATTCAGAGATTTTATCTTGGTTTGGATCCACTGTTGGTGAGCTAGTGCGATCTTTTGGGGTGTTAAAGAACCTTGTTTTGTCATATTATCAGAATTGTTTTTCTGGTTCCTTCTCATTTGGGTAGAGTATGTGAGGGAAGATCTAGGACTCAAGGGTGCTGTTCAGATTCTTTTGTACCACGGGTTGTTCCTTTGATGTGATGCTCTCCCCTTTTCCCTAAGGATGGTGGGTCCTGAGAGCCAAACTGCAGTGATTGTTATTTCTCTTCTAGATCTAGTCACCCAGCAGAGCTACTGGGCTCTGGGCTGATGCTGGGGAGTGTCTGCAAAAAGTCCTGAGATGTGATTCATCTTCAGGTCTTTCAGCCATGGATACCAGCACCTGCTCAAGTGGAGGTAACAGGAGAGCGAAGTGGACCCTGTGAGAGTCCTTGGTTGTATTTTTGTCAAGTGCCCTGGTTTTGTGTTGGTTGGCCTTTACTTTCTGTAAAGTTTCCCCATAAAACACTGACCAGTTTAACTTCAGTTGCTTTCTGAGTCTGAGCCACTGCCCGACAGGAGTGAGAATTTATTCTCTGATCTCACCAGCAGGGTGCAGTAGGGAGAAAAGTTGCCCTATAATTTCTTGGAGTACAGAACACATATAGATATGGTTTGGTTCTGTACCACTGCTTACCTTTCAGGGCTCCTGTGGTTTGAGTAAGCTTCGGGGGCACAAACTAAAAGTTAACACCAAGAGTATTGCTTGCATGGGTAAATATTACTAAAAGTCAACATACAAGTGAACTTTTAGAGCGTATTTTTTATTTGGGAACTACCTGAAATACACAGAAAACTGTGCCACCACTTTAACAATCCAAGGACTTCAAATGTTTTCTAAAATCCTATCTACCCAAGTATCCCCAAAACATGCAAACTTTGATCTGAATTTCCTAACGTTTCCTCATTTTTCGTTTGTGTTTGTTTTGTTTTTTTGAGACAGAGTCTTACTCTGTTGCCCAGGCTGGAGTGCAGAGGCAAGATCTCAGCTCACTGCAACCTCTGCCTCCCAAGTTCAAGCAATTCTCCTGCCTCCACCTCCCTGAGTAGCTGGGATTACACGTGCCACCATGCCCAGCTAAGTTTTGTATTTTTAGTAGAGATGGGGTTTCACCATGTTGGCCAGGCTGGTCTCTAACTCCCGACATCGTGATCCACCCGCCTCGGCCTTGGCCTCCCAAAGTGCTGGGATTATAGGGGTGAGCCACCACGACCGGCTGTCCTCATTTTTCTATAAATAATTTTAGATAGTAGGGTAAATGGAGCTCTTATCTACAGGAATTTGAAAAGCTCATATTGAGAAATGTTTTCCCAGGCAAATTTCTAATGCAGCTATTCCTCTACTTTTGAAATGTCTATCCCTCAGCTCAAAAGAAAGCCCCCTGCAATTTAGATTCTTTAAAAAAAAAATTAAACCGGAAAGGGATAGTTTTAGCTTGTTCCACATGAAATCTTGCTGATAAGCAAGTTCAACTACATTTCCACCCAAAAGAGTTCCTTTAAAAAGTCTGACTTACAACCAGGCATAGTGGCTCATGCCTGTAATCCCAACACTTTGGGAGGCCGAGGCGGGTGGATCCCCTGAGATCAGGAGTTTGAGACGAGCCTGGCCAACATGGTGAAACCCCATCTCTACTAAAAATAAAAAATTAGTCCAGCGTAATGGTGCACATCTGTAATCCCAGCTACTAGGGAGGCCAAGGCAGGAGAATCGCTTGAACCCAGAAGGCAGAGGTTGCAGTGAGCCAAGATCGTGCCATTGCACTCCAGCCTGGGCCACGGAGCAAAATTCCGTCTCCAAAAAAAAACAAAAAACAAAAAAAAGTCTTACTTACAATAGTAATTCCTGTTTCCATTTGTTCATGCAAATCTCAAACAATAAACCTGCTCTTGTCAAGTTGCAGCTAATCTCCAGTTTATTTTACTGTACATAGTTGTATATTTAAATTTTCTTAATATTGTGAACATTAACATCTCAACCCATCTGAAATGACTCCTGTCTTCTGATGGTGAAAGCCTCACAGAAAAGCTGGCCACGTCATGCTGTCACCACTCAGTCCCACACCACCACGGTCTCCTCCCTCCTGGGTTTCTGACTAGACATTGCTTTCTGGACTTTTCTAAGGAAGCACAGGCCCAGCTTCTAATTCGGCCAAAGGGTTTTAAAGACTAAATTCTAGCATTTTCTGAATGCTTCATAGATGTTCCAGAAGACATTAATAATAAATGACTACAATAAGCATTCCAAATGATATTCTAAAATGAGTACTTTCTGGCCGGACACAGTGACTCACGCCTATAATCCCATCACTTTGGGAGGCCGAGGCAGACAGATCACTTGAGGTCAGGTGTTGGAGACCAGCCTGGCCAACATGGTGAAACCCCGTCTCCATTAAAAATACAAAAATTAGCCGGGCATAGTGGTGCATGCCTGTAATCCCAGCTACTCAGGGGCTGAGGCAGGAGAATGGCTCGAACCCAGGAGGCAGAGGTTGCAGTGAGCCAAGATTGTGCCACTGCACTGTAGCCTGGGCAACAGAGCAAGGCTCCATCTCAAAAATAAAAAATAAAATGAGTACTTTCTGTGATCAAAACTATCAGCTAAACTATTTCATCAAAAGACCCCACTAATCAGGAAAACTGATGCCAAAGATACCAAAATTGATCAGTGGAAAACACTGGTTTATAACTCGACGCTTTGTAGAAGTGCACATTTTGATAATTTGTATTAAAGACACTAAGATACATGAAGCACTGTGTAAGTATGGCAGACATTAATATACTAATTTCAGAGGCGGTAAACCTATGAACCCTCAATGTTCTAGTTTGCTCTTGAAAATCACACTATTTCAAAGCTTAGTAATGTGGATAGATTTTTATTCAGAAATCCTTTCATATTCACTAACTGCAATTAAATGTTTAAAATTACATGGCTCTTAGGAACGATGTCAAACATGCAACATTTTAAGAGTGATAGATTTAAACAGTAATTTTGCCCTCAGAAGTTTACTTATCAAATTATTACAACAGAAACACAAATAGACCATATATTACTCTTTAATTGGATTTGTTTTACAATATGTTCTTGTCAATGAGCTACGTCAAACTGTTTAAACCTGATAGAAAAGCATTTTCACAAAAACGTACCATGGAGAGGGAGGGGGAAGGGAAGAAGCACTTTTTCTAGAGATGGGAAAGAGTCCCAGTAAAAAATTCTTACTCCTTTCTTCTAAGGAGCTCGTTCTGAATATTTTCACTTAGTTCTATTGTTCTTTAAACAGGACTTTAAAAAGAATTTTGTATTTACAAAATTTACATTTTGTTGCTACAAAATGTAATTTATATTGTAAAATAAAAATGTAAAATTTTAATTTTGTTCCTACATGAGAAGTGTGCATACTTTCAATTAGTTTTCATTAATATCTTCTGAGTTTCCTCTTAGGTGGTTGGTTTCTCAGTAAGGCAGAGTTAGGCTGGTGCACACACTATTTAGGAAGTCCTGTCTCGTGGCTGACAACATACTTGTAGTGCTCAAAGAAGTGAGTTGAGTGACATGGGAATCAAAATGATGCCTAGAATAGTGTAATTTAGGAAACAGCCCTAGATTTCATATTTTGGAAGCTTTTCATTTTAAGAAGAGACCCCAAAAAGAAGGAAAAAGGAAAGGGTTCCTCCACTAAATATTCCATTCATCCGTACCTACTCAATGGTCATTCTGACGAGGCCATCTTAATCTGGGCCAGTGATGACACACTCCCCCTGTAACTCAGCCTGGTTCTGTCTATTGGGATGTGCCTAAACGTGATGGGTGAGGGGGCACTAAACAGCTAACACTGACCAGGGAATTAAGGAGCTAAAATGCAAGTACCTCTTGAATACCATAGCAATCTCTGTGCACAAATTTGGACTGTACTTTGTGGGAGAAGAGGTGAAAACTATTATTAACTATTCCCTTCCTTCAACCAAAAGGAAAAATACGCCTCTTCAAGGCTTCTTTTAATGATACTATAATGCTGAATTTATTTATGAAAAAGAAACAATACAGGTTTAGGTGGGAAAACCCCCAAGGAAACAGAGTAAGTCACGGGCTGTGAGAGGACTTGAATTCCCTGGGGACAGTGCCGTGGGGTCAGCCCCCATACTCCAAGCCCCTGCTCTCCATCCCAGCACCTCAGTCTGAGTATAGATAATACTGCATTTTTGTAAAGACGAAGGCATCCTGCATTTACCATCACACTCCCCCACTCTTGTCCTAGTCATCTTACATACTTAGTCCTTAATCTCTCCCAAAACACTTCTCGGCGCCCATTGTTATTGTGCCATCTACAAAACAACACATACATTAAAACTCAAAGATATGTTTTTAACAAAAAAAGTGCTTAAAACCACCCTAGGCAATTGTTTTTCACTTCATTTTCAACCAATAAAATCAAATTCATTTAGATTTATGAGTAATACTGAAAAAATAATGTTTATTCTCTTACATTTTAAATAATGTGCCTTCATCACAACTTTACATTAACTGACTCATTTCAGTATCTAAATGAGTTGAGCTCTCATTTGAAAAATAGAGAAGATACAACTATATAGAATTTTTAGGATAAAAAATGTTCTGGATAGAAAAATCCTTTTGATGTTTCAAAATAACACTTATAGATTCTCAGTATAGTTTTCAGTTTGGTAACTAAACCATTAAGTAACCAAGGTTTTCAAAAAATTACAAAAGATAATAACATGATTTTTAAATACAAAGTTAAATAGGAGCCACTCATATCTGTGGATCATCCCTACACAAAGTTGTTTCTCACTAGAAAATCCCTAAATATTTGTCATAAAATAAAACTCCATTATCAAAAATTAGTTTAAGATAGAAATCTATGCGCTTTAATGATTGCCAGAATTGCCCAGCATAGCTTCAGTAAAATAGAGCATTGTCTAGAAAATACAATCTCCAAAATGTGTGCAAGTACTGCAAACCGGACAGACCAGGGCAGGGCAAGGCCCTTGAAACCAAGTCCTCCTTGAGCACCTTTCCCAGGTTAGAAACCCGTCTTCAGCCTGTGCTTCGCACATTTCCTTCAGTGCGCCGCCATTCAGACTGCACCATTTACGTCCCAGTGCCACGCTGCGTGGATCAAGTGTCAAGGGGGGAAAGTATGAGTTAGGCAAGCGCTTTTTTTTTAAAGCTGTAAACGCTTCACATGACTGGCCCCGTAAGGAATCTGGGAGCTTAGATGAGCCTGGAGCTTTTCAGGAACTGGATGAGGACTCTGTACACAAACGTGTACTGGCAGAGAGTCTGCACCAGCATCATTCTCTGTTGCCTCAGCATGTCCAGTACTCTCGGGATGTCCAGTACCTAGGTTGAGAGAAATGGTAATGAAGATAATGCGTTCCCCTTGGGAGAGAGAAAGGATGGGAAGACACTAGTGTCCTGGCAGAAACCTGGTTAGGAGATGCACACAGTCTCTTTTCTACCTTAGCATCTTTTAGAAATAAGCCATGATGGCCTACTTCTGATTTTCGGATTAGTTTTAACTATAAATAGAATGTCCATGCAGACTATTTCGTCAACATTCCCTGGGTATAGCTCACTGACTCTGTATGGTTGGACATAATGACCATATCTCACTAAATACCAAGACTCTACAAAAACAGAGTGTGCTGTCAATATCTATTTCCCTCAAGGGCTCCGGGCAGCATGAATCATCCTTGAAATGTAAACAGAAAGAAAGAGTTCTGAGCTCAAATTTGAAAAACCTTGAGCAAGTAAAACAAAATTAAACAGCTTTATTTATCGTATGACTTCTCAGTCTTTAATATGCTAATTGGTACTGAGACTCTCCAAGAAGACACAGCCTTTTGCAGGGAACATTAGTGACATCTTGAGGCCACCAGAGTCCAAGGAAATGTGCGCAAAAAGAGCTATTAGGTCACTACGTCCCTCTCTTCCCCAGCCTTATTTCCACCCAAAAAGGCCAGGCAATCATAAGCGCCATCACCTCATTGTGTTCCAGGCAGGCGATCATGATCTCCGACAAAATAACCACGCCAGTCCTTCCTACCCCAGCACTGCAGTGGACCAGCAACGGAGGGTTTGGGCTTTGGGGATCACTTGTGCTATTTGTATGGCGTCGAACAGACTGGATCTCTTCAAGATACGCTGTGGAAAATCAATGAAATAGAAAAATACTCAAGGATCAAGGCATATCACATTGACGACTCAATCTTCATATTCTCTCCACTGATTAAGAGGACTGCAGACAAAGAGCACTGGGTACCAGTGAACCAAACCCAACCACCGAGGGACAGTGTGACCCTGAGCAAGTCACTACCTCTGCCCACTTTCTGGTCTACAAAATGAAATGGGGGAGACACTGAGTCAGTTGTGGCATTCTAGTCACTACCAAATCATAATTTATAAACCTCTTGTTAACCCTCCCCAAAACACTTGTATTCTTTATGTTAAAACAAGTCCGACGCTTATATGAGAGAACATAAAGGAAATATTTCAGAAACATAAATGTTCCTCTCTGTTTAACAGCTCCAGAGGCAGCTGTCCTGGGAACAAACTTAAAAGTCACTCACATAAAAATCCCTTGAGGTCTTCTGGACAGCCATGCTCAGGCCAGTCTGTGTACTGGAGGTGCCAGACGGTCCTCTCTTGCCCAGTAAGGAGGTGCTTCATCTTCAGGCCTGTGGTGGCATAGCAGCCAGAGTCTGTGCGGAAGCGGGTCGTGATCTTAAACCTTCCATAGGTGACAGTGTTGTGCCTGGAACCAAGTCGTGGCCAATACCTAAAGCTCTTCTCCCTTCCACCCTCCTGTTAAAGACGAGCACGGTTAAATGACTCGAGATCCGACAATGGATGCCCTTCTCACACAGATGGCACATCTGAAACAGAACCACAACCCTACCCTGCCTTTTTCTCCACAGGTCAGGATTCTAGATGATTAACATTAACTGTTCTTCAGAGGCTGAGAAAATCACTTAAGAGAAATGAATACCTACCTCTTCTGCTGTCACCATTGCTATAATTGCAATTCCCTGTTCCCATACCATCTGCCAAAAATCTTGACAGGTATTCTGTAATGGTCCCTGTGTGGCAATATAATCCCATTCAATTCCACTGACAGAGACCTGGGATTAGAAAAGGTTAAAAAAATTGACATGTGTGTATAATATACATAGGTATGTATGCATACATTCATGGTAGTACTAAAAAAGTTGTTTAAAAAAGTAAAAAAGTAGTAAACTGGATTATTCAGCAGAATAAGGAAAGACTTTTCATCTTTTCCCTTGTGAATACAATTTGCATTACTGACATTTTTATAAACGTAGGCACTGTGAATATACATAATATCTATGCAACCTGCTTAACCTTGCTGAATCTCAGTTCTCATTTATAAAATAAAAATACTGCCTACCCTCATAGGGTCGTTGTGAGGACTGAGTCAGTATCTATGGTACCTGGTATATAACTCAATAAGTAGCTATTATTACAGCCATGGTTCCTCTTCTTTAAAAAAAAAAAAAAAACAAAAAAAAACTTCCTACTTAAGATAGTCTCACCTCTGAACTTCTGAGTCAAGGTCACTCTCCACAATAATATTAAGTTTCCACTTAAGATTTAACTTCCTTGAGAGCAGTCTAATACAACAGTAATTACTAGATTTGTAGTTAAGAGACCTGGGTTAAATCTTGGCTTCACCAATGTTGAGTGACGACAATAACTGTCTCCAGACGCTCACTAAATGTAAAACCCAGTGCCAAGCCTTGTGTCACATGCACTCTCACTCAGGGCTGCCAGTCCCCTAGTCACTGCTCCACATCATCTCACTGAGCACCCAGTGGCTGCCACTGTGGATGAGTAGCAGATTGTAACAGTGAATAAGTACTAGGGAGGAGGAAGGGCTAGTGAGAAGCCGGCATCATTTATTTATTTCCATATAACTGAGATGAGGTCCCACAACACAGCTTATAAAGTGAGGTCCCACCTCATTTTAGATCTAGGAGTCAGACCCAGGTCTCAAATTCTTTCCTCTATTCTGCAAGTGGCTGCTGAAGATTTTGAAATATCACTACAGAACTACAGTATCATTCATTCTTATCCATCTAGTCATGAGACTGGATGAGTTATTTCAAAGAAATGCTCGATTTTTAAGTAAAGTATGCTGATCTTATATTTAAAAATAAAAGAGTATGTGCATAGGTTCCCAAAAGCCATCAAGGGGTCCTGGCATTCACAGGCAGACTTCCAGTCTCCAGAAAGCCTTGGTGTCAGCTTGTTCCCTTCTCAAATAATACTTGCAAACTAAAGAAAAAAAAGCACCACCTGTCCACACTTACTTCTTCACTCACCATGAGATTTCTCCTTCCCAAAATAAAGAATTGAATGTGGCCAGCATGAACAAAGGGTACAATGAGGAAGAAGGAACATCTGGCTTTATTCCATCACGTGTTGTGAATCATCATTTTGTCCATTTTCATGGCAGTGATATTACCCCAGATAAGGTGCCAAGAACATACATTGGGGAAGGACAGTCTCTTAAATACATGGGGTGGGAAAACTGGATATCCATAAGCAGAAAAATAAAACTAGACCCCCTATCTCTCACCAAAAACATTACCCCAGTTTAATGACATTATACTGGTTCCAGGAAAAAAGCACTTCTTCAAAGAACAAAATGATACTTAAAAATTATTACAAAGAGTATGCAAAGAGAACAGATGGCACCTTTTGAAAGTTTTTGTGAACACCATCAAAAAGCCGAGACACTTCTGTTACATAAAAATGCATGTCAGTATGTGATGAGGAAAAACTAGCAATTCAGTGGCTCCCAGAAGAATTTGAGCTAAAAAGAGGTCTTCAGATTTAGAAGGACAAAGTTCTAAAGCCAGGCAACAGAAGGTCAAGGCTGTAGGGAGCCATGATCACACCACTGCACTCCACCAGTCTGGGTGACAGAGCAAGACTCCATCTCAAAAAAGGCAAAAGAAAAAAAGCCAGGCAAATAAGTGTGCCCTGAATCCTGCTAACAGTGCTGGGGGCAGAGTGGTTTCGCACATGGAAAGACATGACTTTGGCTCTGTCTGATAGACACTTTTTACCTAGCACTGGTGTGTGGATTTCCCAGCTTGTAGTACAGTTTGTCACAAATGTTCAAAACTAGAGTGTTTATCTAAAACAATAAAATGAAAATAAATTTTAAAATATCTGCATTCTAAACAGACATGAATACAATTCTTACCATTCTTGTAATTTAACTGAAACTGCATGTGCTGTTTATTACTTGAGGCGTTCCTCTCACCTTAATATGTGATGCATTGATGTAACCAGTGTTGTTTTCTTTAGTTGGGACCAACTCCACTCTCGCATTGTCATAAGGAAGAACATCTTGGAATCGATTTCTTTCTGCATTTTCAGGGAGTCGTGCTGTTGAGCACTCCCCATCAACTAGCCGTTTCTTAAGAATTCTTTCATATTCTGTGAATACCATTCCTTGTTCTAATCGTTGTTCCAGAATTTTACACTATAAAACAGAATATGTGGAATAACATGAATACAGCCACATGTCGTGGCTACCTTTTGACTGTATATTTGAAATCTTGTTTTCTGCTTCACACCTAGCACTGTCTAATATTGAAAATTCTAGGTTGGGCACGGTGGCTCATGCCTGTAATCCCAGCACTTTGGGAGGCCAAGGAGGGAGGATCACTTGAGCCTAAGAGTTCAGGACCAGCCTGAGCAACACAGTGAGACCCTGTCTCTGCAAAAAATTAAAAAATGAGCCAGGTGTGGTGGTGCAGGCCTGTGGTCCCAGCTACTTGGGAGGATGAGGCAAGAGGACTGCTTGAGTCCAGGAGGTTGAGGCTGCAGTGAACCGTGAGGTTCACTATCTCAAAAAAATCAAAACAAATAAAAACAAAAACAAAATTCTAGGTGAAAACAAAGTTAAAATTTTAACAAGTCACAACAACAAGAATTAAAAGAACAAAGACAATCATTTTGGTGAGAAATATAATGCAAAGTTTTGTTTAAAGTTGAAAATTGGCCTAAAGAAATTTGTTGAATTCATTTTCTCTAGATCTGTGGTCAATTTTGTGACCCCTAATAGATGGAATTCTCCTGGGGAACAGTAAATCTAGGGGACGGATAATGAGTTCCAACATCTATGAACACGTGTTTTCATTTTATATCATACGACATATAAAAGACTAAAGCAGTAGGAAATATTGGAAACTACCTCCAGGATCCCGTTGTAAAGCAAATGTATGCCTATCTGATTTTGATGTAATAAAAACTCTTAGAAAATACACCTCAGGCACAAAAGGAAGTTTTGAAAAACTGAGAAACTACTCTCGAGATAAATTTTCAATATAATAAAAGTCAGTGTCTACTGTCTTTCCTATGTATGCTCCTGTATTTTTGTAGATTTCTTCTCACTTTAAGGCCATCAAAATCAAGACTGCCCCAAAAGGCCAAGAGAAGGTAAAAAAGAACACTGAGAAACAAACAAAAAATCAGCATTCAAACCTGAAATTATCTATAGACATTAGCTATACATTTGCCCCAGTTTTGAGGACCATATTACAAAATTCCTTAACAATCATTTATTATTAAATTGCGTTAGAAAATTCACCAAAATCTCATGAAGGCATCTGCGTAGTATTTACCGGTTGTTCCAGAGAAGGCGCAAAGCCCCGTGTGTCCCATACGTACCCTTTCATCATTTGTTGCTCTGGTAGCCACTTCCTTTCCTTCATCAGGCAGAGGCACTCGAGATAGGGAGAGTCCGTTTAGGGCAGCCAGTTTAAGAGGACCAATTTTTTTTGCATCTACTTGAGTCTTTTTCATTCCCTATAAAAGAATTTATATGTATATATGAAACATACACAAATACAACCCCTGTGAAAAGAAATGTCAACGCACTGAAGACCAGGAACACACAAAGGGAGTGTTCTCCTTTCACAATAACCCCAGAAAGATTACACTCCTTCACACACCACTTGTTTACCAAACATTAGTGGGAAGACATTCCTTTCAAGGCCAAAGCCCTGATAAGTCTTCCAGATAGAAGGTTTTGAAACACGATTGGTTACAAAGTTCTGTTGTAATGAAAGGTGAGGCTCCAGGCAGACCGCATTCCTTTTAAAACAAGACAGACATAAAAAATCAGCTGAAGTCCAAAAACAAAACAAAACAAAAAAGCTTTAAATGCAATCACTTGACTATAATAAGCTTTTATTGTTTGTTTTTTTGTTTTGTTTTTGTTTTTTTGAGACAGGGTCTTCACTCTGTCACCCAGGCTGGATGGAATGCAGTGGCACCATCCTAGCTCACTGCAGCCTCAACCTCTAGTCTCAAACAATCCCACCTGAACCTCCCGAGTACCTGGGAATACCAGCACATGCCACCATGCCCAACTAATCTCTGTGTTTTTGGTAGAGATGGGGTCTCACTATGTTGCCCAGGCTGGTCTCGAACTCCCAAACTTAAGCAATCCTCCTGTGGTGGCCTCCCAAAGTGCTCGAGATTACAGGCATGTGCCACCATGCCTGGCCAGCTTTTATAATTTTTAAAATATATAAATTCTTTAAGTCATTCTGAAAAAATTAAATGCTTTCTGCAGCAGCCCCCTTTGTGTGTTGAAGCTCCCTCCTCCTATGCTACTCTGCGTTCTAGCGTGGACTTGGATGACCCGGGTTAGATCACGCTACCTCTCAGAATGGCTACATTTTTAAACAAGGAAAATAAAACAGAGCTAAAATCTCCATCATGACACCAGGAGGACAGGACAGAACAGAAGGCATCAACAAAATCTTATCTCCTGAAATCAGGTGCTTCCTGAAGTTATTATTAGAGCATGATTTTCTTCTCTGAGAATAATAAGCATAAGAACGCTAAGTTGACCAGGCGCGGGGGCTCACACCTGTAATCCTAGCATTTTGGGAGGCCGAGGCAAGCGGATCATGAGGTCAGGAGATTGAGACCATCTTGGCCAACATGGTGAAACCCCATCTCTACTAAAAATACAAAAATTAGCTCAGCAGGGTGGCGCATGCCTGTAGTCCCAGCTACTAGGGAGGCTGAGGCAGGAGAATGGCTTGAACCCGGGAGGCGGAGATTACAGTGAGTTGAGATCGTGCCACTGCACTCCAACCTGGGGGCAGAGTGAGACTCCGTCTCAAAAAACAAATGCTAAGTTTCGTTGGATATACTGCACTTCCTTGGAAGACATCAATATAATGAGTAGCCCCAACTGGAAAAAAATGGTTCTGCCCTGTAAAGAAAATCAGTGTTACTCCAGCTCTCTCAACCTGTAACAGGCCAGGAAGCCCCATGATAATGGCGCAAGAACAGAGGGAAAAGGCATCTTGGTAAGAGAGGAAAAAATCCTAAAAGATTGCTGCTGTAATTGGAGACTATGATTGGTACCTAACTCAAAAAGCTAAGTGGATTAATTTTTAATTTTATAATTCATATTTGATAATGAGCTCCCCACATAATGCAGTCCAGACTAGAAGCAGCAGAGGCCTGGGTTCACATGTGGCCTCTAACTGACCAACTTCTTTCAGGCAAGTCACTTTTCCTCTGTAAGCCTCACCTAGACAGAAAGAGACAGATACACTCAGACACAGGCATACAGACTAAAAAGTTCCTGCTTAGGCTGAAATTTAATGGTTCTAACGTGCAGAAAACAGTGATGTGCTGGTAATATTTAACACTGGCTCTTGGAAGGAAGTTTTGATTGGTGTTTGCCCATATCCATGGTGTAAATACTCCCATCACAGCCAATTTCAAACTGTTAATGTCACATCAGTTGGCTCACAAGATTCCTGAAAATTTAAGTCGGCTCTTGCCAGCCAATACGAGCTAGCTCCCGCACTTCTCTGCTTGAAAATGACTCAAAATATCCCACACTGGGACACGCTGGATAAAGTTGATTGGCTGTGAGGTCAGTTCAAAGCCAGTATTGGAAGAATGTTGTATGTAGTCAAAACTAGCCTTGAATATGCCTTAATTAGCCCTTAGAATATAAGCATAGGATTTTAATGCATACCCTGCACAGTGATTTCTTATGTGAGAACCACTGCACTAAAGGGTACAACAAAAAGAAAATCTTTATGTAGATGTATGAGCACCCAAACCAGTCTGCCTTTAAGATAACAATCAGGTCGTTGGAGGTGGAGATGGGTGGAGAATTCTAAAATCATTCCTACTTGTCTGCAGTTTATTTCACTGTTTTTAATACTAAACCTCCATAACCTTAATTCACATTAGGAAATTTGTTGTAACGATTAAGATAATGGCAACCCCATGTTACTATGAAAGGTCAGAGGAGACAACAGGGGATTGGCCTCTTCCACTCTTGAAAACCATTAAGTTCAATGTATGATGCCACCTCACAGTAATGTTAATATTGACTAAGCTCTTTCAATGTGCCAGAACCTCATTTTATTCCCCCAACAATTCTCTGGGGTCCTCTCATTGACAAACATAAAAGCTGAGTCACAGAGAGATTAAATAGCTTGTCTGAGGCCACATGGCTGCCTCTTTTACAAGGTAATCAGTGTCAAAACAAATAAAAGCAAATCTTTGGTTAAAATCAGTTATGCTGAATCATATAATTCAGGAGGCATTTTTTCATGCCTAACTGCATGTGGGACATAATGCCATGAAGCAGGCAGAGCAGGGATGACCGTCCTCGTGATCTGAGGTTATCTGATGTGGAAGCTGAGGTTCTGACGCATGAAGGGTCCTGACCGTGTCACCAAGAACTAACAAATGGCAGGCTCTAGACTCAGCCCCAAGGTTCTTAACTCGTAGGACCTCTGCTCTTTCCTCGTGACCACAGTTGCCATACCCATTCTTTAAGTAGAATCCTGTAAGCAAAAAGGACCAAAACCATAATCCAATCACATAATTTTACTATTATTGTGGTCTTAAAAGTCAATGGGAGAGAAAAGTTCTTTTAAGAGAACCAAATTGATCAAAGTCCTCAGATTTAACTGAACCTACCAGACCCCATTCAAAACATACAGGGATAAAATAGGCCTGAGTACTTAGCTCTACTCAATTAGCATTTGCGGAAAGTACTTGAGTCACCATAAAAACAGACAGTTCTTAATGCAATGGGAAGGGTGTGAAGTATTAAAGGACTCTGTCCAGCTGGCTCTGGGATTCAGGTAGAGTTACTTTGGAAAATCTACCCACATCTTATCCCTGAATCACTGCTCCCTACACTCTTAAATCTGTGTCCGCTGAAGGCATTGACCTTTACTGTTCAGGTACGTGAGTCATGTTGTACACTTGTGAAAAACTTAAAAATCAACTTAAAATTCAAACCCAAAACTTACTAAAAGAAAGCAAATTTAGGCCAGGTGTGGTGGCTCACACCTGTAATCCCAGCACTTTGGGAGGCTGAGGCAGGCAGATCACGAGGTCAGGAGATGGAGACCATCCTGGCTAACACGGTGAAACCCCGTCTCTACTAAAAATATAAAAAATCAGCTGGGTATGGTGGCGGGTGCCTATAGTCCCAGCTACTCGTGAGGCTGAGGCAGGGGAATCGCTTGAACCCGGGAGGCAGAGGAGGCAGTGAGGCGAGATCGCACCACTGCACTCCAGCCTGGGCAACAGAGCAAGACTCTTCTCAAAAGAAAAAAAAAAAAAAGCAAATTTAAATCTATGGTACTTTTTTTGTTAAGTAGGTTTTTGTACATTAATCTCTTTCATAAGCACTATAATAGTGTGGGTTTTTTTCCTGTTTAGCAAGATGTTTGCAGCATCTTAAAGGATCTCATACACTAGGCCAGAACCACACTTGAAATGAGCCCTCCTGTCTGAGTTTGCAATTTAGCAGCGATGTGGGGAGGAGAACCCTAGTTGCCAGGACACTGGAAGCCAATGGAAGATACGATGGAGGCCCTAATTAAGTTAGCCTGGCTCAAGTGCAGGGCATGAGGAGTGGAGATGTGGGCCAGGAAAAGCTGGAAGCCTGAGCACTGCAACAAAATAACTTCGGGTGGACACACTTCATCACAAGGCCACAAATGCTTAGTCCCAGGTTGAGGACGGAGTTTAAAAGTTTCAGTGAAAGCCGGGCGCGGTGGCTCAAGCCTGTAATCCCAGCACTTTGGGAGGCCGAGACGGGCGGATCACGAGGTCAGGAGATCGAGACCATCCTGGCTAACACAGTGAAACCCCATCTCTACTAAAAAGTACAAAAAAAAAAAAAAACTAGCAGGGCGAGGCGGCGGGCGCCTGTAGTCCCAGCTACTCGGGAGGCTGAGGCAGGAGAATGGCCTAAACCTGGGAGGCGGAGCTTGCAGTGAGCTGAGATCCGGCCACTGCACTCCAGCCTGGGCGACAGAGCCAGACTCCCTCTCAAAAAAAAAAAAAAAAAGTTTCAGTGAAAGACTAGCAAGGCTTCAACAGGTAATTATGACTTAATAGAATATATACAGTATACTTCAATGCAGAACATACATTGACAATGTAGATGATAACAGAACGGGCTGCTAAGTATGGGTTTAAAATTCCAGTTCAGTCACTCACTAGTCATATGACCTTGAAAAGTTAGTTAATATCTAAGTCTGTTTCTTCAACTATAAAACGGCATAACAATAGGCTTACTGTAAATAGGCCAGAAAAGTAGAGGAAATACTTGGCCCATGGTAAATGCTCCAAGGATGGCAGCTAGAGATGATGCTATTATGCTTTTTTATATTTTGCTTCAAAGTAGGTAAAAAGTGCTTAATTCATATTTATTTATTAGGCCAAATATTAAAGAATTCCATCTTCTACAAGGGACTTTCCTTAGATTCTCAGTTGAATTCATCTTTCTTTTAAATTTAAGAAACCTGGACGTCTCAGGATTTGCCTTGACAAAGTGCCACTTTCCCAACTCCAGGATCACTCTGGAGAATCACAGCCAAGATATGTAAGCTATATCCACACACACTCCAACCTGGAGAATTATATTAGGATTGGGAACACTTTCCTGGATGCTTTTCTCAGGTATCTCTTCAACAAACTAAACAAATACTGTGGGTGCCACATCACCCACAGCATTTTTAATGGGTGGCTAAAGCAATCCTGGCTAAAGTCATGAAACCTTAACTGTCTTTCCCTTAACACTGCGTTACTAAAACCTTTCATCTTTTCCATTCCTTTCGACAAAGCCCTGTGAATTTACCTTTTCACTTCATCTATAATAATCTCCAGTAAAACCACTAAAATTCAAGTGGATCCCCATGATTTCCATATGTAAATTTCAATGTGTTCAAAATTAGACAAAAAGACAGTGACGTGGGGGAATGAAGAACGTTAGAAGAACAAGAGGAGCTGAAAAACACGGGACGTGATGAGTGAAAGAACCGCCAGGGCGAAGGCGCAGTCCCCTGGCCGGGCACTGCTCGCCGCGTGGCTTACCCCCAGGGGCGGGAGCCCTTCCACGATGTTCTTCTTCCCAGAGAGGAGGTCCGACACCGGCCTCTTCTTCAGGGAGTCCCTCCGGGCTCGGTAGCGGCCAGACGTGGTGAGGTCGGACTCCGACATGGAGGGCGTCAGCAGCCCGTCTCTCCAGGGCCGCTGGGCCTCTGCGGTCGTGCCGACGGGACTGCTGTCCATCATCCTCTTCTCCGAGTCCGGGACGTGGGCCTTGGGCTCGAGGATGTGCAGGGGCCCGGCGAGCAGGGCGCGAGGGCAGCCAGGTGGGTCCTGGGTCAGGCCAGGCCGGGGCTCGCGCGCACGTCCAGGGGGCGCCCGGGCCCCGCTCTCCTCCTCGAAGTCCTCGTCCTCTTCCTCCTCGCTGCTGTGGATCAGCATGGTGGCGTCTGACAGGGACTTCTCATGGCCGTATCTCAGACCCTCCGCCTCCTCCTGCCCTTCCCGCTTCGTTCTCTCGCTGAAAACGCTGGGCTGGGAGCCCGCCGAGAGGGCTCGCGGCACCACCTCCGCCGCCGACGCGGACAGCGTCCGCTCCTTGAGCCGCAGGCCCTCCAGGCAGTGGCTGAGCCCGGCCACCTCGATGCTGTTCCGCTTGTGCAGCTGCGCGTGGCGCGCGGCGGTGAGGGGCTCGCTGACTTCCTGCAGCGAGTGCGCCACGGGCAAGCTGTCCTCCTGGAACGTCTGCACCGAGTGGTGCACGCGCCGCGTGATGAGGTCGGGGTTGCTACTGCTGATGTACAAGTGGCGGGACAGGTCGGGCGTGCTGTTGGCTGGCCTGGGGGGCGGGTAGGGTGGGGGTGGCCGGTACACCTGCGTCCGCATGATGTTGGGGGCCCTGTAGTCCTGCGCCTGCAGCTGCGCGTTCGTCAGCTCGGGCACGCTGACCGCGCCCACCACGGGCCGCCGCTCGGCGGGGTAGGGGTAGGGAGACGGGCTGTGGAAGCTGTAGCTCAGGCTGAACGGGCAGTGCGCCGTCGGCGGCGAGGGGAGCTGCGCGTGCTCGCGGATCTCGGGCTGGCTGTAGACCAGCGCCGCGGGCCTGCTGTAGGCGTACGAGCTGCCGATGTTAAGGTTTCGCAGCGAGTGGCTCTGCCGTTCCGCATGCACCAGGCCCCTGTTGAGCTGCTTCATCACAGTCTCATAGTCTGGGGTGGGGCGGTAGGACGGGGGTATCAGGGCGCTGTGCCGATGGGATGGGACGTAGTCAGGCCTCATGACGTCACTCCCGGTGATGCTTGGGTTGGACGACATCGGCGAGGGCTGCAAGTAGGGCTGAGGATTATTTAAGGAGTTGGTGCTGTGTGCGCTGTAGACACTGCCGTTACGAATCCGACCATTGAAGTCAATCTGGGCTCTATCCAAGCTTGTCTGAGAGTGACAGTAGTATCCGTTCTGGTTGGGCACAAAGAGGTTATCTAGAAAAAGAATAAGTTCAAAATGAGATTTTTTTTAATTGGACTAATTACTCCAACCAAATATTGAGATCGGCCCTTACCTCTGAGGACATTTGAACACAGCTTGTAAAAATCCATGCTAAAATGACCTAGCTTTAGCCACACTATCTGAGTGACCCTGGGAGCTTCGGCTTCCTCATCTATAGGATGGGGGTGGCTCTGCCTACTTAAGGGGTGGCATTCATTGGGTGACAAAGTAAGACCCTGTCTTAAACAAACCACACACACAGCAGACTAGCAGACTTTTTGGTACTCTGGGGAAGCTGAGGCAGAGATACCATTCAAGGCACTGGGCTGGGGACTCTTTCTTCCCTGGGTAGGGATGTGGCCTTGCTGCTGCTGAGCCAGTTCAAGCACCGACTGTCTGTAAGCATTTCCTTAACTGGAATTTTTGATTGTTCTTCCCAAATGAATACACAAGCTTCGACTGTAAAAGGGTAATGGTATAGCAGGATCTGAGCTTCTCTGGTCCAACAGTGTCACCAGCAGCCACACAGCCCATAAAGTGTCCAGAGCCAAGAGGAGTCACATTAAAACAGCTGCAGCTGCCCCCTGCCCTGGCTCCCATGTTTCAGGAAGATTCAGACCTGCAGCTAACAGAATCAGTTTAACCTAATCTTACAATAGCTATGCATGTGTCCCTGCCCAGGGATGACAGGGGCCATGTTTCTTCTAGTCAATTTGTAGCTCACCTGCCTTCTGTTACTGAGGATGATTTCTAACCCTAGATGATTTCTAACACTCAGCAGCCAACTCCTTCAAATAACAATTTCCTCTGAAAGGCATTATTTGTGCTTCAAAATCTCCACAGTGATTTAAGTGATACTTAATATGCCACAACCCGGTGGGTACACTTTATTCTGGTGGCACATAAGGCTGTGAGGAAATAGCATTCAAACCTCCATGGTATTATTCTGCTGACACACAGCACTTCCTTGTCACTGTGCTTTCCTTGTCTATGCAAAGCTTGGTCGTGGCTCCATCTCTGCAATCCCACTTTTCTCACTGCTGTCACAGCTCGGGCCCCTACCCCAGGCTTGTCTGAACTAGCTCTATATCCACCTAGTCTCCCTGCTTCTGCACCCCACAAACCATCTAGCCATTTATGGTACTGTTATGTGGAAAAGGCAATACTGAGAATAGAAGGGGAAAAAGACGGTTGGAATACAGGCACGAAAAGGGGAAAGGTATGCATGAAATCACCATAATTCAAGGAAGGGAGAAGAGATAAAAGGTTACAGGAGTCCAGAGGAAGGAATGGTCATTTCCAGCCTGGGTGGGGTTGATGGGGACAAGGAAGAGAGAACCAAGAACCACCTCGCAGAAGATATGGCAGTTAAGGGGACTTGAGGGGTAAGTGGGTGAGGTGGGCATGTCCAGCTTCCATCAGAAGTGAGGTCTCTCAACCTCTCAGAGCAGGCAGGATTATGCCTCCTCACCCCTTGATACCAGGCACAGCAATGCGACTAGTAATGGTCAAGGGAAAGTGTACAGAGAGTTAAAAGCCAGCTTCCAGACTCTCTTCCAACTGCAACACTGACCAACAAACAACATTCCAGAGAGAAGAGGCTCTCCAGCTCAAGCTCCTACCGCAGACTCACAGGGGGCAGAGCCCTCCTGCTAGTGCAGTGTGCAATGGACAGGTGACCCTTACTATTACTTCCCTGAGAGTTTGGAATGGAATATTTTCTTAGCACAGCATAGCCCTGCCTATCTGGTCTGGATGGCATGTGAACAGAAGGGTGCATGAGGTAAGGGCACCTGGGGGTGCAGAGCAGCACTGGCAAAGCCAGGGAGCACCCCCCGGAAAGATGGGGTGGCTGGAGTGTCAGATAGCTACAGAGGAGTAAAATAACTTGGGAAGTAAGGTTGGAAGAGCAGGCTCAGTGAATATTGTGTGAAGTCTCGAACACTAGGCAAAAGAATGATCCTGTAGCTGGGGGCGGTGGCTCATGCCTATAACACCAGCACTTTGGGAGGTGAGGCAGGCAGATCACCTGAGGTTGGGAGTTCAAGACCAGCCTGACCAACATAGAGAAACCCCATCTCTACTAAAAATACAAAATTAGCTGGGCGTGGTGGCGTGCCTGTAATCCCAGCTACTTGGGAGGCTGGGGCAGGAAAATCACTTGAACCCAGGAGGTGGAGGTTGCAGTGAGCTAAAATCACACCACTGCACTCTAGCCTGGGCAATATAAGCGAAACTCTGTCTCCGAAAAGAAAAGAAAAGAAAAGAAAAGAAGAAAAAAGAAAAGAAAAGAAAAGAAAAGTTAAGTTAAATGTGGATGAGACCCCTGGGAAGCTCACAGAGGGAGGGAAGAAGCCACAGGACAGACCTGCAGGGCACACCAAACAATACTGATGGGAAGGAGCATGCCAGAAGGAGAGTTTCCAGAAGGTACAAAGGCTTGAACGTGATGGTGAGGGGATGCGGGGGTGCTGGGAGCCTTGGAGAGGGCCGCTTTAACAGAGTGGCAAAGGCAGAGGAGTGGGCGGTAACCAGCAAGCAGAAGCAGCACACAGAGAATACTCTTAGAAGTCAGTGAGAAAGGACGGGCGCGGTGGCTCACGCCTGTAATCCCAGCACTTTGGGAGGCTGAAGTGGGCGGATCACGAGGTCAGGAGATCGAGACCACCCTGGCTAACATGGTGAAACCCTGTCTCTACTAAAAATACAAAAAATTAGCCGGGTGTGGTGGCGGGGGCCTGTAGTCCCAGCTACTCGGGAGGCTGAGGCAGGAAAATGGTGTGAACCTGGGAGGCGGAGCTTGCAGTGAGCTGAGACCCCACCACTGCACTCCAGCCTGGGTGACAGAGCGAGACTCCGTCTCAAAAAAAAAAAGAAGTCAGTGAGAAAGGAAAGCAGATCGCTCAAACCATCACTTAAAGCGAGGAGAACAAACAATATTAGCTGGCGAAATGAGACAATGCAGAGGACAGCCAGGTCCCGGAAGTGGGAGGGGCCAGGATTGCAAGTACCAGACAAGGGCAGGGCGCGAGAGGAAGGAAATAGAAGAACATGGTGAGGGGGGCACTCTCGGGCTCTACATCCAAAGTCCTGCTCCCTACTACCCACCTCACTGCATGAAAACGCTCATCTTTACACCAGGGCCGACACAAACAATAGTCACATCCCACCTTCTGGTCCCTTCATGCATCACTCCCTACTAGTTCCTTACCCAAGAGGGAACCTGGACCACTCTACTCTCCAAACACGCACTGCTTCATTCTGTGCATGGCGTTCACTATCCCCAAAACTAGGAACAGCAACCCCAGTCAAGTCCCTGCCTTTCTACCTGCCGAAATCCACCCATCTTTTCAGATACAGAAAGTTCTTCTCAATCTCCCCAATGTGATGAGTCTCTCTTCCATTGAGAAGCATGGTAATTGCACATGCTGTCTCAGAAAAACTATCATATTCAAGTTATTTGTGCCAGGAGTGGTAGCTCAGGCCTATAATCCCAGCACTTAGAAAGGCAGAGGCAGGAGGACAGCCTGGGCCCAGGAGATTGAGACCAGCCTGAA
Source organism: Macaca nemestrina (assembly GCF_043159975.1). Classification (NCBI taxonomy): domain Eukaryota; kingdom Metazoa; phylum Chordata; class Mammalia; order Primates; family Cercopithecidae; genus Macaca; species Macaca nemestrina. The sequence continues at coordinate 19,394,941 of NC_092131.1, read as the reverse complement.
CAATATAGCAAGACCCCATTCTCCACAAAAAGGGGTTCAGGGGGAGAAAGACAAAGTTATTTGTGCACCTGTCTTATCTTCAACTATCAGATTCTAAGTTTTTTTTTTCTTTTATTTTTTATTTTATTTGAGATAGTCTCCCTCTTTCATCCAGGCTGGAGTGCAGTGGTGCAGTCTTGGCTCACTGCAACCTCCACCCCCACCTTGGGCTTAAGCAATTCTCCCACCTCAGCCTCCTGAGTAGCCAGGACCACAGGCGCATACCACCAGGCCCAGTTTTTTTGTGTGTGTTTGTTTGTTTTTGATAGAGACTGGGTCTGGCCCTGTGGCCCAGGCTGAAGATAAGCTTCTTAAGATGTGGAAATACTCATCTGCATAAACCTCCTTAGCATTTGGTATAGCCCCACTGCTTAAACTTCAGTTTGGGAGTTTGTTACAAATACAATTCCTTATACTTCTCAAGTGAAAACTGCAGTAGTCACATGTTTAACTTTTACAATAGGAAAGCCTCTGGCAGGGGAAGAAAAGTAACCCCGGGAATTCTTTGTCAGACAGCAAAGCACTTAAAGGCTAATAGAGTGGTGGTAAAAGGACATAGGAACTAGCTTGATAGTTTCCCATTGGCCAAATTTGAGATCAGTGGAGCATCAAAATTTGATACTGCTTTTTTTTACATATATTCAAGAACCCGAATATATGTGGTGGCTCACACCTGTAATCCCAGCAATCTGGGAGGCTGAGGGGGGGCGGATCACCTGAGGTCAGGAGTTTGAGACCAGTCTGGCCAACATGGCGAAATCTCATCTCTACTAAAAATTACAAAAATTAGCCAGGCATGGTGGCGCACCTGTAGTCCCAGCTACTTGGGAAGCTGAGGCACCAGAATCGCTTGAATCTGGTAGGTGGATGTTGCAGTGAGCTGAGACACGCCACTGCACTCTAGCCTGGGTGACAGATTCAGACTTTGTCTCAAAAAAAAAAAAAAAACAAAAACTGAATATATTGGCTTCTTTTATGAATCCAGGATAGCTATTATCATGATGCAATTTGGGGTGCAACTTCAGCCAAAACCTGTCCAGGCTTCACAATCTCCAAGCATTCACAGATTTATCCATAGTAATAACTATGTAAGGCATGGCAGAAACAATGTACTTTACCTTGGGAAGAAGCATATGGTTCTGTATAATGTCCATTATAGTGCAGCTGTGGTGGGGGAGGCATCACGTAGGGCTGGGGTTTAGGCTAAGAAATGGAAAGTTGGACACAGGGTTAAAACACATTGCTTATGTAATACAGGTAAAGTTATTATCCACTGGATTCTTTCTGTTAAAAAAAAAAAACTTCTGAAGGAATTAAATATATTATATATGGAAAATAAACATGAAGACACAGTAGTTCTTATCATATCTAGCATTTTCTATGTTTCCCCAAATGGCAATGCCAAGCCCTATGACTGATACCAAGGACATTAGGCTCCACAAGAAAATCTGCATCTAAAAAGCTAAGAGGAAGAAGGAATAGATACAGATTTCCTTGTATAAACATTTGAACATAAGAAGCTTATATGTATTATAATCATCTTATTAAAGTCATCTAATATTTTAAATATATACCAACTTAGGATTACTCTTGGCCAACAGTCTAAGTTCTTAATATTAAGGTCAGACCTAATATTCAAATATGTATAATATAATAATATAAATACTAGATTAGACCTATGGGAAAAAAATCACCATTTCTTTGGTTAAAAATGATGAAAGATCAATACACTTTTATGGTTCAAACTCAAAATTAACAGTATTAAAAGCGTATTTTATTAAGGAAAAACATCACTAAAATATAAAAGCAATCATATTTTCCTTGTTTCTTACCAGAGACATCCTTGAAGAAGACCTCCTCCTGATTGGGTTCACTGTGACAGTCTGAGTTTGCCTATAAAATAGGATGTCTCTGAGAAGAGCACATACACACTGTCTCTTAAATTCTACCAAAACAAGATATAGGAACGTAACATAATAAATCTTCTAAGGCAAAAAAAAAGACAAGCTATCTAGGTCATGAAGTCAGAGAAAAGAAGGGAGTTTTTTTTTTTTAACCAAAAAAAAAAAAAAAAAAAAAAATTGCCGGGCGTGGTGGTATGCGCCTGTTTCTCTCTCAGTCCTTTCCTGCTACCCCAACCCCTCAACCTGCCCTGTGGCTTCAGGCTTCCCACACAGAGTCATCGCCTGGACCCACAAAGGGATCAGAGCATCTTTGCCAGGCCCATCCCAGTAAACCTTTGGATTAGCCGCAAGCAGTGGGGAAAGAGACAAGGCTGTATCACCCACACACTTGCTGCAGGAAAAGTGGGATTCAGTGCAAATGCAAATGTGTTTCTCCTGTGCGCTGGGGGAGCCCTGGATCTCTCCACTAACCTTCCTCCCGGGGAACCATCCACTGTCAACCCAGAAGCCTCATTCAAGCAGTAAGAACTGCCTTTAATTAAAAGTCTGTTAACCACAGACTACAAACATAATAAAGAAATGAATTTAGAATTTTAGTGACAAGAAACTACATTTCCAAGTGCAGTAAGCACGCTCCTGTAGTCCCAGCCTCTTGGGAGCATCTTGGGCCCAGGAGTTCAAGACCAGCCCAGACAACATAGCAAGACCCCATCTTTTAAAAAACTCAAATATAAAAAAAATTTCAAACATATATATTTGTAAAATCTACATTTCCTCTAAGGAACCAAGGGAAAGCAAGGCACAAGATTTGGCTCAGTAAGCCGATGGTAAACCCATTTACCTTTCTTTGCAAGAAATTTCTGATTTGTTTTGAATATATTTTTTAAAAAACACCTAAGGCCAGGCACAGTGGCTCACACCTGTAATCCCAAACTTTCAGAGGACAAGGCAGATGGATCACCTGGAGTCAGGAGTTTGAGACCAGCCTGGCCAACATGGTGAAACCTCGTCTCTACTGAAAATACAAAAACTAGCTGGGAGTGGTGGTGGGTGCCTATAATCCCAGCTACTCGGGAGTCTGAGGCAGGGGAGTCACTTGAACCCAGGAGGCAGAGGTTGCGGTGAGGTGAGATTGCGCCATTGCACTCCAGCCTGGGCAACAAGAGCGAGATTCCAGTCAAAAAAAAAAAGGCACCTAAATGTATTAGGGAGTGCTGACGAATACTTATCTGATAATGTGAGATTTTAAACTATTCGCATGGCAAGTTCTATGTTTAAATAAACAATAAGGTAAAAAAAGGAACAAGAAACAGAAAAGCCCATTTGTAACTATTGTTTTTAAATAAAGGCAAGATTTTTTTTTCTTCTGTGTGGTCAGTTTTACTGCAAGATCTGGGAACCTACACACATTGAATTCTTGGCTTTGTTGATGACATGTAGTTTGTCAAAGCACTTTTTCTTAGACCTTTTACCATCTATTCCTGGTTCATGTACTTATGTAACACATAATTACTGATTACAAAAATATTCTGTGACCTTTGGTTACGGTGTTCTAAGGACTAATTACTAGAAAATCCATCATGACAAAGTGAATATTCAATCCATTTAAGTAAATTTACCATAATATCAAACCTCACGTCTCATAAATTAACATTACTCTTAACACTCTGAAAACTAGTATCTTATATTCAAAAACCCTGAATATTAGCTTATTTTTATAAGACTCTTGAGATAAAAAGAAAACCAGTGCATACTAGTTTTAACATCAGGTGATTACAACTGCTTTTACTAGCTTTTATAAATAATTTCATATTCTTTGTTATTGGAAAGTATTCAGGCTGTTAATGAAAAATAAATGTCTCTTTTCCAAAAGATGTTCCATTCTTCCAGTACTTATTTTGGTGAGACAAGTCTGCGTGGTGTGTCTGGTTTTTTTAAAAAAAAAAAAAACAAATACTCCTTAACTGCACATTAATATATTCCTTAAAATTAGTACCCACAAATTAGCTGGATGTGGTGGCAGGTGTCTGTAATCTCAGCTACTCAGGAGGCTGGGGCAGGAGAATCGCTTGAACCAAAGGGGTGGAGGTTGCAGTGAGCCGAAATCACGCCACTGCACTCCAGCCTGGGAGACAGAGTGAGACTCAGTCTCAAAAAAAAAAAAAAAAAAAAGATAGTACCCAGAATTTGAAGACACCGCATTTTTGCAGCCTTGAAATTTACTTTGGTTATTCTTCACTGTCAGGACTAGGTTTAGGCAAACTGGGTCCTCTGAATATGTGTTCAGTCTAGCAGAGACTCACTGTCCAGATGGACTGAACTTAAACTTTTAAAGTACTATAAATTCACAAGGGTTGCCGACAGAATTCTCTGTCAACAAACTCCAACAACATGTCTATAATTGCCCAGCCTGGGGCAAAAATAAAACACAAAACCCGAGGATGCAGAGCTTCAGCACATGGGCGGCCCTCCCACACTGATAGCTATCTTGGCACTCTTGCTGGCAGCACCCAGTGTGGAGGCGAACACTGCCCACTGTAGTAGCCGGCTCTACTAACAAAACAAACTACAAAAGCATGTACCTGCCAAAGTGCTTGACCCAGGCAGCCGCACCATCAGTTCTAATAGTCTAACCTTCTCTTTCTTCTTGGCGTTGTTCTAATAAATGCAGTTTACTCCGAGACCAGCTATCCTCAACTTGGCATATAAGAGAAAACCATGTAACTATTGGTTGTGGTTTCCAAACTTTTTGGGCAGTTACTATGTTGATGGGTACTGCTAAATAACTGAGAAGAAATCACTAGAATCTGTGCGCCAAAGAAGACAAAATAAAAATTAAAAAGGCTGAGCTAGGCATGGTGGCGTATGCCTGTGTAGTCCCAGCAACTTGGGAAGCTGAGGCAGGAGGATCCCTTGAATCCAGGAGTTCATGGCTGTAGTGCATTATGATCACATCTGTGAATTCCCACCATATTCCACCTGGGAAACTGAGACACTAGGACCTTGTGTCTTTAAAAAAAAAAAAGAAAAAAGGCTGCCAGCCCAAGTAAAATCAATATTATGTATTGAAACTGTGCTAAGGACTGTACGTGATTATCTCGTGGAATGTGTACACCAACCCCACAAGGGAGGTCCAGTTATTATCCTGATTTTACAGATAAGGAAAGTGATACGTAGGTTCAGTAAGTTGCTCCTGGTCACATGGCAAACAAGTAGTAGAACCGGCATTTGAACCAGCAGGTCTGTCGGATTCCTGAGTGTATGTGTCTAACAATCATGTGTTCAACCTGCTCCCCGGCCCCAACTAATCTGTAAGCTCCATGGAGGCAAGATGTGGTATCCCTGGTGCCTTTGCTGAGCAAGTGAATGACTAACAAGTGAGGACTAAAGTGATGCTTATTACTAAGCATTTACAGCTGAGCTTATATTTCTAAGCCTCGTCTGAATTTTGCTTTTTAAGTTTCCTTTCTTGTATGACGAAAGGGAGTTAAGATTTTGACAAACAAAAAAAATGCCATTGATAGCTCATAAACTAACAGATAGTTCAAGGAATAGATTCCTTCCTGTAATCCCAGGTACTTAGGAGGCTGAGATGTAAGGATCACTTGAGGCCAGGGGTTTATGACCAGCCTGGGCAACATAGCAAGACCCCATCTCTAAAAAACTAAAAAAAAAAAATTAGCCAGGCATGGTGGCACACACTTATAATCCTGGCTACTCCAGAAGCTGAGGGCTGAGGCCACTGGATCCCTTGAGCCCAGGAGTCTGAGGTTACAGTGAGCTATGATCACACCACTGCACTCCAACCTGGAAGACAGAGTAAGACCCCATCTCTTAAAAAAAAAAAAAATGTGTTAGATGGTGGAAATACCTAGCAAATGTTTGTCTCAATGACTTACCTTTTGAGCTCACTATAGTAAGGGTAAGGAAGAATAAATGCTCTCCTCCCAGCCTACACTTGGGTAGACCAGGGCTATATCCAAGCTGCTTACAGGTCACTGACTTGGCTCTGAGATGCCTGTTCCTATTGTTCACCCCCCTACCAAATCCCACCTTAGGTGCAGCTTCCTGGCATTGTGGGCAGGGAGAGGAACAAAGCCAGCAGAGACCATCTCAGGTAACTGGGAAGGAATACTGATGGAGGGAGAGGCCCTGGCGTCACTTCAGCCCCATGACATGTGTGGTTTTCTTGTTTTTGGAGACAGGGTCTTGCTCTGTCGCCCAGGCTGGAGTGCAGTGGTGTGATCCTGGCTCACTTCAACCTCCATCTCCCAGGCTCAAGTGATTCTCCTGCCTCAGCCTTCCGAGCAGCTGGGATTATAGGCGCCCGCCACCATGTCTGGCTAAGTTTTGCATTTTTAGTAGAGATGGGGTTTCACCATGTTGGTCACGCTAGTCTTGAACTCCTGGCCTCAGATAATCCACCTGCCTCAGCCTCCCAAAGTGCTGGGAACACAGGCATGAATCACCGCGCCCGGCCAACATGTGTGGTTTTCTAGGGCGACACTGACCTCTATCCATATAAGAACCCACTCAGAAAAAGCTGCTGCCTCTCCTCAGCTCCACCAGGGGTCCATGTCCCCATACCCAGAGGTCCCACTGTTTGGCCTTGTGGCTGCTCCTCCACTCCCCTCCCACCTCTTCCTGCCCTGCTCCTTCACATGGATCCATGGGAACTACTGGCTCCTCGCCACACTTCTGGGACTCAGGGGACTGGAATGGGATAGGGGCTGTTCCATCTTCTTTCAGACTTCCTATAGTCTCTTCAAGCCCTGCAGCAGGCCTAGAAGAAGACGGGGTAAATCCTTTCCCTTTCCAGGCAGGGCCTACTCCAGTCAGTCTCCTGATTACAAAAGTCTCCGGAACCAAGGTGGACACTGGCTGCTATGTTCACCGACACCCCTGAGCTGCAGGGGGCACTCACCAGCCATCTCACTGCACTCAGCGAGCGGCCTGCTGCGGTCTGAAATACAAGTTTCCCTTCTGGAGAAAGTCTCTTGAACCCTCTATCGCTTGGCTCTACAGGTTCAAGGATACCATCCTCACTTTCACTCATAGAAAAGTACAGGGGAGCCCCCTACACCAAGGGGCCTCTCAAGACTCCCCCACTCTCCCAGCCTTTTCCTTATATAAATCAGGGAGGGTGATTACAGCATGACCAGTTCTGGGGCTTGGAGTGAGAGACGGTGGGTTTGAAGCAGATTTCTGACCTAACGGGTTGACATTATTATCTCATTTAATTCCCAATTCGACCCTAAAGGAATATTAAGTATAAAAGTCTCATTATCCTGACTTTATAATTTTTAAAAGACAGATTGTTATCCATCTAACATTTTTAAGGTTTGGATAACGATCATTCTGTTATCTAAGGTACTTTGTTAGGGGGTGGAAAGGGAAGGCTGTTGGATCGTGCCATTGTGTAAATACTAAAATATAGTTATCTGGGTCAAGGTTAGATGAGTGACATAAAGCCATCCCAAACACCAATAAACTATAGATCAGGACTGCGGGTGAAGGGGACATCCTGGGATTACAGTTCCCCTTTCTGTGCAAGTCGAGTCTATCTCCTGGGCCACCAGTCACCCCAGCCCAAACCAGATGTCCAGAAGCCACTGTCCAGTTCCAGGCCAGCTGCAGTTTTGTTAAATGCCTATCACGCTTTAGTTTACCTATGTGGCCCATGACAACAAGTCTACCAATACTTCAGAATCATAATATTGGAACATGACTATATTGACATAATATTGAAACAGTCTATATTGACAGCCTTCAAAACATGGTCGTAACAATTAAAGTTCTTTTCATTTTATTATCAAGCAAAATTTTAAAAGCTAATATTAAAAGCTTCATTTACTTTACATGGGAAACAAATGCTCACAATGAAATATATTAGTTCCCTACAGAATGAATCATAAGTAATTACATAGGAATAGCTCATGGAAATCGACTGCCACAATCTATTGGATATATAGAGATTGAAAACAAACTTTGGAAAACAGCCCTTTAAACATAATTATTCCATTTTGAAAAGAATCAGGTGTTCCTTATTTAGGTATAATATATGCAACTGATGACATTAATGTAGTTTTATTCACACTTGCCAATAAATAGCAATATTCCAAAAACTAGAGCTGAATTTCTAAGACTGAATCATTCACCATAATCAATCATTTGTTGCTTTTCCCACTTCCCTCTTTTACTTATTACAAGTTGTTAATTTGCAAAAAAAAAAAAAAACAAAAAAAAAATCACCAGCCAATATGGATGCCTCATGGAAAGGGATTATGTTTTATGGTTTATTCACATTGTAGATTCTCCACTATTTTCCAGAGAAGAAATGAACTGAGGTAATAATGGCTCAATATTATGAACACTCTTAACTTATTAAAGTCTTTAAAATGAAAATGCTGTGGTCCAACAGACTGCATTATCTACTGCTTGAATCTTAGAACTTACTTCTGCATAGAAATCATGCCACATATGGCTGGATAACCAGGCCAGCCTCCGGGAACCCCAACGGCAAGGAGCACTGCTGAACATCACCACCAGGGGGAACACTTTCATATGCAAATACACCCAGGCAGCTAGTGGAAACCTGTTCCCATATTTACAAAGAAAGCAGGTTCCTCCTCCCTGTCAGTGCTTACGAAAATCCCATCACCAGAACAGCGGTGGGGACTCGGATGCAAACATGGTGCAGGGGAAGGCAGAGAAGAGACAGGGACTGGGCCATACGTGCAAACCACTGGGCAGCTCCCTGTCCGGGTGGGCATCTCTGCATGTTATCTTTACACTGTTGCTCCTGCCCAGAGTTTCTCTCACACCCTGCAAGACAGAAGGCACTTCCACAGCCTTTCTCCTTCCTTCTTGGTGCTAAGGGGCAAAATGCCCTTGTTAGACTTTCCCTCCACCCCATGCCTCATTTACAATCTGTAATAAAAGGAAAAGACAAAGGAGCAAAAGGGCTCTTCTCCCCTGTGACTCCCATCACTGCCACACTCCAGCTCCCATCGTTCACTAAGCCCTTACACACAGGGCACCTTGCCAGATAGGGGACACGAAGATGAGGAAGAGGAGACCCTGCCCTCATGGAGCTCCATCAAACAAGAGAGACAGATCGAATCCACATGAAAAGAGCAGGCAGGAACTACTCTAAGAGGCTGGCACAGCGGCTAAGAGCGCAGGCTGGAGTCTTGCTGCTCCACTTACTAGCTGTGTGGCAGGGCAAGACACTTCACTTCTCTAAGTCTCCATACCTTCATCAACAATGGGATAGTAATAATTGTGCCCAACAGGGTTACTGTAAGGATTAAAGAAAATAAAAGCTCTCAGTATAATGCTTGACATAGCGCAAGCATTTACTAAATTATTGTTACGAATTATTCAGATCATTGTTACAAAAGACATAGAAAAAAACAGAACTTTCAGAGTGATATTGAGGACTAAACAAACTGTATGCTTGGTGGTGTCTACAGGGGCTGTATTTTAAACTCAGTCTTGAAGAATGACTAAGAGTCTGCCAGAGAAGGGAAGGAAGGACATTTTAGCAAAGGCCTGGGCTGGGAGCATTCACATGATAAGGAAAGACTTCTTCCTGGAGTCAGACTCCAAGGCCACTGGGCTTGGGCAGCTAAGTCCAGAGAAGGACCTGAGGAGTCTGCCCTTAATCCTGTACCCAGGACGGGGCGGGTGAGAGGCACATACTCAGATTTGTTCCTGACATGTAACTTCAACAGCAGTGCTACATATTTTGCTTATCTATCCAGAAGACTGACTGCATACAGGTGAGATAGGGCACGGGGGGCCAAGTGGGAGGCAGCTCCAGGAGGCGCCTCCAGAAATGGTACAAGGACAAGAGGACAGCTTAAAGAAAGGTTGTGGGAATTGAACGAAACATTTCAGGTCTCAGCTTAGATGTCACTTGCCTGGGTAGCCTTTCCTATCTTGGCAGTTCTGGGTGAGGTACCGTTTTCCTAAGGGATCTTACAGCACCAGCACCAAGACATCTCGAATCACAGCTCTTAACACTTGTATCTACAGATTAGTTGAACAAATTAATTAAGGCCAATAGTGAGCCAGGCCCTTGCTTGGCACGGGGAATATAGCACTGAAGGCAGGGAAGAATGTCTGTCCTCATGCACTGCTGTAGAGCTTACCTGCTGGCAGGGGATATAGGCAAACAAGCAAACAAACAAATATAGAAATTCACATGGTGCTAAGTGCTATAAAGAACAAAACAAAGTTAGAGGGCAAAGAGACAGATCGTAGTGGAAGGGGAGTACCATAGGACAATCAGGGACAGCCTCTGAAGGGGGTCATATCTGACCAGACAGCAAATAGCAGGCTGCAATGAGGGAGCAAGGCAGGTGGAGACCTGGGAAAACAGCAAGGACAGTGTCCCCTAGGGTGAGGCACATCTGTAGCCTAGCCAGGATACCACTGTGGCTGGAACAGAGCAAGCAAGGAGGAGGATAAAAAACACAAGGTTGGAACCAGGCAAGCACCACACTGTGTATGGTTTCATACTTTTATTAGAAGTAAAATGGGGCCAGGCATGGTGGCTCACCTGTCTAGCACTTTGGGAGGCCGGGGCAGGAGGATCCCTCAAGTCCAGAAGTTTGAGACCAGTCTGGACAACATAAGGAGATTCCGCCTCTATAAAAAATATCAAAAAATTAACCAGGTGTGGTGGTACACAACCATCTACTCAGGAGGCTGAGGTGGGAGGATCACCTGAGCCCAGGAAGGTTGAGAGGCTGCTGTGAGCCATGATCACGTCACTGTGCTCAGCCTGAGTGACAGAGCTGTCTCAAACACAAACTAAAAAAATTACTTAAAAAAAGAAGTGGAGGCCGGGCGCGGTGGCTCACGCCTGTAATCCCAGCACTTTGGGAGGCCGAGGCGGGCGGATCACAAGGTCAGGAGATGGAGACCACGGTGAAACCCCGTCTCTACTAAAAATACAAAAAATTAGCCGGGCACGGTGGTGGGCGCCTGTAGTCCCAGCTACTCAGGAGGCTGAGGCAGGAGAATGGCGTAAACCCAGGAGGCGGAGCTTGCAGTGAGCCGAGATCGCGCCACTGCACTCCAGCCTGGGCGACAGAGCGAGACTCCGTCTCAAAAAAAAAAAAAAAAAAAGAAGAAGTGGAATGCCAAAGGAGGGTTAGGAAGAGTGACAGGATCTGGGCTGGGTGCTGTGGCTCATGCCTGTAATCCCGGCACTTTGGGAGGCCAAGGTGGGTAGATCACGAGGTCAGGAGATTGAGACCATCCTGGCCAACATGGTGAAACCCCATCTCTACTAAAAATACAAAAAATTAGCTGGGCGTGGTAGTGTGCACTTGTAGTCCCAGCTACTCAGGAGGCTGAGGCAGGAGAATCACTTGAACCTGGGAGGCGGAGGTTGCAGTCAGCCAAGATCATGCCATTGCACTCCAGCCTGGGCAACAGAGCAAGACTCTATCTCCAAAAACAAAAACAAAAACAAAAACAAAAAACAGTGACAGGATCTGATTCAGGTTAAACTGAGATCATTCTGGTTGACATATGGAAAATAAGCTACAGGCAGCGAAGGCACAGAAACAGGAAAGTCAGAAGGCTACCATAATATTCTGATGAGAAGCAGCGGCAGCTAGCACCAAGCTGCTAGCACGAGTGGTAAAAATGGTCAGGTTTCATACCACATCCAATTCATCAGCAAGTTCTGCCAGCTGTACCTTCAGAATACACAGGCAGTAGTATATATTCACCACAACTTTCAGAGTGGTATTGAGGACTAAGCAAACTAAACGCTTGCGGTAGGATGCAGGAGTCGAGAGCTCAGGGAGGGCCAGGCACGGCGGCTCACATCTGTAATCCCAGCACTTTGGGAGGCCAAGGCAGGCAGATCACCTGAGGTCGGAAGTTCAAGACCAGCCTGGCCAACATGGAGAAACCCTGTCTCTACTGAAAATACAAAATTAGCGGTGTGTGGTGGCACATGCCTGTAATCCCAGCTACTCGGGAGGCTGAGGCAGGAGAATCGCTTGAACCGGGAGCTCAGTGGGAGGACAGGCCAGGAGAAGCCCCCTAGAGGAGCGGATTTGGAGAAAAGGCCTCAGGACCAAACCAGCGAACATGACTGAGAAGAAACAGTCTAGAAAGAGGAAGCCTAGCAGCGGAAGGTGTCCTGGCAGCCAAAGAAGAGCAGGATTCAGGAAGGATGGAATGAGCTGTTGGAGGATCACTACTGCAGAGCGGTCAAGTGAAAGAACTCGTAAAATGATCACTGGACGAAAGTCACCTGACCACAACAAGCAGTGTCAGTAATGTGGAAGCTTAGGGGAAACAGGATGGAAGGAAGGAAATAAACAAGCATACACAACTCTCTTGAGGAAACCTGCTATTAAGGAAAGCACAGATACGGTGCAGAGGCTGGAGGGGAATAGAGATGAAGGACAGTATTTTACATGTGCAATATCACCGTATGCTTTATTGATCCGGCAGACAGTGAAAAACCCATGTAGGCTAAGAAAAATGCACACCAGGAAGGAGGGGCACAAATTCTTCAGGTGGCTGGAAAAGCTGAATAATCTTTAATGATTCAAAATGCTGATCAGAGGATTGATTTAAACAAATAAAGGATATTGTTCCCTTTTTACCTTTCAAGAATTAGAACAGTTCTCGTAACTAGTTGAAATAAATCTTAAAGGCATACAATGTAGTTATTAGAAGTTGGTCCAAAGCTAAAATGAGGAAAATAGCTACAGGATCAAAAAAAGATATCAATTGATAAAATGTCTTTCTTGATGACACAGTATACTCAAGATTACAATTTCTAAATTCATTATTTTTGATAATTTCCACGAGCAGGACATACTTACAGGTTACACTGGTTTAGTCTGTAAAACTTGTGTCGCGCAACACAGAGTCTCCAAATGTATTTTGCAGTTTCCATGTCTTCCTAGCAAACAAAATAGGCATAAAGCAATATGAAAGCATACACACAACTTGATACGTTTAATGCACAGTTTGTCTAAATACATAATGGGTGACATCATATGACAAAGTCACTTTCAGGACACTATAAGCCTTTCATTTTCCAACACTGTGCCCATGGTATGAACACCACAAGTAGGATTTAACTTATGAAGACAAAACAATCTGTTCTAACAATGTGATTCTCATATTAAACAGTTTCAAAATGACATGGGAATCTAAAAACTATAAAAATATCAACTTCTATTCTTGCCAAATATACTCAGACATTTTTAAACAAAAATATGACTCAGTAACTCAATATTGCCTTTGTCAAGAGAGCAAAAGCAAATAACTATTAAATAACATTTCTTCAGAGCTATTCATTTATCCATGAAATTCAAGATATCAGTGCTTACTTTCTCCCCCACTTAACCCCTGAGGTTTAATTTAAAGGTTATCATGATCAGACAGTAGTTATCCAAAGACTCATTCATTCAGCATTTACTGAGCAGCCATTTTTTGCCAACTGCCATTTTGCAAAATGCTATATGATGAAACTGCATGTTTTATACAATTACAAAATATTATAATTTTAATGCTGCCCTGCCTCCAAATACATACAAGCATGCAGAAGTAGAACTTGTTAACTTTTAGGAAAAACATTCCATGCAGACCCCTAATGTTTACTCACAGTTTGAAATTGGATGGTCTCCTCTTTATTTGCCAGTTCTAATGCAAAAAAGGACTTGTTGTGGGACATGTTGGCAATGTCATGCCACCTAAAGAACAGCAAATAGAGAATGGCAATGTGAGTGCCTGTGGGCAAAACAAGGAGATAGAATATACAAGTTTTCCCTAAGCCTGACGTATAAGTTAGTATTTGGTGACATTTTTGAGAAAAACAAAAAACAAAAAACACGAGACCAGCCTGGCCAACATGGTGAAACCCTGTCTCTATTAAAAATACAAAAACTAGGCCAGGCATGGTGGCTCACACCAGCAATCCCAGCATTTTGGGAAGCCGAGGCAGGCGGATCACCTGAGGTCAGGAGTTTCAGACTTCTGGCCAACATGGCGAAACCCTGTCTCTACTAAGAATATAAAAAAGTTAGCTGGGTGTGGTGGTGGGCACCTGCAATCCCGGCTACTTGGGAGGCTGAGGCAGGAGAATTGCTTGAACCCAGGAGGCGGAGGTTGCAGTGAGCTGAGACAGCACCATTGCACTCCAGCCTAGGCAACAGAAACGAAACTCTGTCTTAAAAAAAAAAAAAAAAAAATTACAAAAACTAGGCCAGGCGAGGTGGCAAGCACCTGTAATCCCAGCTACTCAGGAGGCTGAGGCAGAAGAATCATTCATCTGAACCCAGGAGGTGGAGGTTGCAGTGAGCTGAGACAGCACCATTGCACTCCAGCCTAGGCAACAAAAACAAAACTCCGTCTTAAAAAAAAAAAAATTACAAAAACTAGGCCAGGTGAGGTGGCAGGCACCTGTAATCCCAGCTACTCAGGAGGCTGAGGCAGAATCGTCTGCAACCCAGGAGGCAGAGGTTGCAGTGAGCCAAGATTGCACCATTGCATGCCAGCCTGGGCAACAGAGCGAGACTCCGTCTCAAAAAAACAAAAAAAAAAACCAGTGGTTTTAATCAGCTAGCATGAATGTTCTAATTGAAGTGACAGCAGCTAGTTGTAAAAAGTAAACTCATGTATACTAAATGAGGGAAAAGAGAATTTAAAAGATGTAAAATGTATCATTCTCACATGTCAGATGTGCTTGATGGAAGATCCCTGTCTTAGCTGATTGCCAATGCCTCATTTACTCATTCAACAAAATAAAAGACACCTATTATAACAATGCCAGAAACTGCAGTCGGTCCTAGGGACACTATTAGTGAAGTACAGTGCTTCCCTCAAAAGAGCACAGGTGGAGGGGAAAGGTGGGAGAAAGAACACAGAAGCCAACAAGAACCTTTAAGTGCTGCAGGTATTAAAATAAGGCACAAAAGTTGGGGAGGTGTGCTGTGAAAAGCTTCAGGGTGAAGATAAATTTGAAATGCCAGGAACTCAAAGAGTGAACTATTCTGGAAGTGATCACTACAATTCAAAATCTCATACTTTCTAATTTTATCATATTAGCTTTTATATGTTATTATTTGATTTTATTACATAATCATAGAATGTCATAAAAAGAAAAAATTATGGAAGAAAAAATTTTATCCTTCTCCATTAGATTTATTTTAAATGTATTAAAATAAAATCAACTTAGTAGTGATTCAGTGTTTGTTAAATCTAAAGATTATTAGCATCACATTAAGGCAACTGTGAAAATTCCCATCCAGTGATAAAGGAAGCCAGGCAGATGCTTCAAGTTTCCATGTGACACTTTGGGCACCATCAGAGCCCTGCCCTTCAGGTGAAGCCACGGATCTATTTTCCTCTCCTCTCCCTGACCCCCAACTCAGCATGTTGGGAAGGGTTAATATAAGTGGCTTGGGGACAAGAGAGCAACTGCCAAAGGGGAGCCACCCAGCCCAGGGCAATGCATTCTAGAAGTGGGGTTCTGCTCCCCAAGTGATGGGTACTCTCTGAGGTCATAATCACCATGGAGAATTCATGGCTTAAGAGGCAGTAAAGCAAAGGAAGTGAGAGAGGAGATGTCAGTTTAGAGAAAAAGCTCTTCAAAGGCAAAACTAGTTCTCAAGAAGAAATGGTAGGAGTGGTTTAGAAAGCTTAAGTAATGTGTGTGTTGCGATGCTGGCAGTGAGTAGGGGGTGGAAAGAATAAAAGCTGTTTAATACAGTAATTAAGAGCCCACGCATAAAGTGGAGGACCCAAGTTATAGTCCTAGTTATGCCAGTTAATAACTGAGGGACCACGGACAAATCACAACTTTTCTAAGCCTCAATTATCACATGTGCAAAGAGGTGGTGATACCTACTGCTGAGAGTGTTATGAAGATTACACTAAAAAAATTCACATAAAATGCTCAGCATAGTTTATCTGACTCATGATAAGCACTCAACAAATGGTAGACATGAAGGAACCAAAAAACAAAAGTGATAGAATATGTTTTCCTGCCTTATAAAAACAATATAAGCTTTTGGTTGGACACCATGGTTCACGCCTGTAATCCCATCACCTTTGGAGGCCAAAGAGGGAGAATCGCTTGAGACCAGGAGTTAGAGACCAGCCTGGGCAACACAGCGAGACCTCATCTCTATAAAATAAAATAAATAATAAATATAAATTTAAAAACAATATAAAGTTTTAATTTTCACTAGTCTGCACCCAATTTACCCAACTGGGTAAATAGAATCTCAGAGTAAAACTGCAAGTATTTCTATGAAATGAACTTTGGATTTTCCAGATTACAGATTTTAAGGAATTAAAGGCAGGGATTGTACAATATGGACCAACTTACTGTCTTTAAGATACAAATTAGAACACAGAATACTATAAAGGAAATTAAAATCACCTGTAGTTTCATTGTTCGGAGTCAGTTACTATTAGTACATTGCTATATATCCTTTCCATCTTTCTTCACATTCCAAGATTTCCACAAATGAATAGTATCTTTTTTTTTTTTTTTTTTTTTTTGAGACGGAGTCTCGCTCTGTCGCCCAGGCTGGAGTGCAGTGGCCGGATCTCAGCTCACTGCAAGCTCCGCCTCCCGGGTTCACGCCATTCTCCTGCCTCAGCCTCCCGAGTAGCTGGGACTACAGGCGCCTGCCACCTCGCCCGGCTAGTTTTTTGTATTTTTTTTAGTAGAGACGGGGTTTCACTGTGTTAGCCAGGATGGTCTCGATCTCCCGACCTCGTGATCCGCCCGTCTCGGCCTCCCAAAGTGCTGGGATTACAGGCTTGAGCCACCGCGCCCGGCCGTATCTTTTTTTATATCAGCAAAAAACCCAACATTATAAAAAACTATTGAAATTTGCTTAGATACTGGTATTTTAGGAATTTTGGTACAAAACTAGAGTCAAAACAAAGATCTATATTTTTCATAAGAAAAAGCCCTACAGGCCGGGCACAGTGGGCTCACCGCTGGAATCCCAGCACTCTGGGAGGCAGGCAGATAGCCTGAGCCCAAGAGTTTGAGACTAGCCTGGGCAACATGGCGAAACTGTCTCTACAAAAAATACAAAAATTAGCCAGGCATGGTGGCATTAGCCTGTAGTCCTAGCTACTCAGGAAGCTGGGATGGGAGGATCACTTCAGCCTGGGAGGTCAAGGCTGCAGTGTGTGGTGACTATACCACTGTACTCTAGCCTGGGCAACAGAGTGAGACCTTGTCTCACAGTAAATAAATTAACCAATAAATTGCCCTGGAAAGCACAGCTCAAATTAAAAATTCATATCAAAACAAAGAATGGCCTCCATATGGCACAAAAAGGGTCACACATTTTTAAGCATTTTATAGTAGGCCATCATTATAGGCATTATATTCTGGAAATTTCGTTTTGAAGAAAGTGGCTTACTGAAAAGGACTGTTGCATTCCGATGGTATTTTTTTTTCTAGGAAGGGAATTATTTCCATTTTTTAATGAGACCTTGGTATAGACTTGTGAACAATTTAACTGCTGTAAGTACTAAAAAAATATATCACCAACAGGAGTCACAGAAAACATACAAAAAGAGGTAAGAAAAATACCTAAATACCACAGGATGCCTTCCATTCTTGTGTTTCACAAAGATACCTTCAAGACACGCTCCAATGGATATGTCACTTCCTTGGCTATCCTAAAAGGAGAAAGCAAAAGAAGAAACACCCAGGAAGCAGATGCAGAGGAACTGCTGCTACAGAGTTCCCCGGACTGGCTTCCCAGAAGCAGGAAGTTCAGAAGACCTACAGAGTAACCACGCAGGAAGACAAAAGTCTGAATGAGATCTATGATCTTATAGATATGTATAAAAATGGAAAAAGTTTGGCCCTCCTTAGGAACTCTATTTCAAGACCATTTCAAAGTATGAACCGCAAAATGGGAATGCGTTTTACCACAAAATTTTGGTCACCAGGACCTCGGCTTTTAAGTTTCCAGAGTTTTGCATGTCCTCAGCCTTTGCACATAAGGACATCTTTGGATTTCCCTACGATTTTCTCAAATTCGTGAGCCTAACTTTAAAGAACCCCAGCCACCGAGCCACACTTACCTTAGCAGGGTAGCTCTCTTCTCCATAGCCATCCATTCTCTCTACCTCCTGCATGTACAGCATTTCAGCATCAGGAGCTGCGAGCCCTCTGCAACCCAAAAGAAGCAAGATTGTTCACAAAGCAAGCTTAAAATGGTTTAAAATAAAGCTTTTCTTAAAACCTATGTATCAATTTAGCATAGGACATTACAAACATTTCAAGTTTCTAAGCATCTATAATTGGTTATATCAATCTGTTGATATTTACTGAAAATCAGTATGTGTAAAGCACTGTACTGAATGCTGAAAGTATCACATGAGATCCTGCTCTCTATACTTAAGGCAGATGACTGGGAAGGTAGGGGATAAAAAAACTTCCTAAAAAAATCTTCAGGTGAAATCTTGAACTTTTCTTAAATCACCAAGTAATTGCTTATTATCCCAAATATCAGGGCTGGGCACGGTGACTCATGCCTGTAACCCCAGCACCTTGGGAAGCCAAGGAGAAAGGACCACCTGAGGCCAGCAGTTTGAGACCAGCCTGGGCAACATAGTGAGACCTTGTCACTACAAAAAAAAAAAAAAAAAAAGTTTAAATTAGCCCGGCATGGTGGTGCACATCTATAGTCCCAGCTGCTTGGAAGGTTGAGGCGGGAAGACTGCTTGAACCCAGGAGTTCAAGGATGCAGTGAGCTATGATTGCTCTACTGCACGCCAGTCTGGGCAACAAAAAAACCACAAAAAAACAAAAACAAAAACAACAAAATATCAGGCATTACTGAGAATTATGTGCTAAATGTCGAATGCAGGGAATAAGGGTATAAGAAGGCTACATGAAAACCCCTTTTCGCTCAGGTGAGTGGAGTGCAGCACTACTAGGATGGGCAGGAAGGCAGTGTGGGTACAGGAGGAGTGCCCAAGTGCATGCAGACTTGGATCTCCAGCCTCATCTTCCGATGCTCCCCTCTGTGCTCAAGGCACCCACACTGCAGCCATCCCAAACTCTGCATCTCTTCAGATAGAGTATGTTCCCTAGCCCCTCTGGGCTTTTGCACATGAGAATCCCTCTTCTTGGTATGCCTGTGACTCACTTGTGGATCTGGCCAATCCCTAATATCCTTCAAGACTCTGTCTATGTATCATTTCCTCTGGGTCACCTTCTGGGATTCCCCAATGCCCCAACTCTGTGCAGTCCCAATACATTCCACCCATACCCCTCTAACTGCACTCATTATCTTCTTATATGTATTATCATTACTATAGTGGGTTGTCCTGCCAGCCCTCATATTGCAGGGCTGGGAATGCACGCTTAGAAGACAAGAAATTATTCTATTTATCTTTGTGCCATAGCATCCAGCACTCTTGCTCTGCCTAATACAGAGTAAGAACACTAAGCTATCTTTTAAGGAAATGCACAAATGAATAAATGGAAGTGACAAAAGGCAGGGCAATGTGTGCCTGAGGGATCAATTAAGCTAGAAAAGAAATGGTTCATGTGGACAGCAGAAGGTAAAGCTGGGAAGGCAGGATTTAACCAATTTATGGGAGACCTTTAATCCCAGAGTAATGAACTCAGGCTAGCAGGAAGCATGAAAATACCCACAAGCACGTGGAAGGAGAAGGAGAGGCGTAAGAGGAAAGTGATATGCTAGGGAGATTAATCTTTTGTGAGCCACTATGTGGATTTGAGTGGAGAGAGACTAGAGGCAAAAGGTTATTTTATTTGGAAGGTGATAAGCAATAGGTTCTAACAAAACTGACCTGCTTTCAATTCCCACCTTTACCACATGTAGAGGTAACTAAATCTTTTTTTTTTTTTTTTTTTTTTGCTCTGTCACCAGGCTGGAGTGCAGTGGCACGATCTCAGCTCACTGCAATCTCTGCCTCCCGGGTTCAAGCAAATCCCCTGCCTCAGCCTTCTGAGTAGCTGAGACTACCGGTGTATGCCACAACATCTGGCTAATTTTTTGTATTTTAGTGGAGACAGGGTTTCATCATGTTTGCCAGGATGGTCTCGATCTCTTGACTTCGTGATCTGCCCCCCTCAGCCTCCCAAAGTGCTGGGATTATAGGCATGAGCCACCGCTCCCGGCCAGAGATAACTAAATCTTTTTGAGTTTGGTTTCCCCATCTGTAAGATGGAGATAATAATGTTTATCTTAATGAGTAGTTATAAGAATTTAATGATAGAGTACAGACAGTCCTCAACTTATGATGGTTCAACTGAATGACTTTTCAACTTTACAATGGTACAAAGGTGATACAAATTCAGTAGGAACTGTACTTCGAGGACCCGTACAACTATTCTGTTTTTCACTTTCAGTACTGTATTCAACAAATTATATGAGATATTCAACATTATAAAATATATTACAGGCTTTGTGTTAGATGATTTTGCCCAACCGTATGCTGATGTAAGTGTTCTGAGAACAGGTAGGGTAGGCTAGGCTAAGCTATGATGTTCAGCAGGATTGGTCTATTAAATACATCTTGACTTACAGTATTTTCAACTTACTATGGGTTTATCAGGACTTAACCCCACCCTAAGTCAAGGAACATCTGTATGTGGAACTGTGTGGTAGTTGGTTTAGAATGAAACCTAGCATTCTCTAGAAGAGTATTTTTTCTTACAGGCAACACAGAGATTCACCATGAAAGAATGTCAATATGTACAAGTATACAAAGGTATGCAGAAGCATAGTTCAGAGTACTAAGCACCATAGTTCTTAGCGTAGTTCCCCAGATGACAGACACAGCTTCCATAGGTATACAGAGGGAAGTAACCCTGGACTTGCTAAGCTGTATCATAAAAGAAAACAAATCATCCTAATTTTACATTAACCTATACAGGATGAGGTTATCAAATAAACCTTTACTATACACAATAAAAAATGGGCACCCTTCAATGACTGGCTGCTTTCAACTTCCTCAGTGTCCTCACTGGTAAAAAAGGACAATAAATGAGTAATATGGGTAAGTGCTTACTTAGAACAGCACATGGCACATAGTGAGTACTATGTAAATGTTGGCTACTTGTAATAGCAGTGGCAGTAATGTTCCAAATACAGTTGGGCAAATACATATTAATCATATAAATTAAATATTTAATTGAATATTTCAAATTCAAGCAAACATTGGTTCTATGCTATTTCCATGTCTTATTTCTTAGAGTTACCTGTATTTCTGATGTAGTAAGGCCACTTTTTGGGTTGCTTCTTCCAATACTTTTTCATCTTGTAACCATCCCTGAAGAAAACACACAGTGGTAAGTATGTGAAAATTCACCCAAATTTCTTAGAAAGACTCATGGCCATTGACTGTTAATGACTCTTGTCACTATCTGGCAAAATTATGACTATTGTTAATATATGGGAGCTTTGCTTACATAGGTAATCACCTTTCTAAGGAATTAAGTGGCTTCTTCACAGGAGCCAAAAAACAAAAACAAAAAAAAACTTGCCCCACCTTCTCAATTCATCCCTGGGAAAGTTTCAGCTAAGTTACTTCAAGTTGGTGACAGTAGTCAGCCAGTCCTGAGCCCAGCAAAATAAAAACATCTTGTGTGTTCTCTGGCTGGCTGTGCAGACACTCAGAAGAGCATGCCACACCTTCCTTAGTTGTTGCAATGCAGTTTCCATGTCCCTTCCATCAGTAATGACTTTATAAAAGTAGAAGGCAGTGTCTTCGTCATCTACTTTTTAAATTGCTGATGAGAAGTGACATTCATTCCTCAATATAATTTTGTAAGGTCTCAAACCTTCAGTTAAAAGCAAAACCTGGGCCGGGTGCGGTGGCTCAAGCCTGTAATCCCAGCACTTTGGGAGGCCGAGACGGGCAGATCACGAGGTCAGGAGATCGAGACCATCCTGGCTAACACAGTGAAACCCCGTCTCTACTAAAAAATACAAAAACTTAGCCGGGCGAGGTGGCAGGCGCCTGTAGTCCCAGCTACTCGGGAGGCTGAGGCAGGAGAATGGCGTGAACCCGGGAGGCGGAGCTTGCAGTGAGCTGAGATCCGGCCACTGCACTCCAGCCTGGGTGACAGAGCGAGACTCCGTCTCAAAAAAAAAAAAAAAAAAAAAAAAGCAAAACCTGCGCCTTCCTGAGAAGCTGAAAATGAATCCTTCTTTTTAAACTCACATTCAAATACAAAACAAATATCTCCAGGCACAGTGCAGTCACTATAGACCCTTCAGTTTCTGTGGGTTCACAAGGACCAAGATGACTACAACGGAGAAAGCAGTCACACTTGAGATGTTTATAAGAGGGAATTTTTTTTTATAATCCTATTCCTGACAGTAAGTCTATCATACAGATTTCATTTCAGGGATTATTAAGGGTATAGAAATGAACTGTTTGTTTTAAAAAGCCCAGTGTCAAAAGAAGTCTTACCACAGGAAACAAGGCAAATTTCTGAAGAAAGTCCTGGGATTCATACTGATCAAAGTCACCAAAATCAGCTATATAGAATGACAAAAACTCACGTTAATTATATTTAAATTTCATTGCAAAATATGTGCAACAAAATTCAACATGCAGTATATATAGATGGTACGCTAATATTTCAGAAGTCAAGTTTTTTATAACTATAAAAAGTATATTTTAAAAGTATCTTTTTAAAAATGTTAATTAGGTAGACATGAGTCTTGGCTTGGAAAAATGCCTATGAATTAAATAAAAAACAAGTTGCAAGCTATATGTAATATGATCTCATTTTTATAGTTAAAATGCAAACAAAACCTACCCTGTAATCATATATGCTTGCTTATGTACAGAAAAATGTCAAGGAGAAACCAAATTGTCAACAGTAGTGATGAAATGGACTTAGACCACTTGAATATATTACAGCAAGATATATTTGTTTTGAAATTTTTAATTTTTTAAAAAAATTGACAATTCAGCAAAATGTTTATGAAAAAGTAATTCTTAAAGCCAAAAAGGATACTTAAGAAAATCCAAAGTACCTTGAAAAGGAATGTGGCTCTATGTGCATCAGGCATTTGTTTAAAAATGATGCATGTCTCCATGCCTGCTAATAGCTGAAGGAGTTTTATTAATAATTATTCTGATTAAATTTCACTCCCAAGGTGAAATGCCAGTAATTGTTTGAAATAATGCCCTGTCAGAAACCTTCCCGGCCAGGCACAGTGGCTCACACCTATAATCCCAGCACTTCAGTAAGCCAAGGAGGGAGGATAGCTTGAGCCCAAGAGATAGCAAGACCCTATCTCTACAGAAAAGTTTAAAAATTAGCCAGGCATGGTAGCGCACACCTGTAGTCACAGCTACTTGGGAGGCTCAGGTGGGAGGTTCACTTGAGCCCAGTAGGTTCTGGCTGCAGTGTGCCACGATCACATCACTGCACTCAAGCCTGGGCAACAGAGTAAGACTGTCTCCACAAAAAAGAAAATACACACGTACATGTAAATACATGTATATTAGACATGTAAAAATCAAAAAAATAATTCAAAAATGCTGGTGAAATGCAGAATCTTTATTTATATACGTACATTTTAAAGATAAGGTCTTGCTATGTTGCCCAGGCTGGTCTCGAACTCCTGGACTCAAGCAATCTTCCCACGTTGGCCTCCCAAAGTGCTGGGATTAGAGGCATGAGACACCACACCCAGCCATCTTTATCTATTATGAATGATGATATTACTGCATAATCCAGGACAACCATTTAAGAAACCAAACAAGTGGGAGTGCGGTGAGGGATAAAAGACTATACATGGGGTAGAGCGTACACTGTTCAGGTGATGGGTACACCCAAATTTCAGAAATCACCACTAAAGAATTAATTCATGTAACCATGGCCAGGCACGGTGGCTCACACCTGTAATCCCAGCACTTTGGAAGGCTGAGGCAGGTGGATCACCTGAGGTCAGGAGTTTGAGACCAGCCTGGCCAACATGTTGAAACTCCATCTCTACTAAAAATACAAAAATTAGTTGGGTGTGTGGGGTGGCAGGTATCTGCAATCCCACGTACTCAGGAAGCTGAGGCAGGAGAATTGCTTGAACCCAGGAGGCGGAGGTTGCAGTGAGCCGAGATCGTGCCACTGCACTCCAGCCTGGTCCATAGAGCGAGACTCCTTCTCAAAAAAAAAAGTAACTAAATTAATAAGAACTTATTCATGTAACCAAATACCACCTGTTCCCCAAAAACCTACTGAAATAATAAGAAGAAACCACACAAAAGAAGTGTACTTAAACTATAAGTGAATATAACCTCATCAAACTCACTGACTAGCATATCTTTCTTCTTAAAATATGACCTATTAGCAGATAAAGTCTTTGAACTAGATGAATACATAGCATAGTATTAATAAATGTATATGTATATAGTCATATGTCACTTAATGATGGGAATACGTTGAGAAAGGCATCATTAGGAGATGTGCAAACATCAGAGTATACTTACACAAACCTAGGTGGTGTAGCCTACTACACCCCTAGGCTATACTGTATAGACTATTGCTCATAGAAGCCTATACCGCATGTTACTGTACTGAATACTGTAGGCAATTGTAACACAATGATATTTGTGTATCTAAACACAGAAAAGGTACACTAAAAATACAGTGTTATAATTTTATGGGACCACTGTCCTATATGAGGTCTTTTGTTGACCGAAACGTCATTTGGCATGTGATTGAATATATGTGTGTGTATACTTCTATTTATTGTACTGTTTGCTCTGTTGACATATAACATGATTAACATCCAGAAGTCTCATATTTCATTGAGGTATTCCAAGTTCATTTTTTCCCAAAAGGAAGCCCCTTAGATAACAGAATACTTCGCTAATATATAAATACTACTAAAGATGTATATAGACAGTCAGTTAACTTAAAAATCCCTTGCTATTTTGTTGCAACACATTTTAATCTGATAGAACTATTTCATTATGAATTGATCTTATTTACCTTGAACAGCTAAGCCTGCTAGCTGAATTGCTTGTTCTAAGGTACAAGGAATACTTCCTTCCAAGATATCTTTCTTCAGTTGCAGATAATACTGATACCTATAAAAAAAATGTCAGTTTTATAAGGTCAATGTCAATATTATCTCATTGAGACATAATGCATTTAACCATAATTTGGTAGAGAAGCATAAACCAGCAAAACAAAACCTTAATCCTACTTTTTTTTTTTTTTAGATACGGTCTCCCTCTGTTGCCCAGGGTCAAGTGCAGTGGCATGATCACTGCTCACTGTAGCCTCGACCTCCCTAAGCTTAGGTGATCCTCGCACCTCAGCTTCCTGAGTAGCTGGGACTACAGGTGCACACCACCATGCCTGGCAAATTTTTCTATTTTTTGTAGAGATGGAGTTTCACCATGTTGTCCAGGCTAGTCTCAAACTCCTGGGCTCAAGTAATCCTAGTGCTTGGATTCAAAATGCTGGGACTACAGACATGAACTACCATGCAGAGCCCCTAGATGGTTTCAAACAAGGATGACAAAGTCCTCAACCATATGACACTTACACATACACTTTAATCAATCTAATGAGTTACTTATCCTATAGTTATTTCAAAACTAAAACAATCCTATAAGACAATTAGTCATCTGCTCCATGCCCTGTAAAACAGTCTCTACAATTTCTTTTTAGTTGGAGAAATGGAAAGCCAGTGGCCAATCTTTACTTTAAAAGCTGACTAGTAACTTGGTAATATAAGATTTTGCTTACCTTGTTTGGTGGAAGTTCCCTAGCACTGGAAAGTAAAGCCAGAGAAAAATGATTTCTGATATTTCAGACCAGGCTGATATTACAGTATTTCTGATGAAATCCCTCAAAACAGCTGTTAAGATGCTTTCTTAATATCTGGTAATGTGGGTTTACTTCTGTTTACCACCCTGTTTGTACTTTCAATATATACGGCATCAGTTACCAGAACAAGGTTTAGAGTCAAGCAGACCTGAACTCTCCAAATTAGTAGCATGAACTTGGGCAAGTCATAATCTGTGAATTCAAATTCTATCACCAGTAAAATGAGGGTACCATCACCCCTTCACAGGACTGAACATATTCCAATAATAATATATGTAAACGACTAAGAGCATAGCCGGCAAACAGCAGCTGTATCAATCACGTACTTGAAGCCACTCACTTCTCCATTTTGATAAAACTCTAGGGTGAAGATTTACTATTTCCTTTTATTTATTTGCTCAACAGGTAATTACTGGGGTCTACTATATGTTAAGCATTATTCTAGATGCTGGGGATACAGTGCTAAATGGAGATCACAGACACTCTGCCAGAGCAGTCTATGGAGCCATCTGGAATCCAAAATGTCCTCCATATTCGGTGCCTGTGAAGTGCAACCCAGTTACAGTTCATGTTTGAATTCCTCTGAGAGCCCACCCCTTTAATCATTTCATATGAGTCTTTATTTCAGCCACAGACATGTAAACCTCTGTTCTTTATTACCGAAGAACCTGACCAAAACACCATCCATTCAAATAAGAAGAATTTGGATCCACCTTTTCCCCTTCCACCTGCTAACAGCCAAACCCATTGATTTCCCTCCATTAGCTAATGGGATGCTGGCAGTTGTGGGATCCATTAGACAGAAAAACTTGAGATTTTCTATAAAGCAGCTCTTTTCAAAAGCTTATCTGAGGAAGACTGTGTTTAGGGAAGTCTGTCTATTGAACATGCTATTCACAGATTCCATTCTAAATATTCTAGGCCTTTTCCTTAAATCAAAAACACTAGACAGGGCCAGGTGAGGCGGCTCACACCTATAATCCCAGCACTTTGGGAGGCCAAGGCGGGCAGATCACTTGAGGTCAGGAGTTGGAGACCAGGCTGGCCAGCATGGTGAAACCCCATCTCTAGTAAAAATACAAAAATTAGCCAGGTGTGGTGGCACACGCCTGTAGTCCCAGCTACTTGGGAGGCTGAGGGAGGAGAATCACTTGAATCCAGGAAGCGGAGGTTGCAGTGAGCTGAGATGGCGCCATTGCACTCCAGCCTGGGCATCACAGAGAGACTCCGTCTCAAAACAAAAAACAAAAAACATGAAAAGCAATATACTTGAACCCAATTAATGTAGCCTTCCACAGCCTTACATTGTACTGTTATGAGAATTGATTCTTCCATAGTTGCTTTAACTTATTCATTTCTGGTTCAATGTCTCACATAAAATTATACCTGAAAGTTTCTGTTTAAATGATATACCAGGAAAATGTGTCATGCTTGCAAAGAGGTATGCTTCTTTGTGTTACATAATGAATGATGGAACTCAGATTTCTTCTTTTGCTTTGGCTGCCATTAAGCTCACAGCTAAAATCCAGGCATAGTCACAATCATCATTATCTCTCTTAATTGCTTTCTCCACTATTTAATAATAGCTACCTTTAAGTGATGAAGAGCTGGAGCTCAGAGATTAAGCAACATGCTCAAATGCATAGAGCTAGACTGAGATGGAGTTTGAATCCCCAGGTCTGAATGACCCAAAGGTTTTGTTCTTAACCACGACAAATCTACAGTTATAGATGTTTCTAGTATTTTTATTCATTTAGTATTTTACATGACAGTCCACAAAACACAATGGTTGAGAGCAAGGACTCAGGAGCCAGCCTGCTTGAGTCCCAATTCCAGTACATACTAGCAGTGTGACCTTGGGCAAGGTGTTCAACCCTTCTGTGTCTTGGTTTCCTCATCTACAAAATAGAGATAATAGCAACTACGTCATAAGATTTGTTATGAGAATTAAATTAATAAAATACTTGGGACAGTGTTTAATATACAGTAAAAACCTAAGTGGTTGTTACTATATGTTATTGTATTATCCCTCAAATCCTTTAATGGAAGCAACTAGGGATGGATGAATGGAAGGATGGATGGATGGATGGATACACAGACTGATAGTTTGTTTTTTTTTTTGAGACAGCCTCTTGCTCTATAGTCCAGGCTGGAGTGCAGTGACATAATCATGGCTCACTACAGCCTCAACCTCCTGGACTCAAGTGATCCTCAAGCCTCAGCCTCCTGAGTAGCTGGGACCACAGGTGTACACCACCACACCTGGCTAAATTGTTTTTAATTTTTTTATAGAAACAGGGTCTCTCTATGTCGCCCGGGCTGGTCTCAAACTCCTGAGCTCAAGCGATCCTCCCACCTCGGCCATCCAAAGTGCCTGGATTACAGGCATGAGCCACTACACCCAGCCATAATATGTTTTTCTTAAAGAAGTATTTACTGTAGGAGCAGATGGCCAAGAAATTTCACTTCAATGGCATTATCACTTTTTGCTAAAATTTCTATATATTGGTGGGGCTGAAGATGGCTTATAAATATGTTATTTCAATATTTTTGCAGGCCGGGTGCGGTGGCTCATGCCTGTAATCCCAGCACTTTGGGAGGCCAAGGAGGGTGGATCATGAGGTCAGGAGATTGAGATCATCGTAGCCAACATGGTGAAACCCCATCTCTACTAAAAATACAAAAATTAGTTGGGCATGGTGGTGAGCACCTGCAATCCCAGCTATTTCAGAGGCTGAGGCAGGAGAATCGCTTGAACCTGGGAGTCGGACGTTGCAGTGAGCCAAGATCACGCTACTGCACTCCAGCCTGGCAACCGAGCAACAAGAATGAAATAACAGGAAAAAAACAAAGCAGTAATAAAATGTAACACGTAGACCTGAATTCAAAACTGTCAGCCAAGGAATAAAAGAAATTGCACATTTTAATTCAAAAGCAAGTATTCCATAAACTTGCCCGAAAGTAAAAATATGCTGATCAAATATTTTATCTAAATCTTTATCAAGTTACTGATCAACTTTCCAATATAAAATATTTCATACAATATATGACAAGAATTATATAATAAATTAGGTGACCACATTTTGCACAACAGAAATTCCAAATAATGTATGAAGAGGCAGCTTTTTCTCTTCATCTGTTTTTCTTAGACTAGTAATAGAAGACAATGTGTAGGCATCGGCATTTTTATTTTTTAAGTTTTATTTTGGAAATTCTGAAATATATGTATAGACATTAAGTATAGTGACCCCATCTCCTTATCATGGTGCCTCACCCATCAACCTTATGCCTACCACGTTTTCTCCATCCATCCTCTCCTGTGCCCCCTCCACCACCAGTGTTTTACAGCAAATCCCAGACGTCATGCCACCTGTACTTCAGTACATACCCCTAAAAGGTAAGCTTTATTTTTTAAAAACGTAACTACATTTTTATCACACCCAACAAAATGAACATCTTTATACTGAGTACTCAATACCTGATTCATATGCAATTTTCATGATCGCCTCAAAAATGCATTTTTACAATTTTCTTAAATTAGAATCCAAACAAGGTCTACGGATTACATTTAATGGATATTTCTAAATCTCTCTTGCTATAAAAAAGAAAGTTTTTATTCCCTTTTATTTTCATGTTATTAACAGAAATGGAGCCATTTGTCATGTAGAATTTCCTACCTTCTGGACTTTTGTGATTGTAGTCTCATGGGGTCATTTGGCAAGTTTACATGCTCTCACATTTTTCCTGAAAACTGATCATTAGATTTAGAGCAGCACTGTCTAAAAGAACATTCTACAGTGATATAAATTATCTGTATCTGCGCTGCCCAATATAGTAGCCATTAGCCACATGTGGCTATTCAGTACCTGAACTGTAGCTAGTGCAAGAAAAATTTTAATTGTATTAATTTCAATTAACTATAAATAGCCACATATAGCTAACAACTACCTTACTGAACAGTGCAGACTAGAGGCTTGCTTCGATACAAGTTCATTTTAGTCATTTAACCTGGTGGTGCCTGGTACTTCCGGATGCATCACATCAGAAGAAATGGTATTTGGTTGTCCCACTTACAGTGATGCTGACATTGCCCACTGAGTTCAGATGATGCCAGCCTGTTCCTTTTACCCAAAGGTTTTAGCCAATACTGATGATTGTTACCTCTTTATACAATCTATAAAGATAGGATAAACTTACTGCCATTCAGAATAACGTATTGTATTCTAGTAAGTTTCAAAGGTGACCAATGAGGTTATTTTTTTTAAGTATTATGAATTCGTGAATTTTAAAAGATATATTCGATGTGTTTCAATTCATGCAGTTGTATTCTTTTGTTTGTTTGTTTTATTTTGTTTGAGATGGGGTCTCACCGTCGTCCAGGCTGGAGTATAGTGGCTCAAACTCAGCTCACTGCAACCTCTGCCTCCCAGGTTCAAGCGATTCTCCTGCTTCAGCCTCCTGAGTAGCTGGGATTACAGGCATGCACCACCACGCTCGGCTAATTTTTGTATTTTTAGTAGAGACGGTGTTTCACCATGTTGGCTAGGCTGGTCTCAAACTCCTGATCTCAAGTGATCCACCCACCTCGGCCTCCCAAAGTACTGGGATTACAGGCGTGAGTCACCGTGCCCAGCCTAGTTGGTCAAAATTATGATGGTCAAAATTTCCAAGCTTTGTGCAGTGGCAGTATCGTAGCCAGTGAGGTTCAAATGAGGCACAATTATTGATGATTGAAACAAAATTTCCTCTTTTGCAAGTAAGAACTCCAGGCACCAGAGTGTTTGTTCGCTCTGCCATGTGAGGACCCAGCCGGAAGTTCTGCAAGCCAGGAAGGGAGCCCTCATGAGACCTCAACTATGCTCAGATCTCCAAACTGAGAAAATACATCAGCTACTCAGTCTGTAATATTTTGTTATGGCAGCTCGCACTAAGATATATTCACAGGTCGTTTTTGCTAGATATATAATCATTGCCTCCTATTTCCTTTCCTTGAGGATGTTAAATGTTACTTTTTTGTCCGTTGGCATGAAGTGTTTTTCCAGAAGTCTGACACCAATCTTATTTTCTTAATTTTATAACAGCTTTAGTCTGGATGCCCAATTTCTGGTGACTCTGCAGAATGTGTTGGCACTGATTGCTCTGGACGGACCATGCCAGGTACACAGTACGTCTTTTCAATACAGAGCTTCAAGTCATTTTCCTTTCAAGAAAGTTTTTAAAATGTGTTATAGCTAGAATATAGAATTTGTTATATAGTTTTTGGAATTTGTTCTTTGCCAATGTTTTGACTTAGATCATACTGTTAGAAGAATGTTTTGGCTTTTTCCTTTAGGGAATCCTATTACATCTATTTTTTAATCTTCTATACTTTTATAGTTTCTATCATTTCAAAATTTCTAATTGTTTTTGCAGCTATTTTCATATTCACCTGTTACATAGCCAAATTATTCCCAAGCTTTTCTAATTCAGATTTAAATGGTTCTTTCATATCATCTGTTATTTTCTTAATTTTTAAAGTTCATTTTGTAGTATTAGGTGCCAGTTTTCTGCTGCTTTGTGGTCGTATTTTTCTGTTAAGTCTGCACTTTCTAAAGGTATATTAATCAGATTGTTGTTCTCCCCCTTTGTTTTCTTTTTTCTTTTTCGAGACAGAGTTTCATTCTTGTTGCCCAGGCTGGAATGCAGCAGTGCCAGCTCGGCTCACTGCAACCTCAGCCTCCTGAGTTCAAGCAATTCTCCTGCCTCAGCCTCCCGAGTAGCTGGGATTACAGGCGTGTGCCACCACACCTGGCTAATTTTGTATTTTTAGTAGAGACAGGGTTTCTCCATGTTGAGCAGGCTGATCTCGAACTCCCGACCTCAGATGATCTGCCCCCCCTCAGCCTCCCAAAGTGCTGGCATTACAGGTGTAAGCCACCACACCCGGCCCTCCCGCTTTGTTTTCTTACAATATCTTTGAGTGGGTTTTTTAAAACACCGTTTTTGAGGTATAATTGGCATACAAAGAAGCTGTTCAAATTTCAAGTTGACAATTTGGACACATGCATACATCCATGAAACCATCACTACAAGATGAGGAACATACCACCTGCAAAAGTTTCCTTGCACCCCTCATAATCTGTCTCTCCAATTCCTACCCTGTTCCTAGGAAACCACTCATCTGCTTTCTGACTATGGATGTGATAGACAGAACTCTGGATATCTTGGACCAAAAGGTAAACCTAGTGCATGGGAAGGACACACTGAGGATACTGGAGCACTAAGAGAAAGAGCGAGCGTCTGTGAAGACTCTGTGGAGCTGTCAGACAAGCTCTGCAAGGCTGACTTCTGAACTTGTCTCACAGAAGTCAATGATATTTAGGGTTTTTGTTATATATAGCTATACTTAATCCTTACTGATACAACTTCTCTATCAGGCGCTCCTATACCTAATCAATGAGCAATCCTACTGATTGACTCTAATAGGCCCATTCTCTCTCAATACAGCTAATGCCCTTCTGTTCAGTTCTATATTGTAAACCTACGCCTAGATTATGGCACAGGTATTCCTAAACTGGTCTCCTGCCTATAGTCTTGCCATCTCTGATCTACCTTCTATGATGGGTGATCTTTGTAAAATATAAATTTAATGATTCCATTAAATTTGAAAATCTCTTCCTCATTGTACCATGACTTTATTGCTATGCCTATTTTTTAAATCTCCTTTCTAAGTAATACCTGAAACTTCCTGAAGACATGTAATCATTTTGATTACTTCCCCTGCTTTGCAAAAACTATTCCCTCTAGAACATTTCTAAAGTCAATTTAAATGTCAGTCTCTCTACCTTTCCTGTTCAAGTTCCCCTTGCCCCACCCCTAGGAATCCACAGCTTTAATTAAAGCATTTATTATCATAGGATACTGTAACTATTTATATGAACTGCCAATTCCACCAGACTGTGAGCGGCTCCTCCAGGGTGGGATTAAAGCATATTCACCTCCCACTCTATTCAACACAGTTCTTAAGAGCGTATCTTCAGTAAATGTTTAAATGAGTTAAAGTGATCAGTTCAGGCTTTTTCCTTCTGGTTTCCATTTTCTCTTCATTATTTCTATCTCAGACTTTTACAGTCAGTTTGTGTTTATCCCTACCACTGGATCCTTACTGCTTTGACTTTCCATTCTCTCCTAATCATTAACTGGCAGACTCAAACAGCACTCCACAAACACGAGACAGTACCAGGTTCTCACTGTCCGCAAGGTACTGTGTAAGATATCATTAAGTAAAGCTAAAGAAAACATAGGCTTAAAACCTAGGAAAAAGATACCTGCAAAATCCTAATAATAGGGTATGACAATTACCATCTTAACACAAGTAGAATCAAATTCTAGGTCGTAAGCCAAAACTCATTCTGTCCTGGGGTCATAGATGCTTCATGGAGGAGGTACCTTCTGAACCACAACTCAGGAGGCAAACAGGATTCCAGTAAATACATGTGAGAGAAAGATCTAGGACACAAAGACGAAAGGGCATGTGGTATGTTTCGGGCCCTTGAAGTAGCTCAGCTTGGCTCAAAAGTAACATTAAATAGGGTTAAAAAGATAAGGCAGTGATGGGATTCACAGAACTTTGAAAACCACGCTCAAGAACTCAAATTTTATTCCTTTTTTCGTTGTCTTCAGGGGGAAAAAGAATAAGAACACTTAGTTCCTCTATTCTGCTCCTTAATATCATCTTCCCTTTCTGCTTTTGTCCCTATTAAGTGCACTTATCAGCCAAAATGTCCTGATCTTAAACACTTCCCTCCCTCTCCTCTGTACTCCCTCCCCAACCTGTCTACAGAATATAGCTAGAGGAAGAGAATTCTAGGAGCCTTTCAGCACATTTCATTGAGGAATGAACACAGATTTTGTGACTAATTTTCTAAAATATCTTCTCTCCTTTCCTAATCACAAAGGATCAGAAACAACACAAACATTAAAGGTAACATCACTACAGGAAGAGTGCACAGCTAGGGTAAATCCGTCATTTTTCCCTTTAATTATTCCTTTGTGCCTACTGAACCCATAAGTTACCCAACATGTAGTAAAACACTCTGACATGCCATATATGAGAACCTCTTTGTAATACCGTAGCTAAAAATGTGGGGCGAGAGGCAAAGTTCCAAACTTATCTTCTGACTTCAACCTTAGTTTCACTTTTTACATCTCACTAGACTATTTCCTAAAAACAAATGGCATGTAATTTCTCACCTGGTAATCTCCTGCTGCAGCTGAGAAACTGAAGGCACATAAAACACCACTCCAAAATAGACGGTTGGTTCCAATGCATATTTATCCAGCTGCTTCTTCAAAGGTTTTTCCAAATCTACCCACCGGCGCTGATTTTGCTTGTTGTAGTACCAAAGGCTGAAGTAAGTGACCTGGAAAGACAGAAGGTCACTGAAGGAGGCAATAACATACAAAAGGATTTCAATGACTTCAGCCGCACTAATCCCTGACCTGTGACCAAATGACAGCAGTCTCTTATTGCCTTTCTTCTCAGGGAGGAACAGCAGCAAAAACTGAAGGAAAAAAAGGAGTTAAGACCTATCTGTAACTAGCTACTCATATTCAGGAAACAGAGGCAAAAACCCAATTGCACTTGCATATCATTTACTGAACTCTGCCCCAAAAAACTGCATTCATGACCTAGACACTGGAATGTAGTGGGTGCTACTCAATTTTATATGCAGGTTTTAAAAACAACAAAAATACAGAAGAATTTATCCTTGGTTTTTCAATTACTAAAACATTAAATTTGTCATATATATGTATATATACGTATATATACATGTATTTGTCACATATACGTATATACATACATGTGTTTATCATATATGTATATATGTATATTTATCATATATGCATATATATCATATATACATATATATACACATATATATCTATATACATATATTTGAGATAGAGTCTCACTCTGTTGCCCAGGCTACAGTGCAGTGGCGTAGTCTCAGCTCACTGCAACCTCCGTCTCCCACGTTCAAGTCATTCTCCTGCCTCAGCCTCCATAGCAGCCAAGATTATAGCATGCACCACCACACCCAGCTAATTTTTTGTATTTTTAGTAGAGACAGGGTTTACCATGTTGGTCAGGCTGGTCTCAAACTCCTGATATCAGCTGATCTGCCCACCTCGGCCTCCCAAAGTGCTAGGAATATAGGCATGAGCCAGCCACTGCACTCAGTCTCATAATTAATATTTTTAAATAATCATAACTGGGGTTCTACCCAGTGGAATGCTGAGTAAACAGTGTTAAACCAACTTTTCACTACTCTTAGTTCTGGTTTCTATAAAAGAAACCAGAACTTTCTTTTTTAAATTCATGGTAAGTACCATGAATTCCAGTATTCAGTTCTAGTATTCAGATGCAATTGCAACTCTTCTTTACCCCTTTGTCCTCAAAATTTCATTAGATATACATTTGAAACAATTATAATGCTGTGGAGGTGAATTAACTCTCTCTACACACACACACACACACACACACACACACACACACACACACTGCATGAGAAAAGCTATGACTAATGCAGTAAAATAACCTTAGTGTATTACTCAGAAGTTTAAAGAAAATGCCCGGATGTCTTAGCATTTATATCTCACTGGCTGTGTAATGAAACTGTTAAGGTAAATCAATACTAGCCCTGGGCCTGGTCAACCTGAAAGGGAATTAATACACTTACGTGACAGCCTCAAGCCACTGCTAATACTTGCCTCAAAATCAATCTACAAATCAAGACAACTGGAAAATCACCACTTTGTAGTTGTAAACTCCAGAATAACACTGTCCCAACAGAACTTAGTATGATGATGGAAATGATCTACATCTCACTGTCCAATAAAGCAGCCACTAGCCACATGTGGCTACTGAGCAATTGAAATGTGGTAGTGCCACTGAGGAGCTGTATTTTTAATATTATACAAGTTTAATTGACTTAAAAGTTGCAAGTATCTAGTGGCTACTGTATTGGACAGTATAGATTTAAAGCAACAAGAAAACTGAGAAATAATAGGCCATTTCTTTGAACTGCAATCCTCATTCAAGTAAAAAACAAAACTTTAATTTGCAAGGGAAAAGATTATGCAAACATGCCCTCAATAGTCCTTTTATTATTTTTTAACAAGGTAAGAACTATACCTTTAAAATGAGTTGATCAAATAAATTCAACAAGAATGAGGAATGTGCCCATTTTCCCCTATATCCACAAGTCCCTAGAATACTGCTGGAATTCAATAAATTTTGTTGAATGAAAAGAAGGAATATTCTCTTGATTCTTAGTTGCCACCCAAGTCATCACACAAGAATGGAATATTTTGAACATTTCCTATGTACCTGGTTCTATTCCAAGAACTGTAGAGATACCATAGATTAAATCACCATCACTAATTTATGAAGTAGGTATTTTTTTATCTGTGTAAAACCTCAAAGCCAGTGTTTCCCCCAAGTATTGTCCCTGGACTACCTCTACCAGAAGTATCTAGAGGGTTTCCTGGGCCCTAAAAAGCTATTAATCTCCTAGGTAATTCTTGTGTCCTTTAAAGTTGGATAACTTTGCACTACACTACACTGCTCCTCCAAAGTTATGCAAGAGAAAGTTATATAAAACCTTATCTTTGGCTAGGCG
The DNA here is from genome assembly GCF_043159975.1 of Macaca nemestrina. Lineage (NCBI taxonomy): Eukaryota > Metazoa > Chordata > Mammalia > Primates > Cercopithecidae > Macaca > Macaca nemestrina. The sequence continues at coordinate 19,358,474 of NC_092131.1, read as the reverse complement.
TGGTGGTTCACACCTGGAATGCCAGCACTTTAGGAGGTTGAAGTGGGAGGATTTCTTGAGCCCAGGAGTTTGAGACAAATCTGGGCAACATGGCGAAACACTGCCTCTGCAAAAAATACAAAAAATTAGCTGGAAGTGGTAGCGTGTGCCTGTAGTCTCATCTACTTGGCAGGTTGATCACTTGAACCCAGGAGGTAGACAGAGGCTGCAGTAAGCTAAGATTGCACCACTGCACTCCAGCCTGGGTAACAAAGTGAGACCCTGCCTTAAAAAAATAAATAAATAATAATAATAATAATAAATCATTGACAAGCTGCATGGAAATAAAATTTTTGAAAATCCAAGCACACTGTAATATATCTGAAAGGCCAAGTCCCATTGTTAATTATATTCTGAAGTTATGACATTTTAAAATGAATTGCTTATTATCTGTAAGCACAGAATATGTATCACACAGTTATAGAAAACAAGTAATGTTCTTTTCTTCTTTTAAACTGAAACTTATAGAAAACAAAAATCTGGTTTAATAGAAAGAGCTTGATGTTTAATTCCAAAGTTCTGAGTTTGATTTCCAGCAGTTACTTACTAGGAGTGAAATGGTAAAGGCAATCAGTCCAATTTGGTTTTCTCAAGTGTCAAATAAAGTAATACCTCCTTCACAATGCTATCATGAGGACTGGATAAGGGAAAACTATGTAAGTATATTTTCCTACTAGAAAACCATTATATTTTATTTTTTGAGAGAGAGTCTCACTCTATCACTTAGGCGGGAGTGTACTGGCATGATCACAGTTCACTGCAACTTCGAACTCTCAGGCTCAAGTGATCCTTCCGCCCCAAACTCCTAAGTAGTTAGACAACAGATACATGCCACCACACCAGGCTTTTTTTTTTTTTTTTTTTTTTGGTCAAGACAGGGTCTCACTATGTTGCCCAGACTGGTCTTAAACTCCCGGCTTCAAGTGATCCTCCCGTCTCAGCTTCTCAAAGTGCTGGGATTATAGGAGTATGCCACCGTGCCAGCCTGAAAACCACTATATATTTTTAAATGTTATTTAGTCCACTCATTCTCTCCACTACCAACAAAATCAATTATTGACTCCTCCCCTCAAAAGACTTTTAAAATTACCTACGTGTTTTTGGTTACAGCAAAAAACATTTCTGTTACTATGTTTGTTTTCTGCTCCATCTTAGAACACAAGTTTTGGACTGAATGTACCACATTTGGTCTATAATGCCAGATTAGGAATCCTTTAGGATCTAAAATGGTTTGGTATGTCTTTTTTTTTTTTTTTTTTTTTTTGATATGGAATTTCACTCTTGTTGCCCAAGCTAGAGTACAATGGTGCGATCTCAGCTCACTGCAACCTCTGCCTTCTGGTTTCAAGCGATTCTCCTGCCTCAGCCTCCTGAGTAGCTAGGATTACAGGCACCTGCCACCACGCCCAGTTAATTTTTTTTTTTAATTTTTTTTTTTTTTTTTTTTTTTTGTATTTTTTAGTAGAGATGGGGTTTCACCATGTTGGCCAGGCTGGTCTTGAACTCCTGATTTCGTGATCTGCCCACCTCGGCCTCCCAAAGTTCTGGGATTATAGGCATGAGCCACCACACCCAGCTGTATGTCACCATTTTTAACCAAAATGAAAAGGTCTTAAAAATACGCTTTGAATAAATTAACTTTCCCTTTAAATACAGTTGAACTAGACTGTTCCAAATACAAAAACAGAATTATAAAATTTTAGGTTTATTGTATAATTTGTGGTTGTACCGTTTGTGAATGGACTGTAATATAATTAAAATAACAGCCAAACAATCTGCTAGCATTCTGTTAAAAAGCACATTCTGAAAGGAAAACTGTTAAAATGTGCTAACTTCATCAGTGCATCTATTACTCATGCAACATGAATTAGAAAATCAAATAGAACTGAACAAATACATTTGTTGAAATTGCATCATAATTAGTTTTTCACAAATTATAGACCACAGAAGAGAGTAGCAAGAACTTTATCTATAGGTACAAACAGCTGAAAAGAATGGTGGGCTTAGGCCGGGCATGGTGAATTGCGCCTGTAATTCCAGCACTTTGGGAGGCTGAGGCCAGTGGATCACTTGAGGTCAAGAGTTCAAGACTGGCCTGGCCAACATGGTGAAACTCCACTTCTACTAAAAATACAAAAAATTAGCCAAGTATGGTAGAGGATGCCTATAATCCCAGCTACTCAGGAGGCTGAGACAAGAGAATCGCTTGAACCCAGGAGGCGGAAGTGAGCCGAGATTGTGCCACTGCACCACTGCACTCCAGCCTGGGCAACAGAGCAAGACGGTCTCAAAAAAAAAAAAAAAAAAAAAAAAAAGAATGGTGGGCTTAGTAAATTCTTTGTTGGTTAGCTCTTTTAAATAAAGGAGTCTAAGATTTGGGACATTTGAATATTGACTTTGTAGCTTGTCATGGATAGATTATTTACAGGACTTTCTTGTGCATAACTATTGTAGTTAAAGTATTGCTTTGGGATCTGCCCCAGTGTTCAAGTTCTATCTTAAGAAGTAGTGAAAGCTAGCCAAAAATCAAATTTATACCTTGTTAAATTTATACCTTGTTAAACTGAGGTATTATATTTCTAAAATTGCTCCTAGAAATGTTTATATACATATGGGTAACTAAATTATCGTAACATTATAATCCTGGGATTGAAAGCTCTCTTAGAATGTCTACACATATATAATCAAGTTACAACATCTGATTCCATGAGATTTTATGACTATAATATCATCTGTTTCTAAAATAGGTAGGTGGAACTTGAACAACAAAATTTTGTGATTAAATTCTCATCAGGCAAGGATTTTTCCTGGATAAGACCATTTTTTTTTTGGCTCGTCTTGAATAACAACCTTAAGAATCTGAATAACTTTCCAAAATAATTTAAAATCCATTCAAAAAACAAACAAGATGGGGGATGAGCACAAAAATCAAGGAAAAGGAGAGAATACTTTCTAACTCAATCGATAGGCCAGCATTACCCCAATACCAAAGCCAGACAAAAGATAACCACAAGAAAACTATAGCCCGACATCCCTTATAAATATAGATGCAAAAATTCTAAGCAAATATTAAAAAACTGAGTCTAACAGCACACTAAAAGGATTATACACCATGACTAAGTGGGATTCATCCCAGGACTGCAAGGGTGGTAAAACATACCCCCCAAAATCATTATACCACATTACTAAGACAAAAGAAATAAAACACACATGACCATCTCAATTGATTCAGAAAAAGCATTTGACAAAATCCAACATCCTTAATGATAAAATAAAACACCTAGAAAAATAGGAATAGAAGAATAGAGAAGAGCTTCTCAACACGTCAATGAGCATTTAGGAAAAACCAAAAGCTAATACCAAACTCCATGGTGAAAGACTGAAAGCTTTCCCCCTAAGATCAGTAACAAGACAAGGATGCCAATGTTCACCACTGCCATTTGATGTTGTACTGAAGGTTCTAAACAGAGCAATTACGCAAGAAAAATAAAAGACATTTAAACTGGAAAGAAGAAGTAAAACTATCTCTATGCATAGATGACATAATCCTATACATAGAAAATCCTTCAAATCCACCCCCCAACCCTGACAGACACACACACACCCCTACTCGAGACAATAAATTCAGTGAAGTTTGCAGGGTACAAAATCAACATGCAAAAATCAGCTGCTAGATACCAGCAATGTACATGTCAAAAAAAGAAAACAATCCCATTTATAGTAATATCCGAAAGAACAAAATATGTAGGAATAAATTTGACCAAAAAGGTGAAAAGGCATATTCTGAACACAACTAAACAGTGCTAAAAGAAATTAAGGAAAATCTAAATAAATAGAAAGATACCCCATGTTCATATATTGAAATACTTAATATTGTTAAGGTACAGTACTACCCAAAGTAATCTTCAAATTCAAATGCAATACCTATCACAATCCCAATATGCTTTTTCCTAGAGATGAAAAGCCAAACCTCAAATTCACATGGGCCTGCAGTATTGTTTGGCAATAGCCAAAACAATACTGAAAAAGAATAACAAAATTGGAGGACTCACACTTCCTTGTTTCAAAAACTTATTACAAGGCTATAGTCATCAAAACAGTGTGGTACTGGCATAAGGAGAGACATACAAAAAAATAGAATAGAGAGTCCAGAAATGAACCTATGCATCTACAGTCAACTGATTTTAAATAAGGGTGCCAAGACCAGCTGGTGGGAAAAAGAATACTCTCTTTAACAAATAGTGCTGGGACAACTGAAGATCCACATACAAAAGAATGAAGTTGGATCCCTACTCCACACCATATATATAAAGTAAGTAAATATAAGAAGTGACCCATAAAATAGTTTAGAAGAAAACATTAGGGTAAATCTCTGTGATCTTGAATTTGGGAATAAATGTTTGAATATAACACCAAAAACATGAGCAACAAAGAAAAAAATAGATCAACTTATTTCAAAATTACAAAACTTGCCAGGCGCAGTGGCTCATGTCTGTAATCCTAGCACTCTGGGAGGCTAAAGTGGGAGAAACTTGAGGTCAAGAGTTTGAGACCAGCCTAGGCAACAAAGCAAGACCCTGTCTCTACAAAAAATTTTAAAGTTAGCTGGGTATGGTGGCACACACCTGTAGTCCCAGCTACTCGAGAGGCTAAAGTGGGAGGATCACTTGGGCCCAGGAGACCAAGGCTTCAGTGAGCTATAATTATACCACTGCATTCCAGCCTGGATGACAGAGCAACACCCTCTTAAACACACACACATACACACACGCACAAAATTTAAAACTTTCATGCAAAAAACCGTATCAGGCTAGGCATGGTCACTCACAGCTATAAACCTAACATTTTGGGAGGCTGAGGCAGAAGGATTGCTTGAGCTCAGAAGTTTGAGACAATCCTGGACAACATAGTGAGACCTTGCCTCTACAAAAACTAAAATTAGCTGAGTACGGTGGCACACACCTGTAGTCCCAGCTATTCAAGTGGCTGAGGTGGAAGGATCACTTTAAGCCCAACAGATCAAGGCTGCAGTGAGCCATGATTGTGCCACTGCACTTCTACCTGGGCAACAGAGCAAGACCCTGTCTCAAAAAAATAATAATAATAAATGAAGAAAGTAAAAAAAAATCTACAGAACAAAGGAGAAAATATTTGCAAATTATCTATCTGATTAAGGTCTACTATTTGAAATGTATAAAATAACTCTGACGTACAAAAAGAAACAACCCAACTTTAAAATGGGCAAAGAACTTAGACCCTTTTTGAAAAAAGATATGAATGGCCAACAAGCACATGAAAAGATGCTCAACATTATTGGTCATTAGGGAAATGCAACTCAGAACCATAATGAGATACCACTTCATACCAACTAGGATGGCTATAATTTTTTAAAAAAGGAAGTAAACATTGATGAGGAGAAACTGGAACGCTTATACATTGCCAGTAGGAACAGAAAATGGTTCAGCTGCTGTGGAAAAGTTTGGTGGATCCTCAAAACACTAAATATAGAATCACCAGATGATCCAGCAATTCCCTTCCTAGGTACATACCCCAAAGAACTGAAAAACAGGTGCTCAAGCAAACACATGTATATGCATATGCACAGCAGGACTATCTGCAATAATCAAAAGGTGGAAACAAGCCAAATGTCCATCGATAGATGAATGGATAAACAAGCTTGTGGTGTATAAATATAATGAATATTCAGCCATAAAACACAATGATGTACTGGTTCATGCTACAATGTGGATGACATTCAAAAATATTATGCTAAGCAAAAGCAGCCAGAAGACAAATATTGTATAATTCTGTTTATATGAAATAGCCAAAGAAATCCCACAGGTGTGGTGGCTCACACCTGTAATCCCAAGGTGCTTGGAGGCCAAGGCAGGAGAATCGCTTGAGGCCAGGAGTTCAAGACTAGAATATATAAATTCACAGAGACAGACAGAAAGTAAATTGGTGGTTGCCAGGGGCAGGGAAGAATAGAAAATGACTGCCTATGGGATGCAGAATTTCCTTTAGGGGTGATGAAAATTTTTTACAACTAGAGAGTATTATAAATGTACTAAATGCCAATGAGCTGTTTACTTTAAAATGGTTAGTTGTGGCCAGGCACAGTGGCTCACGTCTGTAATCCCAGCACTTTGGGAGGCTGAGGCAGATCATGAGGTCAGGAGTTCAAGACCAGCCTGCTCAACATGGTGAAACCCCGTTTCTACTAAATATACAAAAAAAATAGCTGGGCGTGGTGGCATGTGCCTGTAATCCCAGCTACTTGGGAGGGTAAGGCAGGGGAATTGCTTGAACCCAGGAGGCAGAGGTTGCAGTGAGCCAAGATCACACCACTGTACTTCAGCCTGGGCAACAGAGCGAGACTATCTCAAAAAAAAAAAAGGTTAATTGTACATTATGTGAATTTCGTCTCAGTAAAAAAATGTTTTTAAAGATTAGAAATATTCATAATAAAAATCAAGTAAATAATTTTATTTTTATTACAATAATTTTTGAGGAACAGGTGGTGTTTGGTTACATGAATAAATTCTTTAGTAGTGATTTCTAAGATTTTGGTGCACGCATCACCTGAGTAGTACACACTGTACCAAATCTGTAGTATTTTATCACTCACCCCTTTTATTCCCACCCTTCCCCTGGAAACCCCAAAGTCCATAATATCATTCTCATGCCTTTGCAACCCCACAGCTTAGCTCCCACTTATAAATGAGAACATATGATGTTTGATTTTCCATTCCTGAGTTATTCACTTAGTATAATAATGGTCTCCAACTCCATCTAGGTTGCTGCAAATGCCATTATTTTGTTCCTGAGTAGTATTCCATGGTGTGTGTGTGTGTGTTTGTGTGTGTGTGTGTGTGTGTGTGTCACATTTTCCTTATCCACTAATTGGTTGATGGACATTTAGGCTGGTTCCATATTTCTGCAATTGCGAATTGTGCTACTATAAACATGGGTGTGCAAATGTCTTTTTCATACAGTGACTTATTTTCCTCCTAGTAGATACCCAGTAGTGGGATTGCTGGATCAAATGGTAGTTTCTACTTTTAGTTCTTTAAGGAAGCTCCACATTATTTTCCATAGTGGTTGTACTAGTTTACATTACCACCAGCAGTGTAAAAGTGTTCCCTTCTCACCACATTTATACCAACATCTATTATTCTTTGATTTTTTTTTATTATGGCCATTATTACAGGAGTAAGGTGGTATAGCACTGTGATTTTATTTGCATTTTCCTCATAATTAGTGATGTTGAGGAGTTTTCTGTAAGTTTGTTGGCCATTTGTATATCTTCTTTTCAGAATTGTCTATTCATGTCTTTAGCCCATGTTTTGATATGATTATTTGTTTTTGTTTTTTTTTCACGGCTTTATCTGAGTTCCTTGTGGATTCTGGATATTAGTCTTTTGTCAGATGCACAGTTTGCAAATACTTTCTCCCACTCTGTGGGCTGTTTACTGATTACTTCTTTTGCTGTGCAGAAGCCTTTTAGTTTAACTAAATCTCATCTATTTATCTTTGTTTTTGTTGCATTTGTTTTTGGGTTATTGGTCATGAACTCTTTGCCTAGGCCAATGTCTAGAAGGATTTTTCTGATGTTATCATTTAGAATTTCAATAGTTTCAGGTCTTAGATGTAAGTCTTTGAACCTGCTTGAGTTGATTTTTGTATAAGGTGAGAGATGAGGATCCAGTTTCATTCTTCTATATATGGCTTGTCAATTATCCCAGCACCATTTGCTGAATAGGGTGTCCTTTCTCCACTGTATGTTTTTGTTTCCTTTGCTAAAGATCAGTTGGCTGTGAGTGTTTGGCTTTATTTATGGGTTCTCTATTCTGTTCCATTGACCTATGTTTTCCTACCAGTACCATGTTGTTTTGGTAACTACAGGCTTGCAGTCCAGCTGGAAGTCAGGTAATGTGATGCCTCCATATTTGTTCTTTCTACTTAGTCTTGCTTTGGCTATGGGGGCTCTTTTTTGGTTCCATATAAATTTTAGGATTCTTTTTTCTAGTTCTGTGAAGAAAGATGATGGTATTTTGATGGGAATTGCATTGAATTTATATATTGCTTTTGGCAATATGGTCATTTTCACAATATTGATTCTATCCATCCATGAGCATGGGATGTGTTTCTATTTGTTTGTGTCATCTATGATTTCTTTCAGCAGTGTTTTGCAGTTTTCCTTGTAGAGATCTTTCACCTCCTTGGCTAGGTATATTCCTGAGTATTTCATTTCTTTTTCCAGCTGTTATAAAAGAAGTTGAGTTCTTGATTTCATTCTCAGCTTCCTCACTGTTGGTGTATAGCAGTGCTACTGATTTGTGTACATTAATTTTTTTCCTAAAACTTTACTGATATGGTTTGGCTGTGTCCTCACCTAAATCTCATCTTGAATTCCCACGTGTGGGAGGGACCTGGTGGGAGGTAACTGAATCATGGGGGCAACTCTTTCTGGTGATAGTGAATAAGTCTCATGAGATCTGATGGTTTTAAAAATAGGAGTTTCCCTACACAAACTCTCTTCTCTTGTCTGCCACCATGCCTTTCATCTTCCGCCATGATTGTGAGGCCTTTCCAACCATGTGGAACTGTAAGTCCATTAAACCTTTATTTTGTAAATTGCCCAGTCTTGGCTATGACTATCAGCAGCATGAAAACAAACTAAAACATTTACTGAATTCATTTATCAATCTAGGACCTTTTTGGATGAGTCTTTGGGGTTTTCTAGGTATACGTTCCTGTCATCAGTGAAGAGTGACAGTCTGACTTCCTCTTTACCAATTAGGATGCCCTTTCTTTCTTTCTCTTGTCTGATTGCTCTAGATAGGACTTCCAGTACTATGCTGAATACAAGTGGTGAAAGTTGACACCCATGTCTTGTTCCAGTTTTCAGGTGGAATGCTTTCAACTTTTCCCCATTCAGTATGTTAGCTGTGGGTTTGTCATAGATGGCTTTTACTACCTTCAGGTATGTCCCTTCTATGCCAATTTTACTGAGGGTTTTAATCATAAAGGAATGCTGGATTTTGTCAAATGCTTTTTCTGCATCTATTGAGATGATCATATTGTTTTAAATCCTGTTTATGTGGTCTGTCACATTTACTGACTTGCGGATATTAAACCAACCCTACATCCCTGGTATGAAACCCAATTGATCATGGTGTGTTATTTTTTTTGATATGGTGCTAGATTCAGATAGCTAGTATTTTGTTGAGAATTTTTGCATCTATGTTCATCAGGGATACTGGTCTCTAGCCTTTTTTGGAACAAAGCCTCCAAGAAATTTTAGATTATGTTAAATAACCAAACATAACAATAACTGGTATTCCTGAGGAAGAAGAGAAATCTAAAAGTTGGGGAAACTTATTTGAGGGAATAATCAAGAAAAACTTCCCTGGTCTTGCTAGAGATTTAGACATCCAAATACAAGAAGCTCAAAGAACACCCAGGAAATACATCACAAAAAGATCATCACCTAGGCACACAGTCATCAGATTATCTAAAGTCAAGACAGAAGAAAGAATCTTAAAGGTCAAGTGCGGTGGCTCAAACTTGTAATCCCAGCACTTTAGGAGGCCAAGGTAGGCAGATCACTTGAGGTAAGGAGTTTGAGACCAGCCTGGCCAACATGGTCAAGCCCCAACTCTACTAAAAATATAAAAATCAGCCGGGCATGGTGGCAGGAACCTGTAATCCCAGCTACTTGGAAGACTGAGGCCAGAGAATTGCTTGAACCCAGGAGGCGGAGGTTGCAGTGAGCGGAAATCACGCCATGCACTTCAGTCTGGGCGACAGAGTGAGACACCATCTCAAGGAAAAAAAAAAGAAAGAAAGAAAAAGAAGAATCTTAAGAGCTGTGAGGCAAAAGCACCAAGTAACCTATAAAGGAAAACCTATTAGATTAACAGCAGATTTATCAGCAGAAACTCTACAAGCCAGAAGGGATTGGGGTCCTATCTTAGCCTCCTTAAACAAAACAATTACCAGCCAAGAATTTTGTATCCAGCAAAACCAAGCTTCATAAATGAAGGAGAGATAAAGTCTTTTTCAGACAAACAAATGCTGAAATAATTTGCCACTACCAAGCCAGCACTACAAGAAATGCTGAAAGGAGCTCTTAAACTTGAAACAAAATCTCAAAATACACCAAAATAGAACCTCTTTAAAGCATAAATCTCACAGGGCCTATAAAACAGTAACACAATGGGAAAAAAAAACAAATTATTCAGGCAATAACTAGCACAATGAATAGAGCAGTACCTCACATCTCAGTACTAACCTTGGATGTAAATGGTCCTAAATGCTCCCCTTAAAAGATACAGAATGGCAGAATGGATTAAAATCCACCAACCAACTATCTGCTGTGTTCAAGAGACTCATCTAACACGTAAGAACACACATAAACTTAGGTAAAGGAATGGAAAAAGATATTCCATGTTAATGGAAACCAAAAGCAAGCAGGAGTAGCTATTCTTATATCAGGCAAATCAGGCTTTAAAGCAACGACAGTTAAAAAAGACAAAGAGGGACATTACAGAATGATAAATGGTCTAGTCCAACGGGAAAATATCACTATCCCAGATATATATGCACCTAACACTGGAGCTCCCAAATTTACAAAACAATTACTACTAGACCAAAAAAAAGAGATCAATGGCAACATAACTATTAGTGGGGGACTTCAATACTCCACTGACAGCACTAGACGGGTCATCAAGACAGAAAGTCAACAAAGAAACAATGGACTTAAACTATACCCTAGAACAAATAAACTTAACAGATATTTACAGAACATTCTACCCAACAACTGCAGAGTACACATTATTTTCATCAAAACATGGAACATTCTCCAAGATAGACCATATGATAGGCCACAAAACAAGGCTCAACAAATTTTAAAAATTCAAAATTACATCAAGTACTCTCTCAGACCACAACGGAATAAAACTGGAAATTAACTCCAAAACTAACCCTGAAAACTATACAAATAAATGGAAATTAAATAATATGCTCCTGAATAATTTTGGATCAACAACAAAATAAAGATGGAAATTTAAAATTTAAAAATTCTTTGAACTGAACGATAATAGTGACACAACCTATAAAACCTCTGGGATACAGCCGGGCACACGCCTGTAATCCCAGCACTTTGGGAGGTTGAGGTGAGCAGATCACGAGATCAGGAGTTCAAGACCAGCCTGGCCAACACAGTGAAACCCCATCTCAACTAAAATTACAAAAATTAGCCAGGCATGGCAGTGCGTGCCTGTAGTCCCAGCAGAAGGCTGAGGCAGGAGAACTGCTTGAACCCGGGAGGCAGGGGTTGTGGTGAGCCAAGATTGCACCACTGTACTCCAGCCTGGGCAACAGAATGAGACTCCATCTCAAACAAACAAACAAAAAACCTCTGTGATACAGCAAAAGCAGTTCTAAGAGCATTAAATATATGTTAAATACATATTAAATCATAGCATTAAATGCCTATCTCAAAAAGTCTGAAAGAGCACACAAATAATCTATGCTCACAACTCAAGGAACTAGAGAAACAAGAACCAACCAAACCCAAAACCAGCAGAAGAAAAGAAATAACAAAGATCAGAGCAGAACCAAACGAAATTGAAACAAAACAAAAAACAAACAAAAAGCTGGTTCTTTGAAAAGATAAACAAAATTGATTGACCATTAGCGAGATTAACCAAGAAAAGAGAATATCTAAATAAACTCAATTAGAAATGAATTGGGAGATATTACAACCAATACCACAGAAATGCAAAAGATCATTCAAACCTACTATGAACACCTTTGTGTGCATAAACTAGAAAACCTAAGGGAGATGGATAAAATCCTGGAAATAGACAACTCTCCTAGATTAAACCAGGAAGAAATAGAAACTCTGGACAGACCAATAACAAGTATTGAGGCTGAAATGGTAACAAAACTGCCAACGAAAAACAAGTCCAGGACCAGATGGAGTCACAGCTGAATTCTATCTCAATTCAAAGAAGAATTGGTACCAATCCTACTGAAACTATTCCAAAAGACAGAGAAAGAGGGAATCCTCCCTCAATCATTCTATGAAGCCAGCATTACCCTAATACCAAAACCAGGAAAGGACATAACAAGTACAGATTTTTTCAGCTTTATTTTTAAATGTTTAAACACAACAAATGCAGTTCATTAAGTCTAAGAAAAAAAATGAGCCAGAAACAGACAAGCCTAACTATGAGTTCATTACAATTTCTATTTTCTAATATCTACACTTAGGTCAAGATTTGGTGCAGTTTGACAGTTAGCTGGCAACCTCATGTGAACATAACTGAAGAACACAGAATAGGGAAAAATGCGTTTGAGCAATCAAAAATACATGTTAAAGTCAATGTCATAAACCATATGCCCTTGACAAAGCAGAAATTTCTCCTATCTCTTTTATGGATTTTTTTTTTCTTATTTTATACATACTTTTAATGAGTTTAGTGATTTGGTTACCCAATCCAAAGCAGATTAAAAGATGACAAATTAAAGGAAAAGCGTTTATTAAATAATAGCAAGTTGGCAGTAGAGGGAAGTAATGGGCGATATTCTTTTTAGCAAAGGAGAACACGTACATACAAACAAAAACGCCTTAAATAGAATTTACAAAGAATTACAAATGTACAGGAGTCTGGAGTTATTTACTAAAGAAACAAATAACTCCAAACATTAATTAGTCACGTATTCAACAACAATCACTGTTCCTAAAAGCAGAGTTAGTATCCTTTATTGAAGACAGATAGATGTTTATAAATTGTTTCCAAAACTTGGCACTCCAAATAGTTTGGACAAAGGAGTCAGCCTTGTTTATCAGGCAAAGTAAGTTATGAAGCGCTTCATTTCCCAAAGATAATTGGAAAATAACTATTTTATATATAGCTTTACAGTACTCTAGCCAATTTAATTGTGGTTTCATTACTTCATTTACAAGTGCAAGCATATTTTCCAAAGCCAACCATGAAAGCTGTTTCCATTTCTGCTGTTTTGGTACCTGCTATTATTTGTTTTTTGAAAGGTTTAACTAGTAGCATAGGAGCTAATTACAGTCATGTGCTGCATAACAATGTTTTAGTCAACAACAGACCACAAATGTGATGGTGATCCCCTAAGACTGTAACAGCTGAAAAATTCCTATCACACAGTGATGTTGTAGTTGTTAAGTTGCAGTGCAATGCATTACTCACATGTTTGTAGTGATGCTGGTATAAACAAACCTATTGTGCTACCAATTGTACAAAAGCATAGCACATACAACTATGTACAGTACATAACACTGGATGATAATAAATGACATTACTGATTTATGCATTTATTATACTTTTTATTTAGAGTGTACTCCTATTTATAAAAAAAGTTAATTGTAGGCCAGGTACGGTAGCTCCCACCTGTAATCTCAGCACTTTGGGAGACGGAGGCTGGAGGATCACTTGAGCCAAGGAGTTCAAGAACAGCCTGGGCAACATAGTGAGACCCCATCACAACAAAAAATACAAAAATCAGCCAGGTGTAGTGGTGTAGACCCAACTAGGAGGCTGAGGCAGAAGGACTGCTTGAGCCCAGGAGTTTAAGGCTGCAGTGAGACGTGATTGAGCCACTGCACTCCAGCCTGGGTGACAGAATGAGACCCTGTTTCAAAAAAAAAAAAAAAACAGTGAACTGCAAATCAGCCTCAGGAGGTTTCCAGAAGGCAGCATTGTTATCATAGGGGATGACAGAGCCATGCATGTTACCACCCCTGAAAACTGTCCAGGAGGACAAGATGTTGAGGTGAAAGAAAGAGCTATTGATGATCCTGATCCTGTTTAGGGCTAGGCTAATATGTGTGTGTTAGTTTTTAACACAGAAATTTAAAAAGTGGCCAGGTATGGTGGCTCACGCCTGTAATCCCAGCATTTTGAGAGGCCAAGGTGAGTGGATCACTTGTGGCGAGGAGTTCAAGATCAGCCCGGCCAACATGGCAAAAACCCACCTCTGCTAAAAATTAAAAAAAAAGGGGGGCGGGGGCTTGGTGGCGCACACCTGTAATCCCAGCTACTTGGGAGGCTGAGGCACAAAAATGGCTTGAACCCAGGAGGCAGAAGTTGCAGTAAGCCAAGATCACGTAACTGTACCCCAGCCTGGGCGACAAAGTAAGACTGCGTCTCAAAAGAAAAAAAATTTTAAAAGTAAAAAACAAAAAAACACTTTAAAATAGAAAAAAGTTTATAGGGTAAGGATACAAATATTTTTGTATAGCTGTAAAATGTGTCTGTGCTTTAAACTATGTTATTACAAAAGTCAAAAGTTTAAAAAATTTTAAAGTTTGTAAAGCAAAAACATTATAGTAAGCTAAGGTTAATTTATTATCAAAGGCCAGGTGCGGTGGCTCATGCCTGTAATCTCAGCACTTTAGGACGCTGAGGTGGGAGGATCACCTGAGGTCAGGAGTTCAAGACAAGCTTGGCCAACATGCTGAAACCCCGTCCCTACTAAAAATACAAAAATTAGCCAGGCGTGGTGGTGCACGCCTGTAATTCCAGCTACTTGGGAGGCTGAGGCTACTTGGGAGAATGCTTGAGCCCGGAAGTTGAAGCTGCAGAGAGCCATGATTGTGTCACTGCACTCCAGCGTGGGCAACAGAGTGAGACTCCGCCTTAAAAAAAAAATTATTGAGGCCGGGCGCGGTGGCTCAAGCCTGTAATCCCAGCACTTTGGGAGGCCGAGGCGGGCGGATCACGAGGTCAGGAGATCGAGACCATCCTGGCTAACACGGTGAAACCCCATCTCTACTAAAAATACAAAAAACTAGCCGGGCGCGGTGGCGGGCACCTGTAGTCCCAGCTACTCGGGAGGCTGAGGCAGGAGAATGGCGTAAACCCGGGAGGCGGAGCTTGCAGTGAGCTGAGATCCGGCCACTGCACTCCAGCCTGGGTGACAGAGCAAGACTCTGTCTCAAAAAAAAAAAAAAAAAAAAAAAAAAATTATTGAAGAAAAAATTGTGAAACATTTAATGTAGCCTAGCTGTACAGTGTTTCTAGAGGCTACAATAGTGTCCTACTACTATAGTGCAACTTCCTAGGCTTTCATATTCACTCACTGACTCACCCAGAGCAACTTTTAGTTCTGTAAGCTCCATTCATGGTAAGTATCCTATACAGGTGTATCTTTTTAATCTTTTACATCACATTTTTACTGCACCTTTTCTATGCTTAGATATGTTTAAGTACACAAATACCGTTGTTATAATTACCTACAGTATTCAGTACAGTAACATGTTGGACAGGTTTATGGCCTACCAGGACTAGACTACAGGATATAGCAGGTGTGTAGCAGGCTATACCACATAGGTTTAAGTATTCCCTGTGACGTTCGCACAACAATGAAATTGCCTAACGAATTTCTTAGAACATTTCCCTGTCCTTAAGTGACATATGGCTGTAATTCCTCTGGGCGACTATGCCTGAGATTCCAATAGCTGCCACTAGCATGGTGCGGTACAAAGAGCACTAGATTTGCAGGCAAAAGGCTTGGCCTTTGAGTCCTGGCTTTACCACTTGCCAGCTCTGGAGTATCTCACTTCCTCACTGAGTCTGTTTCTTAATAGGGAAAATAACATGTACCCTCCCTTCCTCAAAATTGTGGTGAAGAACTTTGTAAGTTCTAATTGTATTGATAATGCTGAAAAGCACTCTTATCTTTGTTATGGTATATATATTTGGCAGATAGACTCTCTTCAGGTATGATAGAAAATAGAACAAAACTTGAATCAAGCATGCTTCTTCCTTGAAAATATCACTATTTAAATAATAGTCAAACTAATTTCTTCCTTTAAAGTCTGAATATACCAGGACCTTTATTAAAAGAAATGCAAAAAATTTGGTATAGATAGGCCCCATGGGCCTGAAATTTCAACTAGTGCCTTGGTCTAGGATATCTTCCCAGAAGCACGCATCCTCTCTTCCTTGAGTCCAAATCTTCTGGACTATGTATGTCCTGTTAATGGAGTTCGTTTAACTGTAACAGAAGTTTTCCAGCAGACTAGCCTTTAGTTACTGGCGTTCAATTCATGTCTCCTGCCATGCTTCGTTATATAACTTCCCAGTGCTTTTCCTGATAAGAAACTTTACCTCCACGTGGCTTCTCTTTCTCCACAGCTGCATCCACTCTCACTGGTGGTCAAAGCAAGTTGACTTGACCTGTGGGCTCATTCCAGCAGAAGTTGTTAAATCACTGAATCTTCTAGCATCCCCTAGATCAATTCTCATTTATCACTGTAGAGATTTTTGTGAAACTTTCATTGTCAGGTGTGTTTACATTCTCCCTTCCTTTCCTATTTTGTTATGAACAAATATATCAGGATAGTTTTCAAAAAGTTATTCAATGATTTCTTCATAGTTGTTTAAATTTTTTTCATAGCTACTCCTCTAAAATTGTACAGAAAACTGTGCCTGCTTTGTAAACTATAGTAAAAATAAAAGTTAAAACAAACCTGGCTTCTTTTCAGCACAATATGGTTGAGTTACTTTACATGAACTGATGTTGACTAAGAACAAAGTGATCTGATAACCAAGTTTTTTGTTCAAAGCAAAGCAGAGTTTACAAATTTGAGCTGGGGAAAAATATGTGCAGCACCCCAAATCACAGTCCTCTAAGGAGACATCAGCTATTATAAGCAGGTCCAAATCCTGTCAGAATGTAAACTCTTTCCTAATCCCTAAGTCATTTCTCGTCTAATTATTTTAAGAGTCTTTTTGGTTGTACTATTTTTAAAGTAAAGCAGAGGGACACACAAATTAGCTGAAGGGTTTTTAAAGCCACTGATGCATTGGGTTGATAAAAGTTAATCCCATCTAAAATTGCAAATATAATTTTATCCTGATGCCTTTCTTAGACTAGGCAAAAGTCAGAAGACTTTTCATCAGGAAAGAGATGAGAGAAGATAGCACTAGACACAGTCTATCCCAGGAAGAGATCATCTAACCACGGTAGTTAACAAGTATTAACCTAATTCAAGCCTGGAGCTTACCTTTACAGAGTCTGCCATAAATAATGAAGTATCGTACTTCTTCCTTGTGACAGATAATGGCGGTCATGTTGCCTCAAAGCAGGCAGCATTTTTTCCTTTTCTGTTTAATTTTAATCAGTTTTCTTCTATACTTGATCAAATAATATATATTTCACAGCCAAAGTGGTAATATGTAATATCATTATACTCTATTACAACTAAATGAAGACTCAAGAAAATAATCAAGAGTACATCTTGGCCTTCTAAATTATTCTGAAATTATACTGAAGTCCAAGTAACTGAACTCCTTGTGTGGCTAGATTTTTGTTGTTGCTGTAGTGTTTAACTTTCAGGAAGAGTCAAATGATAAGCCAATTTCAGGGATTGAAAGACAGTAGGAGGCACAAATTGAGATCCTGTCCACATGGATGAACTGCTTATCTCTTTTCTATTTACTATCCTGGACAATCAGATGCTATGAATATGATGCCTCCAAAACACAAAAAAATATACTCTATTTTTAACTGGAAGAATGTTTAGAAAGACTGATCTATTCATTCAATGAATATGGATTGAATACCTACTACATGTCAATCACTGTTCTGGGAA